>NW_008824350.1:3720853-3743461 GCF_000699105.1 Pygoscelis adeliae
CAGCTGCACTTTGCTGCAGGTAAGCAAAATTTCTGTGATGTGGAGACAGTAGCAAATGCTTATGAGTGAGAAATGAAGAAAACCTTTCTATCCTTATAAAACAGAGGAAAACAAACTTGGAAACAGGTTGACTTTATTGTTTGCTTTATTAGCTATAGTTAATGAAGTTCAGAGTGCTGAGCAGAAAAACAGTTTGACTGCTATCTTCCTCCCATGTGGTGATACATTTCAAAACTTGCTGTAAAAAATAAATCAGTTCAATTAGAAGTCTTAAAAGTATTACTGAAGCAAAAGAACTAGACTCATGATTTGTCAGGGATAGCTTCTACATGTAAGCTTAGGAGTTTTGTAATGTTTTTCTACCTGTAAGATACTTGTTTTCTGATTGAAACCAGCTGGTTTCTTCTCCAAGTCAATACATTGTTGCAGCAACTAGGGAAAGCAGAGACTTCAGCCTAGCGGTGTTTCAGAGTTAGTGGACAAGCATTGTCAATGATGTCTTTCTACTCTGAAATTTGCTTCTGCTGCTATCTGGTATACTCCAAATGTGTTCGCCTTACTGTGTAATGCAAGGCCATTTTCTCTAATCTTTTGCCTGGGATGTGTGTGAAGGTTTTGTCTTTTTATGACTAAATTGCTGTTGATTTCCTGAGTTAGGTTATAGCTCCATTGATTCGTTTCACTGGGAAGTAAGTTTACAAAAGTGCTAGCATAGAGTCAGGAAAGCATCTAGGGCAGTTAGCAGATATGCAGTAAAAAAATCTTTTCTGAAACAGTGAGGTCGTGCCAAATTTCTCTAGGGAATATTGCTTCTGTTCATGAGTCTGGAAGGGGAAAGGAGATAGCCAGAATTCAATTGAATAGCGTGTGGAGGAAGTTGAAATTGAAGACACATAAGCAGTAGGAAACCAACCTTGGGCTTGGTGTCATGTTTTGCAGCGTTAACAGCAAAGCCAACAAAATGAGTCCTCCTAGTTATCAAACAAAGAGCAAGCCAACTGAGTGTGTATGCCAGTTAACTCTGGCTGTGCTGGTGTTGAAATGTGTTTCCATGTCTGGCTTGCTAAAATGTCTATGCTATATGGATTTCCTTTCAGTTAGTTTTTTTGAGATTCTATTCAGCCATTTATATACTGACTGTGTAATGCTTAACTCTGAAACTATACTGTGGCTCTGTCCTCTTGTTGGTATGGTTAAGGAAAACTTGTGTGGTGTCATAAATGTTGCAGCCTACATGTGGAATATGCACATGTAGGTTGTGATATTAACAGTGAAATGGAAAGCATTTGGATAGGCTACAGGCCCACCTGACAAGACTTAAACATATAATTTGGTTTCTCCAAATAATTTCTGCTCTTTGAGGAAGTCATTAATTGTGTGTCAGGGGGTCCCAGTGCTGTGACTGTGTGTAACTAGTGACTGGTGTAACTAGTACCTTTTACATAGAAAACAGCCAGCTGAGGAGCGAAGTTCATCGGTGTGTGCAATACAGTGCTTTTGTGATAACCTCAGTAAATCTAAAGGAAGCTTAGCCCTATAGTTATGACAGATTCTTTAGAACTCTTTTCTATGTTAGACAAATTACCACCTGAAGTCACTTCAAAATAAGCTATGTTTGCAAAATTTTGTTTGCACAGCTTATATATGGAACATCTTAAAAAAAGAAAAAGTGCAAAACCAAAGGGAGAGCAGAAAAACAAACTGCTCTTTACACGCCTGTCTTTTAGCAGCACGCATCATCGTGAGTGAAAATGAACTCACTTTTTTTATTTTAGGCCAAATCTGAGAAACTTTCAATGTAAAATTCTCCGAGGCTTTCTCTAGGGCTTCATACGATAGTATAGGGAGTGAGGACGGGGAGAAACAGAGGAAAAAGGAAATGGTGTAAATCTGGAAAGGCTTTTCTTAACTGCTCAGATCAGCATTTCCGATATAAGAGACAAACTATGAAAATAAGTTGGTAGACAAAAAAACATATTTATTTTTAATGGATCTTTCTGAAATTGAGGTAACATCTGTTTAAAGATAGTATGAGTTTCTTCATGTAAACACAGAAATCCCTTGCAGTGTGAGGCCCTTTACTCCGCACCTCCACAACATGCATTAATTTGTATACGTTGCTTTAAATTAATATAAAATCTGATCTGTTGAGATGAACCCTTCTTTCCTTTGCTTTCCGAATTTTCTTTCTATAAAAAAAATAGGGGTGTTAATGAGCTTAAGATGCTGGTAGCAATCACCCATATTTATATGCAGCTCTGTTTGCAATATAGGAAAGCCTCTTTCAACACTTACTTTGGATTGCATGGTTGCGGTAGATGTGTACATTCTTATTTTTTAACAATCCTCCTCTTCAGTTCTTGGCTTTGTTGTACTAAAGTCTGTGATCCATTTCGGACCTGTGGCTGTGTTCAGTTCTGTAACCTTACCCTGTCTTTTCCATGTATGTGGCTGATGGGAAGCTGGTTTCTGCTGCCCCTGTTACATCTGGTGTCTGCTCTGTTCATGAATACTTAATAGCTGCGTATGTCAGGGAATTCAGAGGGGCATGTTTCTTATGTGACCTGCTCATAATTTGTACACGGGAAACATGGTGCTGAAAACCAGATTAATGCCCATGTACAAGACCTACCTCTAATACTGTGTGTATACAAAAATAATATTTTTCTCTTATTTTGGATACCTTCTTGGCAGTTTTCCTTTGTGTTTCTTCCTGGGTACTTCTAATTGGGCTAAAGCCATCTTCGATGGCTCTTCGATATTGGCTTCCAAAAGAGAATTAAGTAACAAACTTGCATAGGTTTGGAATTACAGTTTGTTAGCTTCCTCTCTATCCATTTCTTGTACTCTCACTTTCCAGGAAGTTAACGAACCCCTCTGATGACCAGGCCACAATCGCTATGCCAATGCTTGCTGTCGTAAGACTTACTGAAAACCTCTTGTGACTGCATGCAATGCTGATTCCTCATCGTAAAATCAGCCGTATGCCCAGTGTCTGGGCCAGGGATGGGGAAGACAGGAGCTTTGAGCTAAAGCAGTTGTTCTGAGTCTGTCTAGTAGCCTGCTGTTGCTGAGAGAAGTCACTCTTCCTCTCTGACCCTTGCTGTCTTTTTGTTACTCCCAGCCGCTGAATCCTGCCTCTGCTGAGGTGGGCTTGGACTGTCACATCCCTGAATGCGCTGACCACAGAAAACTTTCTATTTTCGTATCTGTTGAATTTGTTCTCTGATTAGATGTGTAGCTAAATACGCTTGTGGAGGGATGTGACGGGTGATAAAACTAACACAAGAAGTGGCACAACTGTGTCATGGGAAGGGACTCTCCCTTTTTGGCAGCAGTGCTGGTGTTTTGTTGCCACCGTTTCTGGTCCTCAGATGAGTAAGCCAGCGTTCGCATCCGTTGTCCACAGCCACATACTCCCACGTACACTTGCATTGCCCACTCTGCTGTTTCAGCACACGGCCTGTTTTACTAGGTGGTGAAACAGATCACCAAACTAACTTGGAGTGGAGGGTTTGTTTTCATCTTGATCAGCATCTTAATGAGTACAGACAGCTAAGCCAACAAGAAGGGGCTCTGCGGGGACAGGAGTGAACATGTGAAGCAGTTGTTGCTTAAGCTAGCATTACTGATAAAGAATTGCCAGCTGAGTAAGAGCCTGGTTTTGGGATCACTTCACATTATCAGTGTGGCCCAAGCTTTGACCTGTGCTTTTTAGCCCTGCTAAGTGTCAGTGAAAGGCTATTGTCAGCTCTTTCTGCTCTCACCTTTTATGTTCAGTCAGAGAGTATGAACTTTCTTTTTGCCAGCTCCAGACCATGAGTCCTACTGGTAGCAGCTGAAAGACCCACTTACATGCTAGAATTGACTGATTGTATTTCTTAGGTGGTGCTAGCATGGATGTACAGTAAGACTGTTTTTCTCCCTTGTCAGCAGGTTCCAAATTATATGTGCTAGCCATCTGCATCTTGCCCAGTGCATTTACATCTGGAAATAGAAAGGGCCCAGAATGCATGATCCATAATAGACTACTGCTGTGGATGTGTTCTAGCATTTTTTGACATACGTAGGAATGCGTATATCCAGTGTATGACATGATATACAAGGTGTCTGCTTCTGTCATGTACACTGATGTTTAGAACTTCAAACACTGGGAATTTAGAAAATTGGGAGGCTATGTAAAATAAAAGTAGCATGCAATTAATTTTGGTGCACTAGGAACTGGGGCAGAACAACGCCAAAGCTTTAGATTCTGTTTACATTTTACTTAAGTGAACTGCTAGAATTGTCAGGAGGGCACATCCTGTGATCCTATGGCAGCGAGAGGTATACCTCTTAAGGTTTCTTTTTTTGTTGCTTGTCTCCTATAGTATGCAGAATAATGCTCTGCATACTGTAGGAAATAATTATACATAACAATATATAACAATTGGTCGCTATAAATATAGAAAAGTCAGAATAAAAACTAAGTAGCAAAAATAGCTTAGTCTATAAGCAGTTTATTTCATTGTTTGATGCAGATATTTACAATAAAAAAGGAAATATTATAACTGATGTGAGCAAAGAAAATTTAGTTTTCTGTTATTTTTCTGCGTAGAGTTGAGCATCTTCAAAGAGCTTTCCTTTCTTTAAACTGCAGTGTCATCCCAGTGCCGCCACTTTTGAGTCAATATATTTTTCTGTATCAAAAGGACATTGATACACTTGTGGCAAACTCCAGGTTTTACACATGGGTGTGTTCATGTGTGTGAGTAACTGTGCTAGCACCTTGAAAGTCTTCAGGATAAAATTCAGAGCCATTTTGCACAGGAAAGGAAGAAAAGGTTGGAAAAGATGAAAGTCCAAAGATACCAGTTCAGTCTCATTTAGACTCTTAATTTTTTTCTCTGCCAAATTTCATTTTACCCATGCTTCAGAATACAGAAAGGAGTAGCTACAACACAGCTTGAGGGTCAGACTTACTAGAATATTCTGGTACTTCCTTCATTATAAAAGCTAAGGTCAAAAGGTTCAAAGAAGGAAAAACTTGTTTCTGGTTCCAACTGCACATAAAGGCAAGTATTGATATGAGCTGTTCTGATTTCAACCATTTCAGGATTTGAGTGTTCTGATAATTACACAAAGATCCTGTACCTTGTCACTGCAGCAGATGTGTGGAGTTTCCTTTTGCAAAGAGAAATATTTGGTGAATGTCCTCTGTCTGTCTTTTTCATGGGTTGTTACAACATTTAAGAGGAATTTTTCTTTATAGACATAGTAACTTCTTAATTTTAATTTTGTTTTTAGAACCTTGTGTTCAGTAGCCACTGTAAAGCAGTTACTGGCTATTCAGATCATGTCATACATCGAAGGAGATCAGCTACCTCATGTGTACGGTGCTGCCAGGTGACTGAGCTGCCGTCCTTCCTGTCCATAGCCAGTCCGCGGGTAAGTCCAAGTTAAGTTGTAAATTATGTATTTTCTATTGTGTTTTAAATCTTGTTAGAATTGTGTCTTAGGAACAGGATGATCTATTACTTTCTTTTGGTTGGGTAAAGCTGTTGTGAGGATATCCTTTTGCTACTGTATTCAATAGTGGGTTTTTTCATAGGGGAAGTGACTGTAATGTGTACTGAAAGGAAAAAGGAAAGTTGTAAGATGCACCCAACAGGAGTTATTCTGAGATACATAGATTTCACTTTCTCTCCTAAATACCAAAAGCAGTAAAATTATAGAAGAGATTGTCAAGTAGATTATTCCCCAATAATCTAAGGGGGAGATGTAGGTATGATATGAACAGAATGGAGTGATTGTTTGGTCAACTCTGATGACAAAAGGGGACTGAGGAGCAATGCTTTTTTGAAAAGGATGTTAATTTTCTCCCATTGCCTCAGCTTGAGAGAGGAAAGGAAGGAAAGGAAAAGGAAACACCAAATTGCAATATGTAAGCATTACTTGACTTTGCATTTCTGAATCTTTTGGGTATTAAGTGGTCCTGCTTGGGATTGTCCATCATCTATTAACTGAAGTTTAAAATTATTTTAGCTGAAGTTTCCTGGGCTGACACAAGAGACCTTCATAAGTCTATGGCTATTGTATTCCATGTTGCTGGATCTTGACAAAGCTGGACAACATGTACTTTTATTACTAGACCATCCAGATGTTATATTCCTTAGTCACTGCTGATGTTACTGCTGTAGGCTTGATCAAATGGGGCCGCATTATGCAATTATAGATTCACATCTGGAGAAGGGTGGATGGCAAGTAGGACTCTGTGCTTATTACCTACATGCTGCTGCTCGAGCTGAATTCATCTGTGCCTGCAGCTCTGTGGGCCAGGAATCTAACTGAACTTCTTAGTCATGTATCACCTCCCAGTCACAACATATTACCTGGTTCAAGAACAAGCAGATATTCTGAGAATAAATTGTGAAAACCACTTCTCCTTCAGATTCCTTTGATTTGTCACTCTTTGAACCTAAATTTGCATTACGGATGAAGAATATGTTGAATACTTCCCCTGCATCAGGAAGGGAGAAGAGGAGCTTAGAAGGCTGCATATGAAGGGGAAGGGAAAGGCAAGGAGCGATCGTGTCTTGACAGTTATTCTAGTGAATAAAAGTTACTTGTTTTGGCTTGGCTGGTGTGTAAAAATGATTAAGTGGAGGCATGGCTTTTTGTTTCTAGGACTACAAAGACTTAATTTTACGCTTGTTAGAAACTTTTGGCAGGAGTGTAGAAGACCTGAAACAGCAGAAAGAGCACATATGTTCTCAGAAACTATAGCCTTCTGTTGTTGTTTGACCTGTGATGAATTTTGGGAAGTTAATGGAGCAAATGATAGAAATAGGAGCGTATGTTTATGTAGCAGCTATGGGGTGGGTGGAGGGGGAGGGTGTTAGTGTTGTAGTTTTCCTTCTATGCAGGCAATTTTCCTGAGTGCAAATAGGTCTCAATCACAAAAAAAGTAGCTTGCAGGATGGATCTTGTATTCTCATTAAGAAGCTGATTAATTCAGTTTAGAGTAATATTGTTTGGTTTAGTTTCAATAGATCCCAGTGTGTCAGAGGTATTGTGGTGAGAAGTGGTTTTGGGCATCTCACAAAGTCTGAAAGGTTAACTTTGCATGGAGATAAATGCAGGAAGAAATTTAACAATTACCCTAACTAAACTAGGTTACTGAATTTAAGGTGGCAATGCATTCATACGTCCCTATCACTTTATCTTTCTGATGTATTTCTGAGCTATGACTGTTACATTCAATCAGTTTGACAATAATGTGTTGACATAGAAGGTTTAGTACTAAGGACTATCGTACCTTTTGTTAAGAGTAAAACCACAAAAACAAACCTGGGAAAAAACACTTTAAAAACTGCACCATGACAAAAAGGGGAACATGAAGAAGCTTGAATGGAAGATTTTTTTGATCTGTTGCAGAAATGTGTTGGTTTTTCTTGTAAGGCCATGCAAAAGATGCAGAGCTCTACCCTAGAAGTGTGTATATGCATTTAAAGAAGTGTGGAACTGATAATGAAGATAGTCTTATGTCCTCAGATGTCAGTCAGTGTTACACAGGCTACATGGGAAGATTAGTTCTTGTTAATGTAGAAATTGCACTGAGGCACACACAGAGTTCATCTCAAGATTGTCTCCTACTAGGTCTTCCTTTAGGTGAGGTATTACTGAAATGTAGTTTGTAGAATTTTATGATGTGACTTTGTTTTTCTTTTAAAAATCCTAGTGTACAAATCTCCGTATTGATTTCAGTAGATAAGCCGTGTTTCTGTGTCAGAAATCAGTCTGCTCTGTTTTGTGTGTAGTGGCTGCCTGTCCTAGGTGTCCTGAAATAAATATGACAAGTTGTGCTTAAAAAAGATTTGTTCCAGTCTATCCAGTGTAGAAATATGAACTGAAATGTGATGGTTAATAGTGTCCCTTAAACAGCCTAAGTCTGTACCATCATTTGCGGTGTACATCAGTGTTCAGGTCACAAGACTTGCTTGCATTTTGAATTGAGAGGTTTTGCCCTGTCCCACAAAAGTCAGTCCTATGCTTTGACTGCAGATGGCAGTACAAGGTAACATGAACTCTAACAGCATCTTTAAGTAGTAGAAATGTGTACACAGTCCCTTTCACTTTGCAGTGTTTCACGTGGCTGTGTGTATAGACCTGTAAGCCAGTCTGGTTTAAAAATAGCTCTTGGCATCTTGCAAAACAATGGCTTTACCATTATCGCTAAGATTTTGTATGCTTTTTTGTTTTTATTTCGATATGTACTGTAATTGTGCTCATGAATCTGTTTAAACAATTATTTGGCCCTTGCAAAGAGAAGTCTCTGTTTGCGAGATGAATTTATTCTTATAAGAAGAGCTCCTGTAAAACAGGAGTGGACCACAGGCTTCTACCCAGAAGATCTTGCTTAATACCTTTTGCTTTGAGTTAGCTGGTAAATGTGCAGAGAGGAGCAGCCAGCATCTAAGATATCAGGCAGTCTGTCCTGAGGTATGGGTTGCTCCCTTCACCTTACAATTCTAAACTACAATATTTAAAACTGTTGATATTTAAACTATTTTATTGCTTATCATTTAGTTAAGCCATTAAAATATTTTCATTTGCATGATATAATGTTATATTATTCTCAATATGTAGCAGTTAATTGTCACGCTAGAGTAAGCTTAAAAAAATTAAAAACCCTTCAAATACATAAAAGCTTTTCACCTGCAATACAAAGATAGTTCTTCTACTATGTTTAATATTTCAATTGTCCCATTATCACACTAATTCCCACCCCTACTCAATTCCGCTGCTTACTGTTCACCATGAAACCCTACAGACTCCCATACCGTTTCTTCCTACACAGCTCTGCCTCCTTTTTTAAAATGTGAAAACTTTCACAATTTTGATTTCTTCTGTGTTCATTTTTATTTGTTACGTTGCTTTTCATAGTCCCATAGGTAATGTTGTTTTGCACAATGTTAGGATTCATGACAATATTTTTAACTTACATGAATTTACATGGATTCTTTTTTTTTAATTGTACTTCTGAAATAAAAGCAACGATGACTTCTAGAGTAATGATATATTTGCTTCCTATATTGGTGAAGAAACCTACAAAGCATTGCAAATTTATAACTTTTCTGTTATAAGCCCATACTGTAAGGTTAACTGTCTAATATTAAATTTTAGTTTCATTTTTAAGTGAGTTTACAACACGTTATTAAGTCTCTAGATAGTATGTGAACTTTTCTACTAGCTTTCTTTTGTAAACTTGGTTATAAATAGCTTTTGGAAACACTTACTCCAGAGCACTGGCCCAGAACAGACATATTCAGAAAAGATAGGAAAAAGTTGGTGATCTGCATTTTATTAGATAGTGAATTTTTGTGTGTTTATATTTGTGTGCAAGTGTTGTAATTGTTGTATTTGCTTTGGATCATATGGTTTAGCTCCTGGTGAAGTATCTAAAGAAAAACCCAGCAGAGTAGGCTGTCCTGGTATGCACCATGGCGCAGTTAATGCTTTAGGTTCTTATTGCTTCAGTATCTTGAAGTTGTCCCTTAGCCTGGTTAGGGAGAGATAAGAGAAAGATATAGGCTGTATGAAGGACAGCCTTGTCTGCTGGAATGAACTCTTTACTGGAGGACCTTACCGCCATTCTGCATACAGCTAACATGGACCTTCCACTCTCTGTCCAGGTTTGGGTGGATGGGGCAGAGCAGGGGGAGTTAAAGTGATGGAGCCATTCCAGAATAGCTTGCATGGCATGAAATCAGAGTTCCTGTGTTTGCAACACTGCTCTGTCCAGCTGTGTTTTATGTACTGAAGCAGATAATAGGGCAAGGGATTCACAGAATGGCCAGAAAAAAAAATGATCATCCTGTGCTTGCTTGCACTGTTTCTGTGGCCCGCTTCTGTTCAAATCGGCTGTCAAGCCTAAGAAATGTGCTGTTCCAAAATGGGGCTGTTTTCCTGTTCATTTTTTTCCTTTCTAATTTATGTATCTTCCTAATTTTAAATTATCACATGAATTTCTGTTAAGGACAATATGTAAATCTCACCTCTGCTAGGTAAATACTTGATTGTGAAGGGCAAAAATAAAAATAAAAAAATAATTAAAAAAAGAAATCCAGGCAAAATGAGAGGTGCAGCAAGGATATTATTCTTTTACTCTCAGCTTTGCTATCAGTTGTGTAGCAATTGGCACAAGGCATTGTTTGTCAAAAGGCAAGCAGTTGGTGCCTGGTTGTTCATAGGACTTTTTTCGTGGTGTGGGGAGATGTTTTATCTTCGCTTATTTTAAGCCCAGCCTAAGATTGTTTTCTATTTGTACATGTCAGTAATGATTTGACTTCTAAAATTTGATCCTGTGGGAAGGTACCTGAACTGGGGATTTGGGGATGAGGGGACATCTGAACAAGAATGTTGATTATTTTACTCGTAGGTAACAGCTGTGCCACTGGAGTTCTACTGCAATGACCGAAGTGCAGAATACGAGCGCAGGGCACTAAAGGAAGGAGGAAGTCTTGAAGCAAAGCAGTGTGTACTCAATGGAGCCCCTGAGCTAGCAGCTGACTGGCTGAAGCAATGCTCCCAGTTCTTCCCAGAGTATCCAGGAGGGCTGTTGGGGATAAGACCTCAGAACGGCTGGTCTTTTATCAGAATACCAGGTAGGTTTGGAGGTTGTCATGGAACAGAGGTGAGGTAAATAAGGACATCTGCTCTTCGGTGGTAATTATGCTTGGTTATGGGCTTTTTGAGGGTGTGGGGGTGGTTGTGTGTTTGTTTTTCCTCCTGAGTGAAGGTTAACCCTGGTATCTTAAAATACAGTGTGATTTCACATCCTCTGTCTGGAGTAAAGCTGTTGATGGCTACTGAACAAGTCTAATACAAACTTTTCTAATGCTTACAAACCTCTCAGCATGTCAGCTCTCCAAATGACTGTAAAGAGATGGATTTGCTTACTAAAGCACAGTCTACTCTCACAACCAAATAGTATTTTAAGGTTGGAGATAGGAAGATTGCAGGAAAAGTAACAGTCATACCTTGCCTCCTAGTGTGTTGGAAGACCTTCGTATTGACCTAAGAGATCTTTTGTTGGTCTTCCTAGTGAAATGATAAACATTACTTGTAGCAGTCTACCATAAGAAGGATGGGTTTGGGGACCAAGTTCAGAGGAAATTAGCCTGGAAAACAAGGCATGAGGGATTTGCTGAGTTTCAATTGGAATAAAGAGGACGTACTCATATTTCCTGGTAAAGTGGGAAAAGGGTACCAGTGTACTAGTAAAGTAAATGCACTTAATTTTTTCCTAGAATTAGACTAAAGTAATCCAAGATTTGCTAGAATTAGATTGCCAATACTGCAGTGACTTTCATGGGCCGGACACACTCTAGCTGTCGGAAGATGGTCCTGAGCAATGAACAGAGTTCTGCAGAAAGTACTAGAGATCTGAGAGATAGCCAAGAGGAAAAACAGCTTACACTGCCAGATGCTCAGTTATTCCCAGACCCTTTTGGGTCAAGGATGTTTGGCAGGGGAAGTTTGTACAGTAAAAGGAAAATGGCCTTTTGCTTGCTACAGTCCGATTTAAGAAGGTACCTCATAAGTACTTGGAGTCATTTGAAGTACATGCACGTTTGTACCAATGTAATGGAAAAACCATTTTTCATGAGCTTGCACTAGATTAATGTTCAATGACAGTTGATGATTTTTATAGTTTCTTCAGGAATTCATTGAATTGTTTATCAATTATTTGGAAACATAAAATTAATCGCTGTAGCAGAAAGGCGGCAACAAGTGAAGGGATAAATTAAGGTAGAAGGCATGGATAGAGAAGAAGTGAAGAAAAGTATCTGATGTAGAATAGAGGGCTGCATTCTCTTGAAAAGACCTCCATTTTAAGCTGATGACTTTGTCATCAGCAAAAATTTGTGGAGGAATAAAGATGGGGCACAAGAAGCTTACAGGAGTGAGTGAATAGGTGCGAGGCTAGGCAAATTGTTGTCAAAGGACAACAAAGAATTTGAATGAGGAGGTGGTTGGGATGAGTATGTTATGTAAAGCTGGCTTAATTTAGGAGGTGTTGGAGCTAATCGTGGTTAAAAAAAAAAAAAGTTTTGTACAGTTGTGTTTTAATTAGGTGGAAAGTAGCACTCAAACCTAAACTTATTCTAAGGGGAGAGGGCACATACCACAACAGGACAGCTGTGTTTGTACATGCAGGAGCAGGCACAGTACATTGCAGAAAGTGGCTGATGTGCTGAAGGAGCCATTTACAGGGCTGAAGTATAGCAAGTGTTGAATGGAACGGTAGGTGTGAAGGTCTCCGGTAAATAGGTGACAAGAAGAAAAGGGGATACCTCTGTCTCCTAACCCTGATCTATCCTCTCCCAGGCTCGGTGTTCCCAGTACCCTGGCAGCAGGCTCAGCTGCGATCACTGTGGGAATCTCTTGAGGCTTTTCCTGTTCTTTGAAAGAAAAATGGTCCTGGATTAAATGGCAGGAAGTGTCTGAGTCCTTTTAGCATCGATAAAAAGTACCGGCCTCACTGGCTGTTTACTGTGAGAGCCAGCTAGCTCCTCACTGACCCCATTGTGCTGTGCAGACTGTCGGGAGGGGAACCAGGGGTGTCAACTGGAACCCAGACTTTATCTCTCTTTCCTTTGCTTTTTGCATGTCCAGAGGCACTTTTTCTCATTCTCCAGAGAGCGGTGAGCCCAGCTACAGTCATCGGCCAGAGCTCCTGACTGGGGTTATTTTCAGTCATAATCACTTGTAAATATTTTTCCCAGGCTATAGGATCCCACTGTATCCCCTTGTAGATAATTTATGTCCATATGCCTGCGTGGCTGGAGGCAGGGACTTTTTTTTTCCAGACTGAAAGCCATACAATATGATTTTACAGTTACTTTCTCTTTGGTCTGGTTCTCTTTTCTTGTTTATTTCATACAGTGCTGAAGGACACAAAAATTGTGTCCTAAGGAGAGTTCTTTGATGTGCAGTCCAGGACCTCTATCTCCTGACTGGCCTAAAAAAAGTTCCTTTGATGCTATTTAAAAAAAAAAAAAAAAAAAATCTAAAGACATTGTCATTGGGAATTTTCACCGATCATTAAAAATGGAAAATGTAGAACTGCAAATTTTGGAAATCCCATTTAAAAAAGAAGCAAACTGCCTTTTTCTTCCCCCAAGGTAAAAAGGAATGAGAAGTAGAAGTGAGAGAAACTAAAGGTGGAAGACACTTCCCCCCCCTCTTTTGAATAATTGTGATGTTTTTTGAAGATGGCATGAATAAAGAAGTACGTTTTCTGTTACCACTTTCCAGAATTTGTCCTTTGAAGCACTAGGTGGCAGACTTTAAGCATGCAAAAATTTTTGATCCTGGAAAACACAATGGTATCAAGATAGCACACTTAAAGATGCCAGGTTAAAGTCAAATGGTTTTCTCTTCCAGAGGTGATAAATCTTTTTTTGTTAGTTCTGTTTTTCTTTTCTAAAAAAAACCCCCAACTTTCTCAGCAGTGCAGTCTGCTCTGATGCTGAGATATTGGACAAATTATGAACTGCTAACAAGTTGCTAACTTTTTAGACTGTAAGACCATCTGCAAATAAGTTCTTTACTTGTAATTTGCATTTTATTGCTATTTAAAAATAGCAACTTACACAATGGAGACCTAAGGAGCCAGCAGCAAAGGACGCGCATCATTTCCAGTTACCAAAACTTAATTCTACCTATTCATGCCTGTGTGAGAAAAACAGTAGCATTTTGCTTTTGGAAACTTGCTAATGTGTTAATCTGAGTCAGTTGAGATTGACTTTTGAACAGACTCTGTTTGTTCTCTCAGCTTCCTTCCAGTCAGATGGCTTTTGGTTAATAATCATATTAGTTTGTCATATATATCTCTCTAGACTTTTCATGTTGCTTCACTCAATTTAATTCATTCTGAAATAGCAAGCTGACCGATTAGAATAAAAGCAGAACGTCATGGCTGTATGGATTTAAAGGAAAGAATGACATTTTGTATAGAGTAAACATTGCTACTGTGCAGAGTTTTTGACTTACATAGATGTATTTTGAAACCAAATAAGCGTAAGTCGTTTCCATTTTTACTTAATTACCTAAGTTCAAAGTTTGGTTTTCCTTAGAAGAATGCATGAAACTATTAACTATTTGTATGTAATTGGGACTGAATTGTCTTCTATAGGTAAGTGCGTCATTACACATTATGTTGCACTTAGAACAAATGCCAGCCTGAGCTGTGGTCTCGAGTTTACCTTACAGTAGCTCCTTGGCTTGGCTCTCTAGTTGATGGATTCCCTAAGGTAGTTGCTAACGATTCAAGCAATGGTGTGGCACTTGCTCCTGGCAAAGCAACAAGGTCGCCATCAAAAGGGAGAACAAATTGGAGAAAAACAGTGACTATCTAGATAGGCAGACAAGCAAGAAAGAGCAGAGCTCTCTTGTCTTGGATTCTTAGCTAGTGAATTGCAGGAGCATGGCTCTAAACTTACCAAAGGAGAGAGCATTCACAGCTTTGGCTTATAGTGCAAATATAATAGCTAATAATTTTAAGCTATATTGACAGCTCACAATTTTTTGAATTGCAGAAAGCAGGACTGTTGGCTGCATCTTCTGATGTCCTAATGTAGATCCCACTAATTCCAGCATCAAGTCCATTGTTTATATTTAAGCTAAAGATATTTCTGAAAGAGATCTTGATTGAAATACTGAAGTGATGAAGAATCCACCATGATTCTGGATAAAAGTGTTGCTGATTAGTTTTTCCTCACTGTTGGAAGGATAAGAGGGAAGCGTGCCTTGTTTTTACAATTTTAACAAGTCACTGGATACTGTGCCTTTCTCTGCTAATATAAAGTTCTCTTCTGTTGTTAAAAACCTTTGACCATAAGAAGAACCTTGAGTAGTGCCAATTGCTCTTTGAAAAATTGAAATGGGTCAAGTTTCTGAACTCCCTCACTGCAGGAAAAGTTTTTTAACACACTGAAATCTTGGAGATTTTTCCTGAACACTTTTCTGGTTTTTACAACCTTTCTGAGAGGTGTACTAAACCTAGAGATGTTATTTCAAAATGATCTTTTGAATTAAGTATAGAACAACAACTACACTCTTGCTTTTCTCAGCAAACCCCTGGTTGCACGTGCAAGAATCAAAATTAGCCTTCTGTGCCACATCATTGCACTTGGGCACTCATGGACTGTGTTGCCTGCTGTGCTCATAAGATCTTTTTAGGAGTGCTGTTGTGTGATCTGTACTCCTCTGTTCCACTAGTATGAACTTGGTTTTAGCTATATTCAAATGCATGGTGCTCAGATGAATGAATTAATTTTTGTATATAGCTTTTTTTTTTAAAATCGGAATATTGTGCAAGACAGTTAACTGCCTTACAGAAAGCTGGATTTTCTTCAGCCCATCGGTTAATTCATTCTGTGCAATGAGAAGCATGCAGAAGTGTTACCTGCTAGACATGTCAAAAATATTTGGGTTCTGTACTAGCCTGCACCATCTGCAGTTGTCAACTTTCCGTTTTGGCTGTAAACCTAAATTCAGACATCCCGAAGAATAAAGAATCATCAGTGGCCTTTCCAACAGATAATTTTTTTGGAAGAAAATTTCTCTTCATCCTCTTTCAACAGTAATGTATTGTTTACTCAAGTTTATGTACAGAATGTACAAACAGGAAGATCTCCTTCCTGAAAAATACTTCATGAGCAGTGCTGAAATAGAGAGGACATGAAGTATAAAATATGAAGTGACTTAAAAGATTGCCATCTGGAAACATTTCTTAAAAAAAAAACAAACAAAAAAAAATTCCAAAAAGCAGAGGGCAGGGAAGAAAAAGAAAAGTTAAGGCAGTGCTGTGAAGGGGCTGTTATTTTACAGTGACCTAGAGAACTGTTCTTTACTTTCCATGTTGGTGAGGGGTTTGATCTTGAAACTAGATCTGTGGAGGATAAGTCTAAATCTCAGCAGCAGGTAGCAGCAAATGTCCAAAGGACAGCATTTTAACATGTGAAGTGGAGAAAAATTCTTCAACTGTCAAGGCATGTTGTGGTTGTTGATCTGGTCAGAATGAATCCTTAGATGAGGGAAATGGCTGTCCAAAAAAGGATTGAGTCCATACTCGTGAGGAAATCAATCTGTGATGAGATTTTGGGAAGTGGGTATATTCATACACACCCGTCCTAGCAAACAAAAGTTATTATTAGTGGTGTGATTGTAAGTGTCAGCCAGAAGGGATGTTGCAGTTTCTTCCATCACAACTCATTACTTTAGGGATTATAACGCAGTGAAGTGCTAGGAAACTTAGAAGTTAACTTGTTGCATGTAGCTGTTCTGGCTTTATTAGTTACCTGCTTTTCTTCCATTTCTTTTTAGACAAAGAGAGTCTGATCACTGACAGTGGAAAACTTCATGCTCTTGATCTTCTGTTGACACGGCTGAAATCTCAAGGACACAGAGTTCTCATCTACTCCCAGATGACACGGATGATTGACTTACTGGAGGTAGGAGAGCTATAGCCTACAGAAGACAAATTCTGAAGATGCAGATTTAGCAACAGTGTTTTGGAGAAAATACTATAATTTGGATGCAGCAAACCTGACATAAAATTATTATACTGAAGGATACCCAGTAAATGCATTACTACGAGAAAATAAGAGCTGCCATACAAAGTTAGACCTAAGGTCCAGCGTAGTGTACAACAGCAGTGTACAACAGCAGATGGTATGGGGAAAATGTACAATAGTGATAACTTCACAATAAGTCTCTCAGTGTCCAGCAGTTTGCAGGTCAAGGGCTTTCTGAGCCAGATGTGCCTTCTGTATATTCAGTAATCCTCAATGGATTCTTCTTCCATGAAATCGTTCAGTTGCATCTTGAGTCTTTGTAAATTTTGTAATTTGCACTGCCCTGTGGCAAGGGGTTGCGTGGCTTAATTATCCTCTTTTGCTGGTTTTGAACTGCTTCCTTCTTATTTTCATTTGATGCCCATGTGTCCTTTTGGAAGGAAGAGGGAGGACAGTGATTAATTTTACATTGTTTATGTTGCTTGTAATTTCAGACTTTTACTGTTTCCCTCTATCATCTTATTCCTGTGCAGAAGTTTGGTAGACATTAATAATAAGAGGTTCTCTGGCATATAGGATAGGAAAGAAATTAGGAATTACGTCATTACTCGTTATTTAAATACAGTCAGTCTGCCTCAGAAGAAAAAAATAAATAAATCAGTATTTGATTAGCAAACGTGCCACCAAAGAGCTAGTCTGAAGAGTCATCAGTAGAAGAACTATTAATTTGATTTCCTATTGGTAATACTTATAATGCTTAGAAAGAAATACCTTTATTTCTCTGGGCTTCTGTTGAAGACAGCAAAGTTTGAGTTTTTGGCTGGATCTGAAAAAAGGATTATCTTGTGTCACAATGCCTCTGTCCTTTATCAGTGAAGGATTAGTAGTAATAACTTTTATGTCTATCTAATTCTGAGTAAGAAAATAGGAGACTTGATGTATGTTAGTTTCAAACAGGCAATCCCGATAAAGTTTTCTGACTGTGAATACATAGCAGGTGGGAAAATATTTGCATTTGGCAGTATAATTTCAGTACTGCTAGAACATCAGGATCCTGTGATCCTTCAGCCATTGGTCCTAAGTATACCTGGGCTCCCTCAGCAGTGTTTGACATGGGATACTGTGTTCTCCACAATAAAGTGAAGAGAAAAAGTGAGAAGCCTGAATCAACAGCTGCCTAAATCATGAGTCCTGTATGAGCAGGAGTGAATTTTAAGGTCAGCAGTTAATAGCTCAATAACAAATCACAAGCTGAATTTTGGTTTTGCTGCTGTGAGGAAAAACAGAATTTGCATGGTTGCAATTCCGTATTTTGGCTCTTTGCCCAGCATTGCTTCCTGTGCCTCTTTTTTTGGCAAACATTGGACATAGTGCAGGTTTGTTGACACCTTGCATTGCACCATGAAGCTCATAAAGCTGAGTGTTCAGTGCTTCTGTCTTCTATTAGCACTCCATTTTAAAGGCTTGGGAGCACACCACTTTGCTATTCCACCTCCTAAATACTCAACTTTACTTGTTGGGTTTTATTACCCAAATAAGCCACCTACCAAGCCCTCTGTTTTTCCTTCTCCCCACCCATGTAACAGAAGCTGGAGTTAAGCAAGTTAAAAATCAGTTTGTAAGAAAATCCTTGCAAAAGTTGTGTAGCAGTAGATATTTTTTTTTCTGACCTGAGATATCAAAATACATCCCCTCTGCCTACTTGAATATGAAAGAACATAAGAGGTCCTGGTTTTTTTAACAGTATTTTGACTGTATCAGTGTGACTGCTGTGATATCATACTAACCTAATCTATGCAGGGCAGAGAGCACAAAACACATTGTTTACAAAGTTATAAAACCATGTTTGTTTGATTTTAGCTTCAGCTGAGGAATGCTGCTTAATTCAGCCATTATAAAATGGCAGATAAAAATACAAAGAGGAAAATTATTTTCTTTCAACAGAAGGGGATAAAGTATAATCTCAGTACTGTTACTTCATGCAGATGTGTATTTCATACTTTTCAAGATTGTCATGTTTGTTTTTCTCAGTGTGATTGCTTTCTCCTATATGGAAGAGTAATTGTCCATGATTTCAGTGGGAATCACATTACATTCATGTGATAAGGGGTCAAATTATAGTCTGCATGAAGTAAAATGTCTTAGTTCTATTCTACCAAAAGTTTATTTGTCCTGTTAAAACATAAGAGTACTCAGTTTGGACTATGAAATAACATGAAGGGAAAACATTTTATAGTTTTTGAGAAAGTGTCAGTGTTGAAGCCCAGAAGATCGCTGACTTCAGCAGCACTGCATTCTTACCGTACTCGAGTCATTCTGTGTTGTTCATTTCCTGTATAGGTACTCTGTTGCCAGGGCCACTTTCATTATTTTTCCTAGATTGATACCTCTGGTGGCTTGGTGTGACCCCTTACACTAAATAAGATTGGCAGGTAGATTTTTCAAGCAGGTCTAGTATAAGTATCTCTATATGAGATTAAAGCCTCCCCATGAGGCTTTCCCCCACCCCACCCCATCAGTCCTTGAGGGAACTAGAAAAATGAGCAGTCATCAAGTGCCTTCCACAATTACAGTAGAGACCAGGTATATTACTACTTAAATAGTTTCTTTGCCATCAGTGCTCGCTCTCTTTGTTTGGGGTTTTTTTGGTAGTTAAAAGCATGCCATTTCTGCAAGTGATCAAAGCACTAAACTGCTGACAAGTGTAGTATAAGCAGCAATGTTTGTTTTTTTTTCTTTTTGCTGAATTGAAGAGTGTACTGTTAATATTTGGAAAAATACTGGATAAAAACAGTTCACAAAAAAGGGCGTTTCATACGAACACTGTTACACTACTGTGAAGTATCATTCTTGATCAAAGGAAGGTGGATGGAGGCAGACCAGAACCTGTTAAGCAGAGTGTTGAATAGACGATTAGCTAAAGGCTAGTGTACTAAGCTAGTTTGCAGGGTGGGGGGAACAACCCATGAATGCCAGTATTACAGGTGTAGAATAGCTTATTATTTTGTAGTTTGTATTTTAGTGGAAATGTCTAAGGTCTGGGATAAGGATAAATGGACCTGATGGAATGAAAGAAGTTGTTTTCTATTTGTGCTGAAGTTTGTTTAGAAGACAGTAATGAAGACATGGTTAACAGTGAGATGAGGGAAGACTAAATCAAGACGTTGAAAGGTTGAATCATCATAAATGCAGATAAAGTCAGTAACAAAGAAATGGAAGGAAAAGGCCCTTGTGATAGTAGAAAAAGGATTGATCAAATTTGGAGAAAAGGTCACATAGTGCCTAATTGACGACTGTATCTCTCTGATTTTAATTGGTGACAGAAACCTGTCATAGAAATGGAATAAACCAATAGTAAATTAGGGCTTGAGTGTTCGTGTGGTGAAGTAGCTGTTCTCTGCTTTAAACTTCTATTGTTGTACTCCAGAAATCATACTAGCCATGAGCTCTGTTTTGTAGCGGTAGACCAAGTATGACTTTGGCCATTTCCACATTAATTTTATTTACCTATTTTTCTCTTTCATCTGCCATACATTGAAGCTTTCCACTACCGCAGTCTTTTTCCCAGCTTCCTTATAGTATGGCAGCTCTTTTACCTCTTCTGCAGTAGTGAAGCAGAACATCTATCCTTCAGGGCTCCTGCTCTTTTTTTGAAAAGGAGAACTGAGCATGGTACTGTCAGAAGATTCATTAGAGTGTAAGCGCTGCCATGTCTTCTCACAGCACATCAGTTCTGTATCTGCTGAACACTGCAGCTTGGGGCAAGATGAATCCAATAGTTCTTGCTGCTAAAGCGCCATCTGCTTCCTTTCTGTCTTTATTTGCAGTCACAGCATCTCAAAAAGACACATGCACCAGTAGGGTTAAATCTGGCAAATGTAACCAGTAGGAGTTGCATCTCATCAGCCAAGGATCACGTTGTTAAAATGTCAGAGGGTGTATTTCCAGAGAAACTCTATGGATATCTGTACAGTCTGAAGAGCTTTCTATGTAATTCAGATTTTATTGATAGTTGCACAGCTATCAGAAAATGCTGAATACCTTAGAGCATGAAAAATGTCTCTCATTGGAAAAAGCCTTTGCTTGCAGCATTCCTGGTTGATGCTGTTTGATTTGTGTCCCAGGCAATGGTTTCAGTTCTGCTTCTCAGCATGAGCTGTGGGCTGACACACCAATGTAATGTTCAAAGTGTTCTTGTATGCAGTGAGATTCACAGGCGCTTTACTAGCGAGATAAAGCCTGGACAGACATTCATGTACAGTAACAGGTTTTTAAAACCACTAGTCAAACGGTTTAAAATCAACAGGGAGCCAATACAGTTGGTTTGTTGGGAAAGGTTCGCTTACACACTGAAAGCTCAGGATTTAGTAAAAATTTAGACTTTGTGAAGACAAACTTCCTATTTTAGTGATTTTGTTTACCTATTTATTTAAAGAAAAAGGCATGTACCATAACATTGTCTGCAGTGCAGCAAATGCATCCTCAACTCTGAACTGCCATTGGCATTATATGAAATGCAAAGACTGACATATGATTGAGTAGCTTTAATTTCTGAATTTCTATTATTATAAATAATTGGTTACAGAGTATTTGTTGATGACATTTAGGGATTTTTTAAAATTTTTTTTTTCCAAGTAGCAAGTCCACTTTTATTGTTTTTTCTGAAAGAATCAAGATTGAACGGTTTCAAGAGCAACTATATTTTTCTGCTCTGTGTTCTTTGCAGGAATACATGGTTTATAGGAAACATACCTACATGAGATTGGATGGCTCTTCAAAGATTTCTGAACGAAGGGACATGGTAGCAGATTTTCAGAACAGGTAATGTATTTTACAAGGTGTTCGTGTGCTAAATTGTGTGTACATAAGGAGTTGGTACAAGATGTAATGGAAATAAATGGCATTTGCATTTAAATTATCTTTCCTGATATCAAATGGACCTCATTTATCTGAAGCAGTTTCTAGGTGGTTTGCTGACCAGGAGTCACTGGTGTTGATATTGAACCCAGTTGTCACCTGTGAAACAGTATTGGAAGCAATTTTAGTGTACCTACCTGTTGTGCTTCTTGCCATTCCAAATATGCTATTGCTTATAAAGAAGCTCAGTAGAAAGGCAGCAAATGCTCATTGGTTATTATATGCTCTGACAATTGACACTGTGAAGATGAGACTGAAATTCTTGCGTGTGCTAGAGGTTTGAAAGTGACCTAGTTTTCTGCAAAACAAACCATTTAAGCATGTTTTATTAAGAAACCTTAAACTAATATACAAGTGATAAAATGGGGGTTTTATTAGATAGTAAGATATGCTAACCTTTTTCATTTAGTAAACCAAAATGGATTCTTGCAATTTTTACGAGCACATCAGGAAAGAAGAGTATGTAATCATCTTATTAGAAGTTAATATATTTTAGTAAAACTTTATCTCCACTAGAGCACATTACTTATAATGACTGAGTTTATGGTTATTACGTTTCCTTTTAATCATGGGATATGGCTTGATATGATGTCACTTTGGTATGGTAGTTCACAGTAGGGTTATCCTTCCTGGATGTTGATGTGAGCTTTTAAGAATGTCACTTTTCTTTTTCAGAGGAGTTAGGTTTACAGATTGTTGTTTATTACAGGGTGAAAGCAACATTCTAGACTAGAAAATAGTCCTTGTGTTAGCGGACCCAAGGTATTATAGCTGGAGATAGGAAGGGAAGCCGTATACAGCCTTTCAGGCCACTGGTTTATGAGGCTTAAAGACCTGAAGGACTGTGTTGCAATGATGAGTCTTCTAGTGAACTCCTCAGAGCAATAAAACTTGAAAGGAACATGTGCCAAATACCTGAAGTAAGTGAGAGGACCATACAGTACCTTTCTGCCTGTTTCCAGGTGTCAGAAACAGGTTCCTTGCAGGTTATGATGTCCTCCTGGAATCCTGACTCTTCTTCCTGTAAGGTCCTTTAACCAAAAGAAGTGAGAAATTTGTTTTTATTAATGAACAGAATTTGTTTTTATTAATGAATAGAACAACTGAAGAAAAATAATCATTTCAG
>NW_008824350.1:3743516-3762155 GCF_000699105.1 Pygoscelis adeliae
AGCCAGTCTAAACAAGAATTCCTATTAAAATGTTAGTTGAGTTCCTCTTATACATGATTCACTTATGAGAAATATTTCCAGGAAAAAAAGCCTGACTGAGACTAAACTATCCTGCAGGATATCCTAGCAGGGTGCTGAAAAGATATAGCTATGGAATGATAATTTGTTCCTGTAGTCTGTGGCACTGTCCACTTTCTTTCCTTCCCATGTGGCATTTCCAGAAGCATTTCACAGCTGGATGTTCAGGTGACTGTCTATATGCACGTTCCACTATTGTTACAAGAGTGAAAAGATTTCCTGGCCAAGGATTACCTACACTGCGAACAGGCACCTGCTGACTCCTTTGGCTTTGTACCTGCAAGATAAAGTCTAGAGATTGACAGCTCAGCTTGAGTTCCTCCCAGCTGTCCGTAGCTCAGGGTGGATTTTTGTACTCTTAGATTTTGGACTGCCAGAAACCCTCTATGTCTAATTTTAGAGTTCTTGGCGCTTTTTGTGTGTGTGATTAATTCATAGTTTTCATAATTATTTCTGTTGTCTATTGGCAATTTCTTTAGGTGGGGTGGGGCTAAATCTTAACCTTGGGGGGAAACCTTAACCTTGGACCAGAAGGGGTTCTTTGAGAGTCTGGTTTTTATGGTACCGCCTTGCCAGGTACTTGTGAATGTCTTGAAGTGTGAGAAGTCCTGAGAAAATAGTCGGTTCTACTTGACCTTCAAGGATATGGATTCCAAAACCCTTAGTTTTCTACATTTGTTGAGTTGTACTAGCATATGCGTAACTGCCTGCAACATACCCATGCTTCTTCCTGCAGGAAGGGCAAGACCCTTTAGATTTGATGAGTGGACTTTCAAGGACAGACTGCCTACACATAGTTAGTTAAGAAGCAAATGTCCCATGCTGCTCATTCAGCAAGAGTTTCTGGTGCTTTACTAATTTTGCATGCAGTTGTGTACGGACAGCGTGGTACCAAAAGGACGTGGCATTGCAGAGTGTCTTCTCTTAAGGAGAGGGCCTTGCTCTGTCGCTGTCGAAGTACAGTATGTCAACCTCTTTGGAGTCTTTACTAGTACTGTCTGCTTTGTTTGCGTCAACCTGTTCACAGATCCATACGGTGTTAAGCACTTTTAAATACTGCTGACTCCCCAGTGGCACTAGTGAGGTTCACAACCTTGGCAGAAATCCTGATTTTGCTGTTACCACTTGAGTTTTCATCAGTATTTGGTCATCCTATGTATAGACCTGTCTCCTTGTTTGTTCTGTTCAAAGCACCAAATTTAGAAGAAAACTTGTGCCTACACAGTTTCAACATTTATTTTTCTTTATCAATTGAGCATTGTTAAGGCAAGATATTTTTTTTTAATGTTGGTCAGTTCTGTGAAACAATAAATTGTTCTTTGTCCATATGAAATCTTAATTTCCAGTGTGGGCAAGATAAACCCTGGTTTGTTTTGATAGAGATTAATAAGCTGCTATTGCAAACTGAATGTTTGTGTGTTCCGACAGTCCTGATTTGTAGATTAACTTCTCTCACTCATTCATACGTTTTTTTTCCTGACCGTGAATGAACAGCACAAAATGTTCTGAAGTGTTCAAGTAATAGAAATAGCCCTGATCACTTTATATGGGTCAAAAAATTTACTTCTGTGGTTATTTCTTGTTCATCATGCACAAAATAAGGGTTTTTTAATCTTTCTTCTACAGGAATGATATTTTTGTGTTCCTGTTAAGCACAAGAGCTGGAGGCTTGGGTATTAACCTTACAGCTGCAGATACGGTAGGTGAAGTAATGCAGAATAAAAAATCGGCTTACTGTTACTTAGTTTTCAGTATAAATATGTCTTTGCTTTTCCTGCCTCATATGCCCTCCAACCACCTCCCAAGCTGCTCATCTCCTGCCTCCTAGCCTCACAATTTTCGTAGGAAAACTGGTCTTTCTGTGTGAAAGTTGGCACTCTTAATGATGCTGATCAGTATTTTTTAGTACTGCCATTCACATCATGAAATTGCATAACGTTGTTTACTTTGCTCATATTTACAATATAGTATTATCTTGATGATAAAGTTGTAGAATATTGGACACTTGGTACACCAGTTTTGGTTGCAGTTGGAAATACCTTCCTTCTCCCCACATATTTTAGTACCAGAGTCCAGAAACGAGTTGGATGACTGAAGGGGGTCTACAGATGCAAATGACACTTACATGCAGTGAATACTGTTTCATGTATGACTGTTTGCTCTTAAGGTTCAGCTGCAAAGGAATCGGTACAACAGGTATTGGTTACCCTTTTTTCTGTGCACAGAAGAATGAAGCAATGCCTCTAAAAGTACAAAGTCATTTGTAGTTGAATATCAACTAGTCAGGAAGGATAAATTGCTTCCCCCCTACTCACCCAAGGTGTAAAGGCATACTAATTCAGGTGAATTGCAAGGATTTGCACTCTGGAGCAGCTGCCACTAATCACTAGGGAAGGAATACTGACCTGCATGAACCATTTATCTCTTCAGTAACAGCTATTCTTGTGCTTGTGTGCATGCAGATTTGACCCCAACACAGACCGTAATCCTTAGCCACACAAAACCAAAGATCTCTGAATCAAAAATACTACTTTTTTTTTTTTTTAAATACCCCATCATACCTTGCTGTCACTTAAAAGAAATCAGAAGAAAGCAAGTATCTATAGGATTTTCAGGGTTGAAAAGTTCTCTCAGTTGAAGTTGCTTCAACAGAGGAAAAAGATGGAAGCACAGGCATGCTACTGCAGGCTCTTTGCACAGGCATTTTTAGTTCTGTGTTTTTGTAACTTTCTGAATACTTTGCTGTCTAGAATTTTTTTCAATGTTTTTGTTTTGTATGCTTACTGTGCATGAAGTACTGTTGGAATGACAGGGCAATATGAATGTAATGTGGCATTTCCGTTTTTTGTAGTAAAAGCACTAGAAGTGTCAGACTAGACTAGACTTTATCCAGGTTTGAACGAAAAAAAATTAGAGTATTACTTTTCTTGTGAAATTCTAATTTGATGGGCTTTTTCTACTTAAGGTAAGTAACACTGAAATGGGTTCATGATGTGGTTAGCCTATAATTAATCACGTGACAGTGATTTAATGTGGTGACAAACGTAGGAATTTTGTGCCTCTGAAGCAGATTTCTTGAAGAAGATACTAAAGACATTCTGTGGAAGCTGAAACATTCGCAGTGTCAATTAGTTTGAATTCATCTGAAATGCAGTGGAAAAGACTTCACAGGACTGGGCAAAGCTAGTTTAATACAGCCTGCAGTAGGGCAGTAATTCTGTGGGGTGTAAAGCGGAACTTTTATTTTTATCAGTATATTGGATTCTTGTTTTTTTAATCACCAGGTGCTCTAAATGTATGGTTTTATTTAATCCTTTCTGTTCTTGTGTTCTTTTGCAGGTAATTTTCTATGACAGTGATTGGAACCCAACAGTAGACCAGCAAGCCATGGACCGGGCACACAGGCTGGGTCAAACAAAACAAGTCACTGTGTACCGGTTGATATGTAAAGGCACCATTGAGGAGCGCATCTTACAAAGGGCTAAGGAAAAGAGTGAGGTGAGAATAAAGAAATCATCTGGAACAAGAAGTTACAGAAACGGTATCAGAAAACACGTATCAAGATGAGTAAAGAAACAGAAAAAGTATCTGCAGGGAGACACAAGAGAAGCCAAAAGGGAATGTCTATGCTCAAATAAACAAATCTGTGTCCCTAACACAACAGCATTACAGCTGCATTATATGAACTAGGAAGAAGCTAATTATTTACACTATGACTTCATGAAAACTATTTCTTATGATGCAATGAAACTACTCAGGCTTCTTTAAGACTAGAGCTTCTGTCTTTGCTGTGTCAGGGCTACTGATTCCTCTCATGTTATACCACAGATGAATTTTTTTTTTAAAGAAATTTGGATGGTAATCAAGTGAAAATTATTTGAGGTGTGAGGGTTGCCAGAAGAGCTCAGTGTCCTGCAGCATCAAGCAGTAAGTGTATTAGAAACTTTAAACCTCATGACACTTATTAGTAAGAAAAAATTAAGCAGATTCACTTTCTTTGGTAGCAGTGGGTATACTATATACAACATTCAGATGTTTTGTGTACTCAGGATTTCTTTTAGCTTTTGTCTTAATTAGATGCTGATCATGGTGCTTGCAGCAACTGAAGCATCTCCAGCTGAATGCATTCACGTTTCCCGTGTTGAAACTTACCCATTTTCTCTAGGATACTGCACTAGAGTCACCTGATACTAACCTGAAAAAAAAGTGTAGTCTTTGCTGGTGATCCAAATCATTGAAATTGGCTTATGCTAAAGCTTGCTCTCTTTTGCTAGGTTGCAACTCTTCTTTGTTTTTATAGTTGCAGTAATAGAGGTTGAGTGAATTGCTTAAACTGAGACACTGACTCAATATGGAGATTTAGTTTTCAGTCAAGGAGACTAAAAACGTACCTTTTAAGAATGTGATCTGCATGATCCTCTGTGCAGATTACTTGAAAAATTAGACCGGTAATTTATACCTGACAGGAGTACCACTGTGTTTTTTCTTTTTGTTCAGCAGTGTATTAATACTATTATCATTTGTTGTTTATTACATGGTGCTGTAGAAGTGCAGCTTTGCACAAGGGATGGCAGTTGTCTGCTTTCTAGCTCGGTAGCTTCTCATGTTTTATACTCTTAATTATACTCTCAATAAATCTCCCCTGAAATTTTGCTACTAACTTTGGAATGATAGAGAAGTTGAGTCAATTCTGACTTATACAGATGCGCTGGCATCTTTTTCTGGCTGGCTTTCAGTGAAGGGTAGTGAGAATGGTTCATGGCTGTTTTGAGTAATTTTTCCTTTTTTTTCTCTCTTGTTTTTTTCCTTCTAGATCCAACGAATGGTGATTTCAGGTGGCAATTTCAAACCTGACACCTTGAAGCCAAAAGAGGTGGTCAGCCTTCTGCTGGATGATGAGGAACTAGAAAAGAAATGTAAGTGAAATTCATGTTGCAGCATTTTCCCCATCTTTCACTTCATTAGCTTATAAAATCTGTGTTTTTATCTCTACAAACACATGTATTGCTGATAACAACTTCTGTTTCCTGGCTCTTTTTGTATTGCTAACTCTTGTTAGTACAAGCTGGTTTCATATCACTGCTGAGCTGAAAGATGAAGTTGTGCAAGAGAGACATGATGATGTGATAAAGTTTTTATTGGCACTCATTCAGGATCATTACATTGTTCCTGAATGACAGAGCTTTGACAAGAATTATGTAGGTCATGACAAGAAAAGTATTAGTAAAAATGCTGTATTTCATCATACTTTTGAAGCTGTATTAGAGATATATGCTTTTATGTTGCTTGAAAGAAGAATTTAACTGTAAGACTTTTTAGTAATTTGGATACAAATAGTTTTAATACAGTAGCGTTTTCAATGTGTTTTACTTTTAATACAGCTGACTTTTCTTCACAGTTCTGTTAGAACTAGAATTTCTTGTAAGATTCACAAAAGGATATGAAATATCTTTCCAGTGGTAACAAGTTTGTATTTCTTTTCCAACAGTGCGTCAGCGTCAAGAAGAGAAGCGACAGCAAGAAGAAACAAATCGTGTGAAGGAACGTAAACGTAAAAGGGAAAAATATGCTGAAAAGGTACTTTGATGCAAAGAGGTTGCCTGTGTCAGTGATAGAGCCAGAAGAGCTTCAGGCTCGCTATTATGTGGTGCGGAAACATTTTATGCAAAGGCAGTCTAATGAGTAAAGCCTTCTTCCCTTCACCATTGAACATCAATCTATGGCACTTCCTTACACAGAAGAGGGATATTACAAAATACATGCATAGTTATCTGTATTCTAATGTCATTAGCAACTTGAAAAATAAGGAAGTACTGCATACCCAAACAACACTGTAGATCACCAGTAGTCTACAGACAACAATTTGAGGACTTGTGCTTGAAAAAAACAAAATGATCAACTGATCATTCTGTGGCATATAAAATGGTGACTTAATCAAGATTTTGTTCTGCAAGGACAAAAAGGGAATGTAAATGAAGCACCAAACATAGATAAAACCCATATAGCTGTGTGGCTTCTGTGGAACAAGGGAAGATCAGTTTGTTTAAAAAAGCTCATTAAAACTAGCTTATGAAAATTCTGAATTTTTGAGACAGGCTTTGCATTAATTAATTGGAATGTTGTGTAATGGTAAAGAATTTCAAGCTCACTCCAAAAGGCAGTGGAAATCAAAGTAATTCTGTAAGAGTAATCCTCCATCATTCCAGCTATTTTAGGAAGAAAAAAATAACAAACCCTACTTAAATCTAAAGGGGGAGCCTCTAAGGGATCTGTTACTGTGTCCTTCAGAAATTTTTTTTGGGAAATTCTGGACATGGCATTCCTTGAGTTATAATACTGCATTAGATGTTGAGATTTTGGGTTGCTTATTCCCCTTCTTCTGTCTTATTGTCTCTTTCATTCCTGGTATTGTTTTATTTATTTCAGAAGAAGAAGGAAGATGAATTGGATGGGAAGAGAAAGAAAGAGGCCATGAACCTCGTGATCCCATTTGTTCCCTCAGCTGATAACTCCAACCTGTCTGCTGATGGGGATGACTCCTTCATTAGTGTAGACTCTGCCATGCCCAGCCCTTTCAGTGAGGTAAGACTCACTGCTGCTTTCAACTATATACTATTTCAATTGTGGCCTCAATCCTGTAGGATTCTTGCTTTCTGTTATTTTAGCTAGTGTAGAACTTCAAGTATGTGGGGGAAGTGAGATGTCTTAAAGGTGAACCGTGGAAATGAAAATAATTTATTGAAAACATAACAGCTGCTAATAAGCTGCCTTACAGCTGCTCGCGTTATTTGACATTCCGTTATTCTCTTCATTTGCTCTCTGCCACCCTTTTCTTACAGCGAGCTCATGCCCTGACTCTCCTCCCTTTCAGCCCCTGACATTTTTCCATTCCTGCCTGCAGCCCCACTTACTTTCTTCCTACTTTCTTCTCCCTTTTTCCTGCCTTTGTCATGCTCACATTTATAACCATGTGCTTTCTTCCATACCAATACCTTCCATAGCAAGAACAGTCTCTTTCTGCTCCTGAACCAAACACTATCCTTCAAATAGCTCCTTGACATTCAGTTTCTTTGTAAGTACTCCTTGCTAGTCTCATCTACATCTCCTTCTCTGCTTCCTTCCTTGTTTCTGATTCTGAATTAGTGTGTTTTTTCTCTGGAATTTAAATTGTAAATTCTCAGTGGCACACATTTTCCTTCATCTTTTTGTAAAGAATTGCAAACCAGTTTTGGCAGCAAATATATTCTGTTCTATAGATTTCTATGTTGTATTGTTCCCTTATTGACAAAGATTTTTATTAGCAGTAGCAGTAGTAGTAGGTTAAGAATCCTATTGTTTTCTCTCTTGCAGTTGAAGATGCACAGTTGAACAGCAGTTTTCTTAAATCTCTGCTGAGCCCATTAGTCTCCTGCTTCTTAACTTAACATCTATATTCATGAATTGAAATTAAGTAGCTCCTGGAGGTCTTTACTGCTGCTCAGCGTGTAAATAGAGGGTGTGGTGTGATTAGGCAGATTATGTATCATGCTGCTAGTCTCACACAGAGAAGATGAAAAAAGAACAGAATAAGTACCGTTTAATTACTTGTGATTATATGTCTTTTTAAGATCTTATTATGTTTGTACCCTTCCCTATCCTAACCTGAGAAGCTAACAGCTTTGTTCTCTGTCATGTTTAGATATCCATCAGCAGTGAATTACATATGGGCTCTATCCCTCCCGATGAGAGCAGTAGTGATATGCTTGTGATTGTGGATGATCCAGCTTCTTCAGCACCTCAGTCAAGGGCAACAAACTCTCCTGCTTCCATTACTGGCTCAGTTTCAGATACCATGAATGGTCAGTACTTTTGCCTTGATTTACTACTCACATTTATTAAACGCTGACTTTGTATGGCTAGGTGATACGTTTTCTGCATTTTAACCAAAGTATATGCATGGTTGGCAAAATTTGGGGAAAAAATTGCCTTTTCATTGAGAAATTACTTCTGATTTGATAGGAAATCTGTTTATAGTCTCTCATTCAGCACACTTTTCCTCTTTTCTGTGTTAGTTACTCTTAAAAGTTTTGTCCTTTGTTCCTGTGTTATAGAGGGCTCTCCTTCCATTATGTGCATATTGCCACATTACAGACAACCACAGAACTATTAATCTCTAAGCTTTTCCTTGAATTTGTTGTTGGGCTAATAATCAGTTCTCTATTTCCAATGGGTGACTGGAGCCGCTGTGATTTTAAATAATGGCGAATGTTTTTAACTACCATAGTTTTCTACACTGAAATAAGTAGAGCCATAGTGCTTGACGAGTTTCTTTAGAGATAACAAATAGAAGAAACTTATCTATCTTCAAGTAAGAAAATGCTTCATCCTGAAGTAGAACCCAGAATCCTCCACCTATTTGTGGATTGGATTCATAATAATAATTAGTTGGAGTTAATAAGATGTGGTTAATGAAGAGTGAAGTTTTGTATACATAATTTCTTTTCATGGGATCAGTGCTTGCTAACAGCATCCATATTAATGTAAATGAACAGTATCAGTTAATAGGAACAGTATTAATGTAAACACCATAGCAGTTATCATTTTAACATTCTTTTTTTGTTAAGGTGTTTCCATGCAAGATACACCTCTCACTGGGAGAGGCCAGTCAGGTCGAAGCCGGGGTCGTCCTAAAGGTTCGGGCAGTGGATCAAAAGGCGGCACTGGGAAGGGCAGAAGCCGGAAATCGATAGCGGGAAGTGCAGCTGCAATGGCAGGTGCCAAAGCAGGGGCAGCGGCAGCCTCTGCAGCGGCATACGCAGCATACGGGTACAATGTCTCTAAAGGTATGTGGGGAAGGGGAGGCAGCAGACTACCCAGAGCAGAACCAACCACATGAGTTTGGGTGATTGTTGTTTACAGCCTGTCAAAAAATAGATTAAAAGTGCTGTATTGTTGGTATTGCTTGTCCATTATATTCTGAGATCGAGGCAGTACACAATGTGACATGGTAATGGTGTGAGAGGATAGCCAGTTTCACCACAGATGACCTTGAGAGGCTAGTCCTGCAGAAGTTTCATCTGCCCTTTGAATTATCTTGTACCAAATATTTTTCCTCTTTCTTGTTTTTTATTTTGGTGTCCAGACAAATTGGATAGTGTTGTTTATCCCATGGGTATGGCTGTGGATTTCCTGTATTGCTGTCACGTTGAAGTTACAGAATCAGGTTACAAAATCTGCTAAAATGATGGTGATGAAACTTCAGCTTTACGCCAGCTGAAGATGGCCCAGGGCATAACTGCAAGATGATTTGTATGTTAAGGACATCCCTCCTCATTAAACTCTCATAAATTGTTGTCCTGGTTTCAGGTTTTTCCACCTGAATACAGGGTGGTCTTAGGACTGATTGTTAGTATATTGTTTGTTGTTGAAGAGCCGCAAGTGGAATAATATGCTCACATGGCATTTGATTCTCTTTTCCATTGCTAGGCATGTCTGCAAGTAGCCCTCTACAAACAGCAATTATTCGGCCTTCTGGACTTGCAGATTTTGGACCTTCAAGCGCCTCTTCTCCCTTGAGCTCCCCTTTGAGCAAAGGAAACAGTGTTTGTGGGACCCCCAAAAGCTTAAACCTGACCAGCAGTCTCATATCAGAAGCTCCAATTCGGAAGCAAAGCAAAGGTGCCCACACCTCAGGTGGTCGGTAGTAATTTTGAACCCCCAAAGCTTGTCTGAACTGCGTTGGCTTTCAGAGTAGACCACCCTGCCAGTTGAAGGCATGCAAATGAATGCCTTGTTGCTGTCCAGCACGTGTGTGAAAAGAAAATCAAAGCACAATGGGAGTGGGTGGTTTATGTGAGCACTTTGATTATGTGTATTCCAAAAAACTGTCTTTGCAGACACTGCGAGAAGGAGGGGAGGGAGTCTGGGGTAACTGGGAGAGTGTCAGCTTGTGTTTTATTGACATATCTGACAAAGATTCCCAAGAAAGCATCCAGCTACTCCATGCAATATCCTGCAGCTGTGTGTGCTTGAATTCACACCAATATACTTTCTCTCTCGTAGCTTGAGGTGGAACCCAGCGTTAGTTTTATCCTATGAAATCAGTATCTGAACCCCAGGAGTACCCTGTAGTGTCAGAAGACATTTCCGTACTGGCAGCTGGTTAGTGTACGTGGGGAGGTAATTGGGGGCTAAGCTGAAGATGATGTGTGATCAAAAAAAATCTTGGATTCTTCTAGTGTGGGCCTCTGGGTTCTCTAAAGGTTTGAAATGCAAAGGAAGGTGTCTCAGGTGGTTTCCAGGGAATGGACTCTTTTCAGCACCATCTGTCAGGAACAGGTTCAGAGCCGCAGAATACAGGCAGCGCTGACAGGCCTAGTGAGAGCAGCAGCACTGCCTCTGCTTCATGCAGTGGAAGAAACCACAAGCCAGTGGTTCGGTTTGCATTTCAGAGTTCTCATCAGCACAAACACTCGCTGTGTTCAGAATGATTTCTCTCACTTTTCAGGTGTGCAGAACTCTTAAAAGCTTAGAAAAAAAGTAAGGCTCTATTTGTACAAATCTCACGAAGAGGGAAAGCTGAAGTGCTGAGGAAGAGTTTGCTGCTGCTCCTCTCACTGTGCCGTAGTAGAGCGTGGTTCTGCAGCTTGCAGTGCTGTGAGGGGAGCGACGAAAAACAGTCCTGAGAGACAGACAACTGTGCCATTCCCCCTTCCAGCCAAATCCTGGGAAAAAAAAAGTCTCGTATCCCAGCCATCCATTGACTGTTCTTCCAGTGTGTTTTCCCTTCATCTTTGTGATCATCACACATACTAGCTTGCTTGAGTTCACTGCAGTGTGCGGGTACCAGTAGCCATATCCCATAAGGCTGATAGAAGGCAGTGCTGCCAGTGCCCATCTGTGTTCTCATTCTCTGGTTGCTCCTTCCCCGTTCTCAATGCACAACCCCCCCTCCCCCCGCCCCGTAGCCCCTTGCTTTGCTGTAAGCATTGTCTGCATTGCACTGAGATTTAGGTGTGGGGCAGTTCTTCTGTCTGACACGTTGAATTAAAAGGCTGTTCTGCCGGGGCACTTTCATCCCGTTAGAGAGAAGCAAGTTGAGTTGCAGGTCTGGGCTGTGACAGAGGAAGATGACTTTTTTTATTATTATAATTTTTTTTCCAACCCCAAATCCTTTGCCTGGCGTCCTACAGTGTGGAGCGAGTGCTTCCTGTTGGCTCTGCCTCTAATTTGCACACCTGAAAATAGCAGAACTGAGCTTAGTTAGATTGATTTTTAAACAGATTTGCAGGGGATAATTGAGGGGGAGGTGGTGTTTAATTAACTCACGAAGACTTCCCCCTTCCCCTCCTATTCACATGTATATATGATATTTAGAGGGAATCAGACAAATGCCAAGCCTTTTTTTCTCTTTGAATGTGCTGTCTATTTTTATAACTGAACTTGTACATATGTATAAAGAGAGACACATCTTTCTTTTACTAACTGGAGAAGAAAATCTTAAATAAAATGGAGTGAGATAATTTTATGTAAATCAGTGTCTTTGTGGTTTTTATGCATACAGCTTTATGAATGAGAGGATTAAGGAAGAGAACATGGAGGGTGTGCATCTGGAAATGCATCTAGAGACACATGCTGCTCAATGTAATGCTCTAGAGTATGCACTCTTCTGAGTATCACATTTGTAACCTTTTTCAGTTACAACTGTACACTTATCACATGCCTGTATTCACTGATTATCTCGTAATCTATTTTGGAGTCGGTATGCAGCAAATCACAAGAAAACAGAAGCAAGTATAATATGCGTAATTACATAGTACCTGAACTATGATGGTTGAATTCAATACAGTTGATCATTTTGGGACATCATTCTCTACAGTTTTTTCTTTTTTTTTTTTTTCCTTTTTTTTTTCAATGGGAGTTGAAAGGACTTTTTTGTGTGCAGTCTTGATTTTCAAACTGCTGGACAGTTGCATCAATTTGTAATCCAAAGTGGAGAGAAAAAAAATAATTTGTAACTTGAAAACATTGCAAAAATGTAGTATGTACTGTTGCATGCTATACTTTTGGAAGATTAAATTATTGATATTTTAAAAACTGATAATATAAAAAATATATTTAAAGTCATTTAATCTTCAAAAGAAGTACCAAGTGACATCACAAGTTGTGGCAAAAGTATTGGTAGCCTGTCTGCGTGCAAAACTTGCATCAGGCTAACAAATTCAGGAAGATCTAATGTAGCAGTAAAGTAAATGAACTACTAGATCATATCCAGTTCAATTTCTGTAAAAAGTTTAAATTTAACAGATGCATTCTTTGTATTATGCGTCATAGAAGAACTGAGATTCTGTGATATTAATCAAGGAATTAGGAAGAATTCATGTGACAGCTGTTCTATTCCAATTTCTTGATTTGGGGAAGGAAGTAGTGCTAGAAAGACAAAGACTGGGAATTTTTTTAAGGAGGTGGAGGTAGTTTTGTGATCAACACTACAGGGAACGCTTCTATTGAAGTGAGTAAAATGGATATGCACACTGAAGTTCTTCTTTGAATTTTCAGTCTGAGCATCATTTCACTCCGACTGTGTGTTGTGCACTTGTCTTACAGATTAATGGCGGAGAAAGTCACTTTCCTTTGAGGGATCAAGGTATTTGCTAGTGTCAGAAACAGAATATTGAATGAACTGAGTTTGTGTTTTAAGCTGGAATGGTGAAATAGATGTCAGTATGTTTTGGGGGATGTTGGGAATGCTGTGTATTCCTCATGCTATTTGATTATAGCATTTTACTCACCAGTTACTGCAAAACTGTTAAATACAATTCACTGATTAATACTACTCTTGAAGACATTTAAAGGTGATGATTTTCTTAGGTCCTCTGGTAAGTTAGAACTAAAAGGTGCTGTCATGTCCCACCCTCACACACATTTTTGTAGTTTAGCCTACAAAGGATGCCTAGTTCAGAAGGGTCCCCAGAACACCCGTTCTTCCCACTGCCATACGTGGTCAACAAAGTCTTCCCAAGCAATGACAAAATTAACTCTTAAAGACCAAAAACTGTAACTGCAATATTCCTTTGGAAGAAAGCAAGAGTGATTGAAACCATTGCCTTCTCTCAAAAAATATTGCAGCGTAGTTGGAGACAGGAGAAAGGGATTTCCTTCTGACCTCTAATGCTGAATTTAACCCTTAAGCGCGTGGCCAGGACATACCAGCCAGGCCACTGATAAAATGCAACATTATGAGCACCGATGCAGTTTGCCTTACGTCTTCTCTCTGGATGTGGTTAACTGTCAGCACCCTAGAGGATGGCAAAACCAAGCAAAAAAGCTGGAGAAAAAATACCAACGAAAAAACAGAAGCCAAGTGATGTATCAAAAGAGCGAGAGAACTCCTTGCTCACCTCAGACAGGTTGTGAAAGCCAACATGTAGGATTATTACGTTATAGAGCACTCCAGTATCCTTTCAACTCCTCTTCAAAATCATGTATATCAGATAGCCAGGGACTTGCATCACACTGGCCTCAGAAACTCTCCTATTTAGCTGTACAGTCACTGTGTAGGCCCTTCCAAACAACCTCTTACTGCTACTTAAAAATTGTTTGGTTCCTTGACTGCATGGTGTCTTCAGCATTCTTCTAACTTTTGTTTTTAATTATTTTGTGATCAATTGAAGTCCACTTAATTAATCTACCCTTGATTTAGATTAGCCTGCAAGCCATTTTCTCTATCGTAGGTCAAGTTTGTTGTCGTCATCAGCCACTAGATCGCCTCTTCCTATTCTGCAAAGAGTTAAACAGGTTACTGCAGCAGGGTTTTCACCTAGAACTGCTTTAATTCTTAACTTCAGGATATTAATACTGCACTGTCCAAATGTAGTGATATTTCCGTGCCTTCTCCCCTTACTGTTGCATGTTTTCCCCACCACAGTGTATGTTCCTTGCTTTCTCGTGTTCCGTTTGTGGAAAGCCTTCTGTCTGCCTAGGGGCTATATCTTGCTTTATTCCCCAAGTATTTCCTTTAGCAGCGTTTCCCAGTGGGGGAGGCACACAAAACTCAGTGAGAAAAGCTCCGTGCAGAAGGAGTAGGGATCTGCACTACTTTGATCGTAGCTCAGGAACAGCCGAGTTGCAGCTGGGAGGAGGAAGAGCACAATTGATAAAATCACTTGGGGGCAGGATGTGGATCAATGTAATTTGGGAAATGCTGCCCTGTGACCACTGCACTGCCAGTCCCGATCTCCTGCTCTCCATGGAGCAATCTGGCCTGCTTCTGCTCCCAGATATACTTACAGGCTCCTCAGCTTCTCACTTCAGCCTCCTTCTTTCCTTTTTGTTGACTATTCAGTGTGAAACACACATTCTAATTCTGAAGGAGCCTTACAGGCATGTCTTGTGCTTCCCTTCCTGCTCAAGAAGGGATGGTGATGCGCTCCATGCTGTCCTTTGGAAATTTCTGCTCGAGTGGCCGGAAAAAAATGTTTGCAGCTCACTACCCAAAGGGATGCTGCTTGCATGTGAAGTATAACTGAGACGTATATACTAAAATAAAGGCAATCACATCTTATGCTCCTAGGTGTAAGCACTCACTGAATTGTGAAGGATTTTTTTTTTTATTTGCAGCCTGCACCAGGTGTGTAGTGGTGAATGAGAGAAGGGAAGGGGCGGTTGATCCTTTCTCTCAGGAGCATCGTTATTAGGATGATACAGATGGCCCAGCTCTCAGATTCAGCCAGCAGGTCTGTATTGTAAACAAGTCTTTCTTGTAGCACTCAGATTAGCATCAGCTCCTCTGAAAAGCCTGCAACAAGCGCCTTATGAAATGGAGAAATGCATGATAGGATGAGTTGGGTTTCTTCCAGCTCCACCCTCCTCTTAGCTCCTGCCTCTTCCCTCAGGAAAGTGAAGTTACTCCAAAGCTAATGGGTCTTCCAGGCATTTTGTGCTGAACTCTATTTACATAATGTTCTTCTAGGGGCTTATGAGGGAATTCGTTTGCACCCCAGGCATGAGGAAGTGTGTCAGTGCTCAGGTATGAAATGATGACTCCTTCCGTCCTTAGCTGATGAGCATCACTGATAGAATGAGGTAGGGGAAGAAAACATTGAAACACCACTTTTGTGCCTTCTTGAGTTTCCCTGTGGACTGTCTTTTCCTTCTTCGACAGTATTGCTGGTTGTGTTAAGTCTGCCGTGGTTAACAGGAGCCAAGTGTGATGTGAGCTTCCAAGCATCCAGGGATTACAGTATCCCTTGTTGTCTCTGTGACATTTGTTTGCAAGCACCTGTTTTTGCCTCCCTGCTCCTTAGCCTTACTCAACTCTTCTCAAGACCCCTGTGTTGTCTTCAGGGCTTTTGGTTGGCAGGAGAAATGTTTCTGTTTAAAGGTGTTAATTTTTAAACACGTGACCCTCATAGCCTTGCGTCTCAGCGTTACGAGAACTGTGAATTAAGATAAAGCTAAGCGTTACATGTATTTTGTGGGCATTGCTACCCTGAATGCTTCACCAACTTTTTAAAACCCAAGAAAAACTGTTACTGTTGCTCAGATGTTAGAAGAACCTATTTGGAAATTTACTACTGGTTTGGACTGTCACACAAAACTGATGTGTAGGATTGGACTATTTGTTAAATTTATTAAAATTTTCTTATTAATAACAAGAAACTCGTGGCTTTCTCCTCAGATGTTATTTAACAAATGCTATCCTACTAGGAGAAGCAGTTCCTGTTTATCTCACGTCTCAGTTATTCTTATAGTTCCTCTAATGTATCCCTACATCTTAACTTGCCATCTGGGCCTTCCTCTAGGAATCACAGGCAGGAGCCCTCTCTCTGTACCTTGAGAAGATGTCGTCTGTCTTTAAGGTGTCTGTCTTTCACATTTCTTTTAATTCCCGTGTTACAATTTTCCCCTGATATCACGGTAGAGTTTGTATTCAGGATACCGAGTGCATTTCAGAATTTTACAGCTACTGTGCAGACAAGCGGTTTTATGATGCTTACTCTAAAACAATGTTCCCCAGTAACTCCCCTCCTAGATAGGCTCTTTGTGGAAAAAGAGCATTTGCATTAAGGGTTAATTGGGAAAAACTATTCGCTAATTCACATCATTCTTTAATTCAAGTAACTTTTCTCCATAGACGAGCCTCAACTTGTATCAAAGTAGCAGTAAAAACCATCTAACTTCCCCACAGAAGCAGGGATGCGTTGGTCCATAAGGATCTGATGTCTTCAAAGCGGTCACCTTGGGTAGCCCTTATCTTCCCCATGGTCAGTCTTAAACGGCAAGGCACAGAGTGCTTGCCGGTATTTCACTCGGCCTATAGAAGGTTGCTGGGTTCTTAAGAATGGAATAGTCAGCAAATTTCACGCGTAGTTGGCTGAATGTTGCTTTCTATTATTTTTTTAAACTACATTTAGCTTTTGGCACGTGACTGCAATTAGCTACGTGCTGATCAGCAGAGTGTGATGCTGCCCAGTAAATGCAATGGCACGCCACCGGACACACCCTTGAATGCCTCTTCATTGCCTGTGACAAAGCGCCAGGGTTTTCCTTTGCAAGCAGAGGAAACACAAGGGATGTTCAGACTACATGAACTTTTAGAGAATCTTGAAAACTAACACCCAAAAAACTTTTTTTTTTTTTGGTCACTCCGTGCATCTGGCGGGTGCTGATGTGAGGGCTCTTCTACATCTTGCTTCTTGTTGCTCTTGCTCCTTCCATAGACTTCACATGAACACTTTTGTGGACGACTGCCCCGTTCCTTCTGACCTCTCTTTTCTTGACGTTTAACCCAGATTTTTCTTAGATTTAATCTTATTTACAGCCATAGTACTACAGTATTTCTTGGAAATGGTAACACTTGAAATAGATCTAAAGATGCATAATGGTACAACTTCAGTCTCTGGATTTCAAGTGCTCCTGAAAGAGTAGTTCAGCTTCGTGATGCCTGTCCAGGTGATTGCAGTCTTTCATCATTCTCTGTCATGTTCAGTGTTTGGAAGAAGTTACTACATATAACTTGTAGTCATAATTTTACTGTGATATACATTTAATCTGGTTAACAAGAAAAAATAATTGCTGTCTAGTTTTTTAGTAATTTTTCACTCAGCTCAATTCCTATCAACTAGTCGAAAACTTACTGACATTGTGATGCTGAGTCTGTGAAGCACAAGTAGGTTTTTAAACACGGTGTTAATTTGGGACTGTAAGTCATGACGATTTCTTTTTACGGGCTGCTATAATCCCAAGTGATTTATGTGTTTTTGAAACACACCATCATGAGTTTTGCAGAAGGAGACTTGCTTCCCCAGCTTTGATAGCTTGCTATTAGCATATGCAATCAGAGGTATGTATTGTATAATTAATGTAATTTGGTTACACTGCAGTTTGCTGCACCTAGCTATGTATCATTGTGTCTGTCTGGAATCAAATAACTAAATATTAAGAGTGAGAGCTGGTTTGGTAGAATATTCGCAGACAGATTAGAGAAGCCCAGCTCTTCCTTGCAGTGATATAATTGATAGCAAATGAGAAAAGTAGTGTTGTTTAAATTTTTAATTTAAAACAGATCTCATGTCTGAGATGTTACAGGAATAAACACAAACTTCTTGTTTGGAACTGCCAGCAGCTGTGAGCCTCAGCCATGAGCTAAAAAAGCTTGAGGGACTGCAACAATTTTGAGTGACGTGTATAAAACAAAAACACCCCAAGCTATATAAAAATGTTTCTCTGTTGAGCTTAATTTTTAGTTGGCAAATAAATATTATGCAAGCTTAGGTACGTGAAGGTTTAAGAATACTGAGAGCAAATTACTAAACTTGCAACCACACAGATCCTCATTGGGCAATGGCAAACATAAGGTATCCATGAAAATTTCAGATGACTCTCGCGTGTTTGCATCATGATGTAGTGCTGATTACATGAGCACACATTATCTTTTTTCCGACGTGGTATCTCTGAATACCTAACGTACAGTTCCAAGTACACTGAAAAACATCACCCCTCAATGTTTCACGTTGTGCATTCAGTCACCGTACGCTTTTGAGATCATGTTCTTGACGTCTCAGTTCCCCATCTGTGTAATGGCAATAATACAGGTCTTGTGAAGAGGAATTAAAAGTTTGCAAAGGTGCTCCAGTGATTTGCCAGAGAAAAGTCAAAATGGGGAATGGTCCCCCTGCATTTGGAGCAAGGTGTGCATAAACAAATATAGGACCATACAGGAGAAAAAGGAATTGAACTGCTGCTCATTTTTAGCATCCTCCCATCAAGTGATATGAGGCAAGAATCCTCTGGGAAAAAATAGTGAATATTTATTCTGAATGAGGCTAGTCCCACAGTTACTTTTTATCCACAGTCCTGAACTCATCTGCCCTCAAATTATAGGATGTATTTCCAGGAATAGATTCAATATATATGTAGTTTAGAGATACAAATGCTGCCAGAATTGACTGCGCTGTGCAGCAACAAGAGACATGGTTGCATCTGGCTCCTGCCTAACAGGTCCAGAGGTAATCAAGTCTCTAACAGTCATTGTCAAAGGGAAGATGAAAAGCGGCATCTATCACGGTTGTGGGGAGCTGG
>NW_008824350.1:3762189-3770326 GCF_000699105.1 Pygoscelis adeliae
AAAATGGGGTTGTGTGTTCACGGAGAGAAACATCTCGGAGAAAAACACACTCTTATAAAGCGGACCAAAAGAATGAAAGTATGTATAATCTAAAATGAATTTATGTATAATCTACAAACCCGCTTGCTGTTTGAAATATACTTTTGGCTCAATTTTACGGAAAGAAATGGGTACCTCACTGGAAAACAAAAATAAGTGAGAGATTTCAGCCCATGATGTCTGTAGAAGCATCCTGAGGACAAAGCTGCTGACCCCAGTTGTCTGTAACAGTATCTCCCACCCCTGCGCACCTCCAGCTGATCAGCAATGTGTGAGCTGCAGTCCTGGGAGGTCACTTGCAGCGCTGGTGGCTGTGATGACACGTGAAAGTGCACCCACCAGCGCTGCTCCGGTGCAAGGTGCCCACGGGGTGAGCAGAGGTAACGTAAACACATCCATGGGCAGCCCCTGTCTTTCCTCACTGTCCCTGGGGGCCAGGGCAGCACCTCCTCCCTCCCTCCCTCCCTCCCTTGGCATCACGCGCTTCATCGGTGCCAACTTGCAGTTTGGAAAGGCTGGTGTGCCGTCTAGACAAGGAGGGGATAAAAGGCTGCATTTTAGTTTGTTTTCTGAATGTTTTCAAATGTCGCATATGCTTCGTGTAGACAGAGTTTAATATCAGCAAGCTGGCTGTGGTCGCCCCCGAGGCGGTTTGTTTGTAGATGAGGTTATAATTGCTGTAAGTGGGTTGGATGGGAGTCTGTGAAATGACATCAGTATTGCTGTGCTCTTGGTGTGGCTCGGTCCATAGCTCCAGTTCAAGGCAAAGCAGATTGCTGAGGCCATAAGCTAGTGAAACCCAGTGCTCACGTTAGCCTGGACCATTCCCTAGCCTCCCTTCACTTGTGAATGAGGGTGCGTGGGGCAGGTGCAGTGCTGTGCAAATGAGCACGTCGTGTCGTGTATGTGCGCGTGCTAATGGACCCCCCCCCCCGTCTGCAGAAATCTGCATCTGGAAGTATGAGCCATGGCTTTGTGCAGATCGTGGGGTGGTGTGCCCGATGCGCTGGAGGCTGGCTGTGGCCACTCTGCACACTATCTTCTTGCACGGCACAGCTGACCTGCGTGTACCCGGCACGTGCCCGTTCAGCCCAGGCGCACGTTCGTCATGTTTCTGAAGGACAGGCTTGCTAACCAGCAAGGCTGAATGAAACCTCTCCTCTCCAAAAGTCATCTTCTGACTTGTCTTCCCATGGGTGAAGTGCTTACAGATTTCTGGGTGCTGCAATAGCTGATTTTGGACGTGAGGAAAAATTTCTTTACTGAAAGAGTGGTTAAACATTGGAACAGGCTGCCCAGGGAAGTGGTTGAGTCACCATCCCTGGAAGTATTTGAAAGACGTGTAGGTGCAGCACTTAGGGACATGGTTTAGTGGGCATGGTGGTGTTGGGTCGACGGTTGGACTCGATGATCTTAGAGGTCTTTTCCAACCTTAATGATTCTATGATTCTATATATGCTTGCGGATGAAGCAGCGCTCTGGGGCTTGCTCCTACTATGTGAGCCAGCGGGGCTCGAGCAGTTGGGATAAAAACTTCCCCTTTCCTTTGGTGATAGAAGTTTTTAGTGCCAGTAGCTATCAGGTGTCTCTTCAGTTGTCAGGCTCAGGCCAAACTGATCCCTGGTGGTTTTAATTGAAGCTTCATGGAAATGAGTCCCATTAAAACAGTGAGGTGAGGGAGGCAAAAAGCAGTGTAAACAGGAGGACATAAGACAGAAGTCTTTGTTCTTGTGTCCCCAGAGCAGCCCAGCGTGGTCTGGGAACAGTGTGGTGTCCCCAGCTAGGAAAACAGCACCTCTGTCTTTGAACTTCCGTGACCTTTTACGTTATTTCAGTCTCATTCTCTGGAGTTCAAGGTACTGGCTGTGCTTCAGGAATTCTCAAGCATAAACACTCATCAGTGTGGCTGGCACTATGATGAGATGAAAAGGGAGTTGGGAAAGAATAAAACACATCCAAAAGCCAAACAAAAAGTGTACAGGGTTTGTAAACAAAGCATGTAGAGCTTCCCCAGTGCTGCCCAGAATGCCCACTTCGTTCCGCCCTCCCTTCCCTCCTGGGCCCAAGGCTCTTTCAAAGCTATATGGGACTTGTCTCGTAACTTTAATACAGCATATAAATTAAGGAGGTTTTCACTTAAGCCAAGGCAACTAGTTAGTAGGAAATTCCAAAGTCTGCTGAGCGGCTGCTGGTTTTTCTGCAAGTGTAGTTTTCCCATAGCCTCACAGTAAATATTTTTTTATACCTTCCTGTTCCTTCCATGCATGGGGAACCATGCCGTGCTGAGCTAGGCTGCGTGCCGGTGGCACATCGCTGCCCACTCATGCACTGGGACTGCACTTTTTTATGTTGCATCTGTCCTTGAGTTCTGAAAAACCCTTTGGATTTGGTGCTACTGAAGTGTGTGCCATGTTGTGAAAACTGGCAGTGCCAAAATGAGAAGTTTGACTTGGGGAAAATCTCCCATCTAAATGCTGCTCATTCACTTTCCCCTCTGCCTTTGGGACGAGGTTGAGCTGAATGTGATATAACCCGATTTAAAGTTTCATGAAGGACTTCCAGGCCTAGACTGACTCCCAGGTTTCGGGACATGTTGGCAGTGCTACCGTTCTAGCACTGAATTATCTGGAATGTGTTATATGGAGAAGTGTCAAAGTGCACAGGTGACCACATCTGCGTGTTTTGTGATGGATGTTTTATGCAAAGTCAGTCTCACTTGTCCTGGTGCAGCTGTACACCCAGTAGACCCTCTTTCTTTCTCCTGCTTCCCCATCCAATCTTTCCTGGTATCAGGAGCAGAAGAACAGCCTGTTACCAAGCCAGATGTTGTTCCTGGACACATCCACTCTGTATACAGTGTGCACGAAGTGCTTGTCCAGCCTCTACTGCAGAGGGGAGCACTTGTGAGAGCGCAGCCTTTGCAGACCCCGTAACAGAAAAGCATCGGCTGCTCTCTCGCTTGCACCTGCTGGTCAGCCCGTGTATCGCTGCAGAGGCTGTCCTGGAGCAGCGATAAGTGTTCTTCGGTTTTTTTATCTTTTGCTTTTCCTCTGGCTGTGAAACATCTGTAGGTAATTAAATCTACATTTCAGCCTGTCTCTTGAGCGGCAAGCAGACACATATGGAATAACACATGTGCTACGTACAACCAGCTGCGGCTCCTGTAACAGCTGCTAAATCCAGCATGTGCCATTCCCTGTGACTTGCACACCACCTGCAAGCCTCTCCCCACCACACATGGCAGAGCCCCAGGGACCCTCTCGAGACTGTGGGTATGCGTGCAGAGCTGCGCCTCTCCCCTTCAGCTCCTCCTGGGACTGAGATCCCACACTGGCTCCTCGATAGCCTTCAAAGGCTGTGCTGGCCCCACTTTCTGGATGCTCAAACGTGTTCTCCTCAAGTAGACTCAACCAAGCTGTTGGCTGCTTTTGCACCTAGATGAGGAATGCTGGTCTGTTCCCTACCCCTCTCCTAGGCCACCGTCCCCTCCTACCGCCTCCTCTCCTCGCTGAGCTGCGTGCCTGTATTGCCATCAACCACAAAGACAAGTTTGGTCTCACTAATTTTCTGACCCGGCATCTCATCTAGAAAAGTACACCAAGCACAGGTAAGTTCACACTTCGGTGATGCTATATTTAAACTACATTTTTACTAAAGCTGGAATCACCTTGGTAGAGATTTACCTGTGTGAAGTCTCCTCGGTTCTCGACACTCCACCTTGAAACCGAGATGATACTGTAGCACCTAAGAACCAGAGATGATGACTTCTGTCTTTGTCTTCTCTGGATCCTTTTAACATTTCTGAGTTTCTTTACCCTTTCTCCTGCCCTACTAAGGACCATGTGCCCTCAGGAGCGCTTTATACATATGAAGGTCAGGGCTGGATTAATTGTTGTCATTTACTTTATTTAGCTGGCTGTGCCACTGCAAAGCAGCTGGGTAGGTCCTGTCCTAACGTACTCAAGGAAGTGGTGACTCAGGCCCATGTTCCAGGGCTGTGTGGGAACTGCTGGGCAGGAAAATGGAAAAGGTTGAAGAAGGCACTGAAATCATGTGAATTGTGCCGGTTTTAGACTTGGGAAGTTTGTGATTGATAGCGCTTGTAAACAAGTTTCTACTGCAACCGGCTTCTAATGTGAGGTGACCTGATAGGCACGAGCTTGTCATAGGGAAGTCAGAGAAGAGAAGAGAAAACTGCACGTGCAAGAGGAAGATTCCCCACTAGATAGGGAAGCATCTCCAGAAACATCTGGCAGCACTTTGCAAATGAAGGCGGTTGTCTCACCCTCTGACAAGGTGAGTGCTCTTTCCCAGGCCAGCGCTAGAGCTGCCAGAAGCTGGAGCTGTGCCCACAGCTGGCTGCTGCACCTGGGCTAGCAAGTCATGACATGGGGAAAGGAAGCCTGTAGTGAAACATGCATGGGGTAGGACACTGTCCTTGTGTGTCACCGTTGGCCTGGCACTCCCAAGTGCCATGGTTGTATGACTGCCTCCAAGCAATTCTCTTCCTCACGTTTCGTTCATCAGAGGCAAGCCACTGTGGTCCCCCGCCTTTGAGTAGCAGCACAAACATAAGCACAAACTCACATGGCCAAAGTTCAAATCTGGGATGTTAACATTTTGAATTCGTCAACTGACCAAAATGTGACCAGTTCCCAGACTCACAGGACACAATAAAAGCCTAAGGAGAAAGAAGTTACATGATACCTTATTGAAATCTTAGTGACTTGAAGATGCAGTGACGGGATGCTTTTTGCAAGCTGCCCTATTCACCACTCCTGAAAAGAAAATGGCATCCCTTTTTTGGAAGTCCACTGCAAAGAACTCATCAGGAAGAAAATGGTAGTTCAGTGAAGTAGTGTATCTGTGCCTAAAGTACTTAGTTTTTCAAGGGAAGAAGAAACAGCAGCTGAAGGAACATTCCTAGTGCTGATGGGTTGTTCAGAAACACTCACTACTTGTCTTTCACCAGCGATGTGAAAGATCGTGGGGCCAACCCAGGCTGAACAAAGCAAGGGGCTCTCCACGTGAGATGGCAATGCAGGTTGCTTAGCCCACATCTGCTATTAATTCCTGTCAGTGGCATCTTTGTACCTTTGAAAATTTGAAAGGTGTGAAGATGTTTTTATTTTATCTGGAGATATTTTGCTATCTGACCCCAGGCTTGTACTAGTAAGGGAGTGTTCCCCTGCAGGTAAGTTGATTCTTTAACCCTTTGATTTTCCAGCTGGGGAATACAGCCCCCATGGGGAGATACAGCTGCTCACTTGAAGCAAGAGCCTCTGCAGAACAGGGAAAGCATAGTTTTCTCTAGTCTATGATCCCCGAAACATGCACCTGCCTTTAATTAGTGGTAAATTCAGTTGTTTCAATTAGTTTTCACTCTGTCACTTAAGTCTTGAGGCAGGTAATACTGGTAGGCAGAGTGATCTGCTAGTGCTGAGGCAGCTGGTAACTACAGGAATCAGAAGGGCAGCTGCACATTACCACTGTGCACAAGGCAGAAGGGAAGTAACTGTCTCCTTTATTGCAGCCAGCAGATCTGGCTGTGGGCGGCAGTTTCTTGTCCTTCCACTATTACTTCTTGGAAACAGCAATGCCAGGTTACACTCAGAACAAAAATCCTTCAACCTGCCAAGGGAGAATTACATTTCTGTGCCTGCCCTGTACAGTCAGGAGGGCTGTCTCATCTGTTATCAGCACTAGCACTCCAGAACCAACAAGAGTAGGAAGCTGGGAAGAGAAAGTCACCAAATCCCCTTTTCTCAAAAGGAAAGAGTCATGGGTGTCCTCCAGTAGATCCAGCAGAGGCAAGCTGCTCAGCAGTGAGGTGTTGCTTTTAAAAAAAACAAACAAACACACAAAACAAGAAAACCAACACAAACACATAGGAACTACAGCAGCATTACCAGCTAAGGTTTTGGTTTTTTAAAAAAAAATAATTAAAAAAGAAGGATCAGTTTGAACTTTAAGTCAGTAATGAAAAAGACCAACACCAAAGTACAGAAAACTAACTTTGTCAGTTTGTTTTATTACTGGGCACAGCACAGTATGACTTCATATACATACAAGCCACAGTAATACAAACAGTCCCTATGCTCTCTTTTTTAATAATAAAACCCCACATATTTGTGAGGAGTCAGATGTCCCAGGGGTCAGCTCTCAAGAGCTATTTTGCTGCAGTTGCAGCAGCAGCAGTTTTCTTACTAAATACTATGGGTTTTCATGCTGTTAATATGTGAAGGTGAAAAGTCTGAGCTTGTAGCAGTGCCCCTGCTTAACACAATCAAGGCAGGCTTTTCAGTAGCTCAAAGGCTTGCAAATATGCTCAGTCATGGTCCTTTGCAGTCAAATAAAAGCGTACCAGACAGACACCCAGGTATGGAACTAGAACCTCAGACGTTTCTACAGAAACCCACGTTATCCTAAGCACCAGAGGTTTATCCAGTACAGGGCTAAAGTGCTGCTGCATCCAGACAGCTTTCCTGCAGACAGCACAGACTTCCCACACAGGCAGGACCATTTCGTACGGAGTCAGTTAAGTCTGTAGCAGCACAAGGTCAGCAAAGCTTGGAGAAAAGCTGCTGTCATTAAAGCAGGCTTAGCTCCTCAGAAAACTGATTTAAAACTAGAAGGTACAAATGCAAGGCTAAATGCGGGCTACATACCACTGTGGCATGTGAACAGTTTAGATACCCCTCCTAAGGGGAAATACAACACGTAATAAATACAATATGACATTTTAGAAAATAAGTGCATTAGCATGATCCTTCACAACATAAGGAAGTAGGATCCAAAGAGCCTACAGAGGCCAGTTCACTTAATATTGCACAGACATCCTGAAATCTAGTGTCAGGTTCTATGACTCTACTTTTTTCAGTCATTGTCCTGGAGGTGGGACATGGCAGGGGAAAAAAGGAGGTCTTATTTGGCAGAACCTGCCCAAGTCTCCACCACCACACAAACAGCTTTTTGCCAATCTGAGGTAGAATTACATATATACTGCTTAAACCCAGTCAAGTCCTGCTCAACTAGTCTTCAAAGAAAAAAAAGTGCACAGAATAGACGAGCCTCCTCCTTCTCTAAAGAAGGAGAGTGCTTCAGGTTTGACCCACGGAAGCAAGTCTTACAGAGCAAAGTTCCAGCAGAGATCCCTGCTCCCCACCTGGAAAGCAGTGATGGCTATCATGGTGCTACAGGTAAGGAGTGTAACAGGTACTAATTACAAGTCCTATAGCAAGCATGTTTTACTCTACTTCCTCCCTCCCCTACTACATGCTAATTCTCCCTTTATTCACTCAGTCCAGTATATTTTATCAGTTAAGATTGTCCCCATTGCTTCCTCCCTTATGTCCCTTCTACTGGGACCCTGCAAAAAAAAATTTCCTATTTCAACCCTTAGACTTCTGAGGGACACTTGCAGTTTCTTCTAGAGACTCCTCTGTGTAGTACAGGCATGGAAGGATGGAAATAAGAGCCTCTTCGATAGAGAAGAGATGTTTATCCTCTGCTTGAGGACAAAAGTAGCGCATAAAGTCTGCCAGTCTCAGCAAGTATTCAATGTTATGACCAGCACAACCACTTGAGACAATGATTTGAGCTGCAATGTCTTCTTCAGACGCTGGGCCGAGGTAAGAAGGGTTCTGGGGTGTTGCAATATAAACAAGAGCCAGGATGGGTTCCTCGGCATCTTTCTCCTGAGGGTGGAACTTCACCAACTTGGTGTCGTAGCCTCCCAGGACAGCTTCTCGCATGTTGAGATACTGGAGCGATGCAGCAATTTGTTCCCCACGGACTTCATAGGCTACACCCCACGTGCATGCCTAGAAATGAAAGACCAAGGTGGTTGTGGGATGCTGTAACAGCAGTGGACAAGTCCACTACCATTTCAAAGCAAGCCTGCCTTGCTTTGGGGTCTCTGCACAACTGGTTACAGGGCAGAGGGGGATAACACACCCCCTTCACACTCCCGGGAAGGCAGAAGAGCACTCGGTTGCCAACATCAGTTTCCAGTTGCTGATGTGGGCACCACCACCCAGGCCGACCTCACACCCCACTGCCCGCCCCAGGGCCCCTCCTCTCTCCCGCCCCGGCACTC
>NW_008824350.1:3771088-3797597 GCF_000699105.1 Pygoscelis adeliae
TCGGTCAGCGCTCGGGGAAAGCTGCCGGGGGAGCACGGCGTCGTCTGCGAGGTTCCCGCCTGGTGATCGCAGGGGACCGCCCGCTGTCGGACCCCTGCGCGCAGGGATGAGTGCCTGCTCATCCCCGGCGATGCTGCCCGGCCAGTGCCGCGGTCCTGGGGCGGATGGAGCAGACCGTGCCGTGCCCAAAAGGGAGAAACTGGGGTGGAATGAGCGGGCGAACCCTCCTCAGGAGCCTGCCGCGTTTGGCTTCATCCAAGAACGTGAGCTACTGCGTTGGAAAACTGAGCAGTTAGTATTCCTGGGTGAAGCGACAGCTCCTGATGTCAACAGGGCTGAGGCGTAAGGCACATAGGTGAAACAGAGCAATAAAATCCATACAAATGCAAGGAAATGGTGCTGAATCCAGCCAGTTGAGTGCATTTTCCCTTGTACTAAATCCAGGCTGGAGTGTGAGCTTGTAATACGTAACATTTGTTATGTAGGTGGGTCCAAGAGCTGTCTGTGTATGAGATGGAGACCCAGCTGTAAATCAGCTCTAAGCAGGCTGTGAGGTGGCTAAAGAGCCCGGCTAAAGAGATGGGCTCATATTACAAAGTTGTTCATTTTGGTAGCAGGAGAGAGAAGGGGGAGAAAGAATGAGACGCAAAACCATTCAGGTATTTTAATAGAAGTATTTCTCATTATTGTTCTTGTCCTCTGCATCTAATCACTCCAGTCTATTTACAGTCTTTTCTTTAGTTTCCTGTTGGGTTCCATCCAACCAGCACCCACGTTTCCATTCCACTTAACAGGGCGTTGCAGCTACAACGCACACAGGCTGTGGTGGGTGCTCCCTGTACCTTGGCACTTTCACCATGGGTGACATCAACAGCCTGCATGGCGCTCGCATCTGTCCTGCCATGCCGTGCCTTACGCAGCATGCCCTTCTCTCCTGCCCGGCATGACTGACTCTGTGACTTGTCACCTTGGACGACCCTTCACAAGCTCAACCTTAACAGAGCCCAAAGCTCCTTAATTTTCCTCTCCACTTGCGCTTTTCCCGGTTACCTTCTCTGTCTTACTCAGGCTCAAAGGTATGGGGTTGGCGCTGCGTCCTCCCAGCCCTTCACACCACACACCCACGCTGTTACAGGCTTGCAGCCTCTTACTCCTTCCCCACTGGTCTCTCTCCATAGGCAGAATGTGAATCCATCCCCTGTTTGTACAGCTGCCGTACTCGGAGGCCTTAGCCACAGACAAGAAAGTGCTCTCGAAAGTGTTCTTCTTAGCAGCTGTCTGTATCAAATCTCTGCTTGGCAAAATAAGAAATAAATCTCTAGCCTACATTTTCAGCCTTGTGGATCCTGGCTGCTAAGATACAAGACTCCTGCCTTAGCCATGCAATTTGTCAATGCTAAAATAGTGTGGCCTTTCAATCAAATGAAACCAGTTTCATCTGGGAATTAAACTAGTCCTCTGTGTCCCGTTGCAGCAAGCGTATATTTTTCATATTCAGTTCTTTAGTTTTTTCCTGCTAAAATCAAGGAAATATGAGCAAAACCCCAATATGTAGTTAATAAATGCATTAAAACATTTGGCTGTAGCTGCATCATCCTTATCAAGCAAGGGCACAAACAGTGACAGACAAATCAGTGTCTAAAAGATAAGCCGAAGAAGCTCTTGCTAGGTTCTGGTCTTAGTGATACCAGTAAAAAAAATCTAACCTCTTTCTTCAGCTTTCCCCAGGATGTGAATTTTACCCATCTGAGAAATGCGCTGGATTGTGCGTGTCTCGCAAATGAAGCACTAGATACCTGCTAGTACAAGCTAAGGAAAAATGGATCAAGAAATAAAAAATACGCTACTGGGAAGTGACTGCATGCTTGCTGACGGGGGAGAAAAATTGCGCCTCTCCGTTGCAGAGCTGTCTCAATTGTACGTCTGTCTTTGCCAAAAGGCTGTGCTACGTAGCTAGGTCAGATTTGCAACAGAGAGCCAATGCCTAAAGCAAAAGCCTTAGGGGACCAGCTTCAGATCCCGCACCACTTAAACACTACAGATCTCTGCTCCCTTCAGTGCTGTTACACCCAGATCAATTAGGTATGAGGTTAGAAACTACTTTTGAAGTCAAGTCCCTGATTTTCTTGTGTAAAGACATTGGGATATTGCTTCATCATTAGGACCACAGCCTGGGGGAAGACTGTTATTGAAGTTGTGGCATATACAGCAAGAGGTTAAGAATTTTTTTTGTTTCAAGCTTTCATTAATCCATTTCTTGTTACTGACTGTACCTTTATTGTACTTCGGTTAAATAAACCAAAGGGCATGAAGATCACCAGGGGTGATCAGGGCTGAGCAGAAGAGGCATCTTGCAGATGGTATAGATGCAGCTATGCAAGTAAAGCAGGTGGATACTAAGGAGAGGATTTAGTGTCTGTTAGTGTTGTTGGAGCTTGCATTCATAAGGCAAGGAGAACGGCCTGCCAAACTAAACCACAGGAATGCTCAAACAGGTGTGACGGAGGATGTGGAGCGGCAATGGAGTTAACTGTTAAGGAACATGAGGTAGATTCAGGAGTACAACAAAAGGAGAGGGAAAAAAACATAGGACTTCAACAGTTTAAAGTGACTAAGGGGAAAAGGAATGGGAGATAATGGCCATACTCTGTTAATTATAATTAAAAAATGCTTAACAGCAGAAAGAATTTTTATTTTGGCCTGGAAACCTTTAGGAAGGAGAAAAAGGCAATCGTAGCTTTATTTGTTACATCCTGAAACTGTTTTGTCCAGCTTTTGGGAAAAGGAGGAGCTAGTTTCCCTTTAGCAGTATATGGTCTGCTTCCCCAGAGTGAGCGTTCCGATGTTAGTGCCGGGTGACTAACAGTGCCAGATCTGCCTGTTTTTCAGGAGAGTGGTGAATCACCCCAGAGCCAGAGGAATCAACAGGGCTGGCGTGACACGTAGCAGTGGATTAAAACTGTCATTAGCTTCATCTTGCGTTTCAGGCTCTCATTCGCTTTAATAAGCTGAGGGCACACACTGGCTTTTACCAAAAGTTGTTCTATTCAGAAAATACCAGCTGGGGACAGGAGGATTGCCAGTTCATTTCCAGGTACCACCACATCTTCCTCCCACAGCTTGGCACTGCTTTCCTCTCTCTATAGTGAGCAGACAGGAGAATCTAAAAAATAAATCTGCCCCTTTTCCCTAAGGCTTCAGTAAAGATTACAGCTACTGCAATTGGAGGTGAGGTTCAAACAATGCCACAGACATTTTAAAGCGAGGTAAATCAGTACTATTCCCCTGATACTCACAATGCCATATCCACGTGCATCACCAAGGGTCTTACTCACTTCTGTTTGTTGACTCCAATTCTCACGGCATTTACAAATCTCCTCCAGATGTGAACACTTAACATATAAATATGCAGCCATCCTTGTTTCAAACATGGAAATACAGAAGTGGCATTGTCAAAGCTTCAGTATTAAAGCTTGGGGATCAGGAATGATGTATGGAACAGTAGGCAGGGGTGTATTTGGATTTGTTTGCTACATCCAAAAGGAATGCACTTTCATTGTTAAATGCTTTAACTCGTGGGGTTAAATACAGTCCCGAGCAAAGAGAAGAAAAAATGGCAAAGGACACACCAGCACCTTAAAGAGAACAACCCTAAACTCTAGTAGATACAGTACTGTAAAGACACCAGACTGAAAAACAAAGTCTGCGTATCTAGGACAAGGAAACTGTGCATACAAAGCACCATTCAGGTGGAAATCAAACAAGGCAGGAAAACCAGTCTCCACATTTAGGTGGCCTGCATGTCAACACTAATAATAGGATTAATAGTTTGGGGGACTCTTCTGCAGGACAGAACTTAAGCTGCTGCTGATGCTGACCCACTCCATGTTCAGTCTGTTCACCCCTATGGCTGCTACAGCTCTGACTGTTGTCAGCTGTGTTGGTAGTTTTTGCAGTGTGCCCAATTCATATCCCAAAGACTACTGAGTGCCCATAGATGGGAATGACAAACTTGACTGAGCGATGACAAACTTGATTTGTATTTGAATTAGTTATGTGAGGGGGAAAAAAAAAATCCATAGATCCAAAGAGCATTTTAACATGCCATCAATCCCCAGTGGCCTGGTAGTTGACTGAGAAGTCCTCTGAAGAAAACCCAGCATTATCGTTTTGGCTTTTGAGTCTTGTACACCAAAGTGATCTGCTGCACTATGCTTTTTCCCCTCCCGTTCTCACTTCAAGCTGGTGGGCAATTTTGACCCTGCTGGCAGAAGCTGGCCTCTGTTGCTCTGGTCACCCTGCCCCTCTGTCACACTCCATGTTGCTGACTGATACTGAGGTCCCCCCAGCACTGGTCCATAAAAAAGTTCTCCATGAAGAATCAGAACTCCAATTTCAGACTGGATTTTATCTTGGTTAAAGGCAGACATAGTGAGCAGAGACTGAGGAGACAGTGTGGAGGGTTGTAGCAGGAGCTTAGGGAATTTTGTCTTTTCTTCCTTTAGGGCAGGAAAGAAACTCAAACATTTCCTACTAGCACAGCTTGAGGGATGAGCAAATTGGATACTGAACGTAAAAACTGAGTACAGACCTGCTGGAAACCCCTTTTGCTTGAGCCCATAGCATCCCAAGCCTAGGAGCTCATCTGAGTGCCAGGCTGCAAGCCGTGAACTAGATTGGCTCATGCTTCGGTGCAGTGTAACTCCCTGCTCTTCGCTCCCCATGGCCTTACTCTGCTGCCCAGACACTACGCTGACACCTGGAAGGGCATTTTGAGGAGTCATGTAGATGTCCACGTTGGCAGCTTTAAGGCGAGACACAGATGGAGGAGGCATGGGCTCACATGGCTTGGGCTGGGAACCTCAGCCTTGACTGTAAATGTCAGCACCTTATCCAGGCTGATTTAGTGTTGTCATTTAGTTTCACTTCAGGAGATGGTTTAGTTTCTCTTCCAGTATGAAGAGAAGAAAAATGGGTTTATAGCTAAAATTTTAACAAAGCAGATTTGAGAAAAACCTGAAGAAACTGGTTAGTACGAGCAGGTAGACTGAAGAGTCCAAAGACAGAAATGTGGAAGACCCTCAGAATTTTAAGTCAAAGGCAGAAAGCAATCTACAACTTGCATCCTAAGCAGGGAAGGAAAATTGTTTAGGGAAGTAACCGGCTGATTTCAAAAAGGGTTTAAGAAATAATAGGGAGCTCATACAGGATGGAAAAGGAATAATGCAACAGAGAAACCTCTGTTTTGGCACTTTGCTATGGAATGAAGCAAGAGCTGCAGAACTTACGGGTAATTTACACATTGCAAAGAGTTTAAAACTCAGTAAGAAGCTTTCTAGTCAAATAAAAAGAGGATCAAGAAAGAAGTGAGATAACAGGCAGCAATAGGACTGTCAAGACTAAAGATAGCTTAGATGCAAACCAATAAAAGACAGGATGGTGATCGTTATGAGGCTTTTAAAAAAATACCACATCTGAAGCAAAAGAAAGCAAAAGCACAGTTCTAAGAACTCCTGGTGCTTGTGTCAAGGGAGGTTAAAGAACAGTCACAAACCAAGAGTTTATTAGCAAGGAATGTAAATATATCTAAGTGGGGCAGGTACCACATGACTGGAAAATAGCAAGCAGTGCCTGTATTTGAGACATGAAAAATAAAACGCAATGTAGCAAACTGAAGACCTGTTGGCCTGACCTCAGTAACACACAAATCTTTCTATTATGTGCTTTGATAGAAAGAATAACTCAGGATGCAAATATAGTTGAAATACACAATGGGCTTAGCAAAACACTTCACTGCAGACTAACTTCACAGCTGTCTTCGACAATTGACTTTTACAGAGAAGAGAATGTGCAGATGTAGTTTGTCTAGGCTTCAGCGAAGTATTTAATAGGGTAATGCACGACAAGCTATTAGGTGAGATGCAGGCAGGAACTGTTAAAGGGGAGATGACTGCACTGGATAAGAGAGGAAAACTGGGGGGCATTAACTGGGTACTGTTATTTTGAGCCCAGTGTGGTTCTGGGCTGCATGAGGGGAACACCTGCCAAATCAACAAGAGTTAATGCTGTTGCACAATACCCTGCTGAAGCTGCAAGACTGTTCACAGTTCAAAAGAAAGATGAAAGCATGGACAGAACAGGGAAGAGCTATTAGGCTGATCGAAGGGATGAAGAGCCCTCCCTTCTAGAGGATTCTGGACTTGCTTAGTCTGGCCATATGTAAACAGGGAAATAGGACTGGTTTACATCATGGGGTTTATCCTGGTGACTGGGGGAAAGAGGAGAAGGGAGCTGTTACTCAAACCAAATTGGCACAAAAGCATATGAGCATTAACTGGACGTGAGTGGCGTAGCCTGGAGGTTGAAAACAATTTCCTAACCTGCAAGTTTTTTGCTTTCCTAAGCAGCAAGTTTTCAAAATTGCACCCCCCAACTCTTCCAGATGAAGAACCAATATCAGAAAAATAACTACTTTATGTAGATTTAACTGCAACAGAGATTATGTGATGTCATTATATCTATTACCTACAGTGCCTTTCCATCCAATGCTCTTGTTTAAAGAGCAGAAAGTTTCCACTTCAGGAGGATCACAGGAAATAGCCGGCATGTAGCCTCAGTCAGTTGGAGCCAAGCTCCAGAATTTCCACAGATTTGTGGTGTTGGAAAGGCTTCGTCAGTTTGCGATGATAAGGTTTTATCCTGACTTGCTTGCAGCTGTTCTTGCCCACATCGTCACAGCATCTTCATAACGAGCATTGCTTCTCTGTGGCCTAGATGTTATGGATTCATTTTCTACTAAACCCAAGATGCAGCTAGCTAGAGGATGACCACAAAGCCCCAAACAGGCACAAACTGAGAGTTCTGAAATATCTGATTGATGTACTAGCAGCAAAGCAAGAGCTGCAGAACAAATGCAAACCCTGAAGCACCATCTCATCCCCTGACTACTGAGAAACACCAAACAAGGTGACATTACAGCATCATCTGGAGTTTTGAAGGGTGGAAGGAGGTTGAAATTCATGTTCTACTTGCCAGCAGAGAAGTGAGCTACGAGGTCTGTCACCAAGCTTTAAGAAAGGACCAGAACTAGCCAGCACACTTTCTGAAGACAGGAAGCAGCAGGTTCTCAAGTGTAGTAACAACACAAGAGGCTGCTTCTTGGGAACAAAGCCCATAAACCACACAGCTAAAGAGATGTGAGAAAGGCCTGTAAAGAGAGAGTAAGGGTGAAGTCTGGAATGAGACTAAGCAGCACAAAGAGGAACCAAATCCTCCCTCTACCAGCCAGCTGGTAGAGGCCAGCATGCCCTACTGCAAGGAGAGCAGCCAGTCCCCCAGCAGCCCTGCCCCTCCTTGCTGCGGCCAGAGGGAAGGTTTTGCACCTGCAGCAGTCACTGGTAGTCTTCATCTGAGAGAGAAAGGAAATCCACCTGCTACCCACTCATCCAAATCCTTATCAAGGCAAAAAGGAGGATAGTAACAGTGCTTCTGTTTAGACTCCTGATTGCTCCAGGGCAGGAAGATGTGTGTGTTGACCAGCTGACCACCACTCACCATGTGGGACTTATGGATCAGTGTGGCAAAACAGAAATAAGTAGCTATCTTGATAAGAAGCTGCTCCTTCACTGGATCCTTTCTCCTTTACAGTTTCTAATGCATAAGTATGCCTCACTTACATTGCATTTCACCATTTTGAATATTTGAGTGTTGCTGCAAGCAACTGAGCTAGCTAACATGATGCTTAATGCAGAGGAAGACAAAGTGTTTTATGCTGTTGTGTCAGCAAATGAGATTTGCTTATTTCTAGAATTACTAAAAGTCTGGTTGTGGTGACAAAAAACCGTAAATGGTCCTGAAGTTGTGGTTCATGCCAAGCAGATTATTGTTACTGACAAATACTGAAAGACTTTGCTTTGAACATGGCCACACTGGGTAGAATTTTGTGTTCTGATGTTAAGACTATGTCTCTGTCTGAAGGGAATTTGCAGTCCTGGGGAGAATTCCTATAATAAACAGCTGAAAGTATTTGTCTTTATATTTTAGTACCTCTGGCACCTATATTGAGAACTGTTTGAGGTTTGAAAAATAGCTGTAGATGTGTTGTATGTGAGCTAACGTGTTTGGTTTTGTGGTATTAATAGGACAGATTCTGGCTCAACAGTAACTCCACTTCTTTTGTGATTTCCTAAATCATGTCCGCTTAAGTTTTGGGCCCTTAGTTCTCAGCTGTCTCAAGATAAACCCCTGCTTTCTTCTCCCTTTAATTTGGTAACCTAGGTCTGCAGTTTCCCTTGCTGAATCTCTTTGTGATTAGCCCAGCAGATCTGAAGCTCTGTCCTTACTAATTATAGGTGCTCTTCCCAAAGACGAGGAGCAGAATGTGCCAATGATCACCACCTTCCTTAAAGCACAATGCTATTTATTTAGAACAAAATGTTATGGAAAAAACACTTAATAAGCCAAGAAATGACTCACACACCTGCTAAGCGTTGCCTGTCTTCCTTGTGGTGCCCTGGCAAATATGATAAGCAAGTTCTGCCAGCTCTTTTAATTCAGAGAGAGCATCTGTGTGTCAGATCAGGCTGTCTCTCTGCCCCAGAAGACAAAGCTGAGTGCCAGGATAACAGGCATGGAGGACTTGCATGAATACGCGCAGGTTCCACAGAAACACTCTTGTTCAGCCTGGAGCACAAATGCATAAGTAACATGTGCTGCCCAGCAGTCTGTCCAGACCATCCTTTCCATGCTGTGGGCCAGCAGTCAGTTCTTGAGCATCTCTCCAAAGCTGGATGTGCTCCTGCCGGTAACCCAGGTGCCAGTCATGCTGCTCTGTGAAGTCAAATGCCTGCGACCATCTTGCATATGGGGACAGCAAGAACTTGCATGGCTGGGCAGCTGAGAGTACTCAAAAGTAATCAGTAGCTGTTGGACTTTCTGTATGGCCAGTAATGGGCATTGTCCTATGCTCAACCACATACAAGATCGAAATAGGAAAAGCATCTGCCTGGACAGAGCTGTTGTGCGTGTTGGCTGTGACCCATCCTGGGTGGTCCTGGTGCGTTCCACGCTTCATAACCTTTATGGCAGTTCACTGTAGCAGCATTTGAAAGCTTGGTGTTTTCACTTCCATCATGGGGATATAATGACTCTCAAATACTTAAAAACTATTAAAGATGATGAAGATAAAATGATTTCAACATTAAACCTCTTTCAGCTCAGTTTAGGAGACATGATGCTTCCAAGCCCTCTGGAATGAGAGGTCAGAAAGGGCAGCTGTAGCCCATGTGGGAACAGAATTTTTCTAGTGAAATAAAATGGATTTTCTTTTTAAGAGAAGTAATGATTTTTGTGGTCTGTTACCAGATTGGCAATGGCTCTGGTCGCAGCCTCTTTGAAGTCTGGGTTTGGCTTTAAAAAGAAAAAGAGCCATACTTGTGTCTTACTGTGCTCTTTTTGGGGAGGAAAAGTTTCCTTTCTGCCCCATATGAAAAATCTGGGCCACGTGGCAGAATGGTTGTGCTGTCCTGCACTAAGATGGAAACAGAAGGCTCGTGAGGGCATATTGCATCAAGTCACAGGCTGTGGTGGTAACAGAAGGCAGGTAGGAGGAACATCAGTGGCCAGGCTTCAGGCACTTGACTGCCCGGCCAAGACTGCTGTTGTAGTGGCTGCAAAGAGGGAGGCTGATCAACAGGGTGAGTCAGAGCATTAGCATAAATTGGGGTGAATTCCCTGTGGCTGCACTGTGCAAGGGAGTGTGTTTCGGGGAAGCTGACTCCAGGCACGTACGAAGACCGGGAGCCGCTGGGCTGCTCTACCTCTACTGCTTGTGACTCATGTCACTGTCACTGCAAAGAGCCTTGGACTGCATGGATGATGCAGGCTTACTGTGATTGCTGGCGTTTCTGCCCTAGCTTTGTGTCATCTAGACATGCCTGTACCTGGAGGCACTGACTTCACCTTCCTTCGCCAGGCAAAAACAAGAAGTCACTACCCAGAGGGGGTGTCCTTTGCTTTTGGTCCCTGGGCATAATAAGGCACAGGTGCATTTTGCATGAAATGGTAGCTGTGTTGCCATGCTGTGTCTGAATGCCTAAGAAAGCAGGGCTCCCGCAGCCCTGAACAGCCAGTCCGTTAACCAGTTACAGCTTCCTTGCTCCCAGTGCAAATGTGAGAAGGCCACTGCCAGCCTCTTGGTCTAATGCACAGTAAGGAAGGGTTACTTGACAGCTTTTCTAGGTGCAGGGAAGGCGTTCCCACTGCACCTCCTCGCCATGTAAGCCATGTGTGGGAAGCGTTGACCGTGCAGTTCTGTGGTCCGTGCTCCTAATTGGGAGGCAACAGGAAAGTGACTCATGTGACATTGCATCCCCTTCTGCACAGGGAACATGGTGACTCGAGGGACAGGCACTGGGCCACACAGTAGCTGTGAGATTGACAGCAAAATGATATAGGCTGGCAGTGACCAAGCCCTTGGCTGGTTAAGATCACTAGTGAAGGCATTTGAGCTCCCCTTAGGAGTTCCTCAGCTATCAATGACCTGTGGGCACCAGCAAATAGAGTTCTGCTCCATCAAGAGCTGTCATACTTTGCCAGTGTTTTAATTCCTGTGGCTGAAAACAGCATCCAGTGATGACAGAACAAGGTATTTAATGTTAGCCTGTTCTCATGTCTGCTTGGGTAACTCCTCCGTGCATGTAGGTGCAGTAGCATAGTCTGAACTTTTTCCTGCACTCACTGACCATGTCCTGATGTTGCTCCTCTCTTGGCTGATTCTGACCTATCAATATTCCTTATGAGATTGTTTTTCTCCATCTGCTCTGGTTCTGCTATTGATCTTGACCTGGCACTAACCTTTTCCAGCTCTGCCATGACATCTCTCCATTGCAGATTTTAATTCTTCTTATGTTCCTAACCTTGTCTTATCTCAGACCCTGCTACATGCTGAACTTTTTTGAACTGACCTAAGAACAGAAGCTAAACTTAGCCATGCTGAATTCAGTAGCTTCATCTATTTATACCAAGGCCAGAGTTTTCCTTGTCACTCTTCCTGCTCTAATGTCAGCTCTCAGCAGCTCTTTGGTAGTTCAAGGTGCTGTGGTATCTTCCCAGTGCCAAATACCCTGCCTAGTTATGTCTGTCTGTGCATGGTGATAGTGACAATGTCACCAGATCAGAATGTAAGTGCAGTTTATCTGCCTTGGCTGGAGTAAAGGGTAGTGTGGGTGCAGGGATACAGACATCTGGGCATATTGGGCTCTTGAAAAACAACGGGGCTTTTTTGAGAGGAGGTGGAGAAGAGGGAGAAGTGAGGTTGATGTGGCTTATGTGCTTTTTACAAGTAATATCTACTTAAATTAATCCAATCTGAATTCCACCTGCATCCCTGTACCTCATCTGTAGCAGTCATCCCCCAGAGCCACTCAGCCAGTCATAACAACACAGGGTGAAGTGCGATGTAGTCTGGATGAATCTGGATCCAGATTGTACCAGGGCACTCTGCCTCTTTAATGGCCAGCGTGAGATCTGTCAGTGAGCTGTACAGTGCTGACTATGGAGAATCTTCTCCTGAGGCAGACTAAAGCTGCGGGCACTCTGGTCGCACAGATGCTGGAGGCTGACTGGTGTGTCAGTGGAATATCAAAGTCATAACCTGAGTGATTGGTACGTGATGTAATGATTGGACTGGAATGCTGTACACAAGCAGAGGCATCGTCACCAGTTGTTTACTAACTCTGGTGTTACACATAGCCTGAGGTTACATCAGGCTAAGGAGAGCACAGCCAGATTTTTGTGAGGTGGGAACACTAGACCGGTGCCAGGAAAACAGCTGAAAATGTCAGGGTTTTTTGATAGGTATTTTCCTCCTCTCATTTCAAGGAAAAGCCTTGAAACGTTCCCTTGATGGTATCCTTGGTATAAGATTTCACAACTCTCAGCTAGCACGTGTATTTTAAACCCTCAAAGATGTGTGAACTCCACCTTGGTACAGATTGCACCATTGAGGAAAGACTCTCTGTCTTGTTACCTGTGTGTATTGGATAGAAACCAGTTCCTTGAGTCCAGCTTTCCTGTAGGAAAATAAACAACCTCTTGCCCCAGAGTCCCCAGACAATTATAACAAAGTGGTTGTACAGCTGCTTGCATTCCAGCTTCTGGTGAATGTGAAATCGCTGTCAGCAGTGCTGGGACATGCACAGCCCATTCTTAATTTTGTGGGGTACACATACATATCATGTTGCAGTACAGTGGGAGCTTTCCAATATATTTTAGTCTTCTCTAGTAGAAGTCCCATTTTAGGAAATCCATGCCAGCTAAGATAGGAAGGCTGTTGCCTTATAGCCCTTTAAGAGGCTAATGATTCTTTAGGATAATCGTTTTCTCTTTTTTAAATCGCTCTTTAATCTCACAACCTCCAATCCCATAGTGCTTGACTACAACCTGCCAAGACGCCGGCCTTTAGCAGCAGGTAGCTTGCAATGTCAGCTGGAGCGCCTAGGGACTGTCTGGGGGAGAGAGGCTTAATGCAGAGGTGGATGCAGGGTGAGAGGACAGTAGTGTTCTGCTTTCTAGGATCTTGGTTGGCGGAGGCTTATTCCTAAAGTCTGTCACTGCAGGCTAATGCCAAATTCCTTAGCTTTATTCCATATTCCACTGCTTCAAACAGGAATGGGCAGTCACAGTGCTGTGCGTTATACATCTGCGTGTATAATGTTATGACCAGACCCCGTTATGTTTTAAAGCTTACGCAAGAAAATAAGGATCTTACCAAAGCAAGACTCTATCAAAATTATCAGAGGTTTCTGGGTGAAGACTGTTAAGAACGTGTTTAAATCACTTGATGCTGAACTTAATCACGTGCTTAAGATTAAGCAGTTAGTGATTCCTTTAATTTGAGTCTGAGTCTACGCGTAACAGATGCCTTCAGAGTCAGAGGTATGAAGAATCCCTGCAAATCTGCCAGTGCCTTTTCTCTCCAATCCTGGAGATGGCTGAGGTGATCAAAATGTTGTCCAGGGACCGTTTAATGCTGCATCTCTAGTTGAATCATTGGCCACCTATTCCTCTCCTATCCCCCACTTTGTTACCTTCTGTGCTGAAATGGGAGCCTGTAATATGAAATCCCCTTGAATGAAGGCTGTGGATGGCTGTTCTCTTCTAGATCCAGCTGGTGGGAAAGTTCACCACACTTGGTCTGTCACAGCTTTTTCCTACTGCCCCTCCAGACCTCCTGGCAGGGTTGTGTGTATACATTTTAGCCTAAATGAGCGGGCAAGCAAACTGTTATTCAACAGGTTAAGCTGACATCTGATGGCACAGCAGTGTAGAGTGCACATCCACCTCCAACCATTCCTCTTTCTTAGCTGCCTCATTAAACTGGCTTTCCAAGTTTGCACTGCCATGTAGTGCAAAGCAACACAGTAGAGCCCTGGGATTTCTTAGCCCTTGGATTTCCATGGGTGAGCAGACAGAGGGGAGGAGAGCAGACGGCTGTTGCATGTCAAGGGCTTGGCTATGAATGAGTAATTGTGGATGGATACATGGGTAGGCAGATTAAGTGCAACAGCAGCAAGGATTCAGATTTTGCTGCAAGGTGATGGAGTGGCCCAAAGTGGTGATGGATGTAGCTGAAGAGGGCTCCACTCATCTAATGCAAAGCCTACATACTGCACTTCTTGCAGTCAAGCAGTACAAATACAAGAGAGCAAATCTAAGCCAAGAACTGGGTCTCTTCGCTTCCTCCCTTCAAGCCAGGGTGACTTGGTGTATGTTGAACATAAATATAGCTCTGCTGTATCAATCAAAAAAATCTGATGTTTGATTTTTTTTCAAACATCAGCCAGGTGTGAAGTCTTCTAGTTCTGTCACGATAATGAGTTCTGCACCAAAGAAGAGTCAAAACTAGACTCCATAGCATCCTCTGTGAAACCTTCAGCCTGAGAAGGAACCCTTCTGTCAAACTTCAGCCACTTTTCTGTAACAGAATTTGCCTATTTTCTTTGAGCTATTTTTGGCTGTTCTTTAGATATATATGTGGTAGAGGAAGATTATGACAGCAATTAAAAAAGAATTGCAAGACGCTGTGCTGGAGGTAATGGAAGAAAGGTGTCATGGTATGGTTGTGCAATAGCTTCATGTTTTCCATATTGCTCATGCTGGCAAGCACTGTGCGGCGAGAGGGCTCGGTACCTGAGTAGAAGGGTCATTGTGGCATGTTACAGTATTGGTGATATATGTAGCAAAGGTTGCATCAGATGGCTGAGCATCAGCAGTAAAGAACATCTAAAGAGCCCTAAAGTGGGAGAAATCCATGTGGGAAGGCCAGCGGGTGACTACGTGTACCTTTTCCCAGAAGACATCAGATCAAAATAGTTACAAGCTGAATCCCCTAGTTTTTCTCTGCTGTCTGCTGAGAACCTAGTGCACTGGATTTGAAAACAAATAATTTCATACTCTGTGGCCAGGCTAGTCAGAAAGCAGCTATAAATGGGAAACTGAGAAACAATGTCAGGGCAGAAAAGAGCGTTGACCTCTCAATATGATCCTTTAAATTGAAAAAGCTAAAAAAGTCTGGCATAGATTTCATAAACAAGGGAGTTGGGGAACAACACAGTTTGAAAGCATAATTGGTTTTCGTAAAGTTTTTATTGACAAATCCTTTTCCTGATATGTTGCCTCTGTATGAGAGAAATTAAAGCAACTGCTTAGATACCGTTATTTGTCAAATGTTGTACCTATGGATCCTCTAAGAAAACTGAGCAGGCAAATTGCTCCTCTTCCCATGCAGGGTTCTCACTTATCAGTTTTTTTCCTCTGCTGATCTCTCATTCTCCTCGTTCATTTCCGAGGGCCCTAAGCAGAACCATTTGCCTCTCAGCAAGCTCTAATCTGCATATGGAGAGATGATGTTAAAGAAAGATGCTGATAACCATGACACCTGAAATGGTTTTATGCCTTCAGTAGACCACAAGTACCATGGAACTATAGTGTTGACCTTGCTGTATTAATTGCCTCTAGCCTGAGCATACTTCTTGCCTGAGCAGGCTCAGACATTGCATCGGTGTCCTCTAGTAATGCACAGAACTCTTCTTACACTAGCTAATTGAGTCTAACTGTCCCGCTTGGAGGCAGATGAGTAAGTATTAGCCCCACTTTACACCTAGCAAGAGTGGGAGGGGAAAGTGGCTTGCTCAAGTTTAAATGGCAACTGGTATATGGCAACTGGTATGAGCGATGTTGGAGTACCCTGTTTGCCTGCACCTGAGCCCTGTGCATGCAGAAATTGTAAAGTTCCTTATGGAACATGGGAGATGAGTTAAGCCTTGGGCTATCCATTTGGTGTTAGATGCTATATTACTTGCTGGGTGCTAGGTAATGTATTGAGAAAGGCATGAGGGGACCAGGCTCAGAGGCACAATTTGCGCTGCCAAGCAGAATAACAGTACTAGTGACATGGTGGCAACAGGCTTGCAGTGGCCTGCTGAGCGCTGGCAGGAGGACAGCCTGGGTAGTCCGATGGCAAAAAGGATGCTGGCCTCATTTCAACTGCTCAGTCTGGCTGCATCAGTGCCCTGGTTGGTATTTCCTTCCTTCTTCTCTAGAGAAAAGACAAGATAATTTGAAGCATAAAGTCAAGACTTTGCCCTCTGGAGGGATTCCAGGGTTGCAGATGGACTGGGCTCTTTGCAGTGCTGCTGGAAAGCAATTACATATGCAGTTCAGGGGAAGGGAAGAGGAGGAGGAGGGAAAGTCACTGAACTGACAGCAGGGATAAGAAGGTAGCTCATTAGCACATCATCTTTTCTGCACCCTTCTGTGTGGGAGCAGATCTCCATATGATGACATTCAGAGTCTGGCAGGAATGTCATCCTGAGCTAGGAGGAATTTCTCTGCAAGAAAGTGTGAGCGAGTAGGTTTAAAGAGATCAAAAGTGAGCTCCTCTGTGGTCCAAAGAGCATAAAGGTTCATCCTTCATGGTCGTTCTCAAACTTCACCATCAGCTGCTGATCTGGATTATGAAGAGGAAGCATGGAAGTAATGAGGTATTTATTAAAAAGAAAAACAAAAAAAAAACCCAACCAAAAAAGCCCCCTTCTGCTGCACATCTCATCCACTTTTCTTGCTCCAGCCTTGGAGTGCACTCCAAGAGGTACCTATTTATTGCACTGTGTCTATGGTAAATCATAGCTGGGAAAGATGGTGTCTCCCTTTACTCTGTGAACATCCTTTATGGCAGATGAATTTTTAAGTGAACATTAGAAGTAGAGAGCTGATTATGTACCAAGCAGTGACTTGTGCTTGAAGAATTCCAGTAGGAGCCGTGCAGGAGACCTTGCTGTCTCTGTATGGCACTCATAACGATTTGGAGAGCGTGAGTCCTGTGGCAGTGGCAATGGTCTCTTGGAAACCCCATGGTACACTGGCAACAAAGATATAATACACTTAATTATGAGCTGAAGGGTGAATTCCTTACAGGCTTATTGAAAAGTCTCGTGTGATTGTTTAACAGCACTAAAGTGTACATTCTCTCATCCCCTGAGCAGTCCCCATGGCCCCAGAGGAAAATGTGAGCAAAAGCATAGCTTAACCGTTCCCTAAAGGAGGTAGTCGTGAATGGGAAATGTGTGTGTGTGTGTCTCACCTGCCAGGCAAGCGTAAATGGCTATGCACCAAAATAGTCCTCCATGGCTCAGCTCGTATCTCTTTTTTTGTGAAGATGTCTGTGTTACATGTGAAAATATCTGTGTGAGGATCTCGCGTCCTTTTGTTGAGATGGGGAGAGGAAGGGGCAAAAAATGAACCCACACTGAAAACTTTTTAACCCAGTGGAGCACCAAGTAAAGACCAAGCCTTTTTATTTTTCTCTTAATTCTTCTGTCTCCTCAGTACAAGTGTTTTTCAGCTCAGAGTGGGGGAAATGGAGTGCCCACAGGACCTGCCCACAGGACCTACAGCGCCATGGTGTGGTAACACCTCTTTTTGGACAAACAATCAGCTCTGGCAGTCTGGTTTTGCAGCCAAAAGGAGGCTCTTCAGTATTGCCTTCAGCTTGTGTCAGTATAGGAACTGTGCCATTCACTTGGGCACATCCTGCAAGGTGATAGTGACAGCAAGGTGGAGGGCAGAACTGAAGAGAGGTGTTTGTCTTTAATGCAGCCTCCACCGACAGAGGATCTCAAAGCACTGTACAAACACCTGCTGTAACCTCCAGTGGATAACAATACCTGACAGAGAATGCAAGGGACAGAGAAAGAGGGTGAATTCTGCAGAGGGCAGCTGCAGAGCCTGAACAGTAGAAGCTGGGAGAGGAGAGAGGGAATAGACGCCTCACCCTAAATTCCTGTGATCCTGATTTACACCCGTGTAATTCGGTTGGAGTCGGTGCAATTACATTAGTAGGAAACCTGGCTGAGAAATAAAAAATGAGCTCCATGTCTCTTCACCAGTTGTTCTTTGTACTATTAGCACAAGCTTTCTTCACACTCCAGAACACACTCCATCCCGGTTATAGGAAATTGCATGCTGCAACTGTTCAGCAATGCTTTTCATATGTAAAAAAAAGCAGAGGACAAGAGGAGAACACAAGATGTGTGCATCAAATACCGCACAGGTTAATGCAAAGACATTTTGGACCTAATCATCCAGCCCTAGAAAATTACAGCTGGGGCTATTCAGCACCCTCAAGGCAGCTGTGTGCCTGCATGAAGAGGTGTTCCCTTTCATTTGGCAACTGCAACCCTGTGGCATTAACTGCCACAGGACACAGCGGGGTGGCTGGACTAACAGCATTAAAATGGAGATGGTGTTTATGGAAGTGAGCAATTGGGTTAGAAAGATAAAAAGGATGGCATCCACTGGCTGATCTCTGCAGGTCTGGGGTGGGGTCTTCTCCTGCAGTATCCTGTGTGGTTGCACAGTGGTGCCTTGAATGCCTCTGCCTCTCTGGAAAATGACTCAGAAATGTTGGAGAGCTGCAGTTAGTTGTTCTCAGAAAGGAGGTGGCAGGACCTGGAGAAACGAAACAGGAGCTGGAGTGAAAGAAAAACAGAGGTGGACAGTGAGGAATCCTTTTCAAAGTAAGTGTGCGCAGTGCAGCTGCTTGCCATGACATGCTGATGCCTTTTGCTGTAGGCTTACAAATACCCCTTAAACTACTCTAACTGCCCCTTTGCTAGTATAATTTCTAGCATGTGTGTGAGCCTGAGAAAAAGAAATCAAAAGCCAACCAGCCATACCCCAAAACATCAATGCTGCAGAAGTGACTAACTGTGCTGGTCCCTGAGGGGACATGGTGACATCTTTAACCAAACCTAGAGAAGCACATGGCCTGCTCTCCCCACCCACCTCCAGGCTGCCTTGGGAGTCAGGCTTTCGAGCCTGCAGTCCCACTGACACGTGTGCTGCCTCTCCTGCAAACCTTCAGAAGCCCTCTGCTCCCCAGCCCCTCTTCCTTTGTGCCCTAGTGGCAGTGATTAAATATTGATATGTTAATGAGCCTCTGACAAGAAAAACAATGCTGCGCTGCGCAGGCTGCCATTTTGGGGGGCTGGAGCTGGTCCCTGGCTCCCTGAGGGCTCCCGGTGGTACCAGGGACCCCACTGCTGCTGCTGAGCCAGATGTACGGGTGTCCCCTAAAGCAAAGGGACAACTGAGAAAACCAGAAAGCTTTGTGCCCCCTCAAGGCGTAGACTAGAGGGTGGCTGCTCTGCAGCCCTCTAGTTCAGCTGTTTTCAGTCAGTTTTGTGATGGCAGACTGGTGGAGATGCAACTTGCTCTCTCTCACACAAACCTCTCTCTCTGTTTGTTAGCTTGTCTGTTATTGCTGTAGAACTCCTAGTGCTACAGCTGCAGCCCAGGGATCCTGCTCGTGGCCGGGGTAGCACACTGGAGGAGGGTCCTGGGGTAGGAATCTGATACTGAGGGGAAACGATACTGTTTGCTTTCTCCCCGTGCCTGCTGCTCTGCAGTAACGCTCCTTGTGTGGAGCTGCAGTCTGAAGCTGGAACATGAGCAGTGACTGTCAGAGAGATGCCCTTCCTGGCCCTGCACGCCGGCGCTGAATTAATGTGCATTACCCGGTGTGCTGCATCGTGTGCCACGTGGCAATAAGTCACTGAAGGCCAGGGTGTAAATTCCCCAATCCCTGTGGGTTTCTCAAAGGGTAGAGTTTGTTTCGTCTCTTACAGCTTTGGGAGGGGGCATTAGCTTTCAGTCTCATTGAAAATGCCCCACTTGCCTCCCCTTGGCTGCAGGGGCCTGTTCTGATACCTTGTCTGTACTGTAACATGGGTTTCGGTGCCGCATACCCTCTTCCCATGACTCCAACGTGGCAACTGTCCTTGCAGACAGCATTTTGCAACGCCTCAGTGTGCTTCCCATGGTGATACAGACTTATTTACAGGGTCACTTGTGACCTTGCTGTTGTGGTCCCAGGGCTGTGCAAAACCTTCTAAGTCTGTTAAAAAAGCACTTTGGCCAGGCATCTTCAATCTGTGACTGTGCAATGATGCACCTGTACTGCCGATATTAGTAAGCTATCCCTGCAGCCACAAATCTTGCTCACAGTAACAGTACACGCCTGTGGCCATGCAGCACAGGGCATTTTACTCTCTGTTAACCCCACTACTCTATTCCCCATTAACCAGAGTGCACAGTGACAGAGGGCTGCTATGTCTTCAGTTACAAGAGACCCTACAGCTCTACTCGGTTAAGGTGCCTCTTGTGACAGGCAGACAGTCTGCCACCTACCCTGAGCCTTCACAGCCTCAGAGCTGCAGTCTCAGGCTGGGACTACTCTACAGACCTCTACTGGCTAAACAGTGCTGGTCAGGGATGCTGTATTTCTGGCTCCTGAGGGACTGTGAGACTGCCTGTGCACATGCGTGTGTGAGGCTTTTGGAACTGGTGCAAATACTTACTCCCTTTTCCCGCTGCTCTCCCTGCCCTCCAGCACAGATGAACATACTCGGCTTTCCAAAGACAAAATGTGAGTGCAATAGCTGGTACACAGTCCTTCAACAGCAGAGCTCTCACCACTCCCACATGCTGCCAGTTTGGATTTGCGTGGTATGATCTGTTCCTCTCCAGCCTGTTCCCAGCAGCGTGCCCCACAGTTACTCATGGTGGGACAGTCTGTAATGAAGTTAATGTACAGAAAATGCCCTGCTACCATTGCCTGCTCAGATTTCTGACAACAGCGCTCAAATGGAATAGCCATAAAGCTTTGTACTGGAATTGGACCACTAATAGCGGTACACTCTTATTTCCATGTGTTTTAGTAAGGAAACAGCTAGTTCAAAGCATGCATATGTCATGTTCATTTAGGGTCAGCTAGGGAAATCAGCTTTCATTTGTTTTGTTGTAGTTCAGTTATTGCTACTTTGATGTCTTCATTCTGCAGTTCAGGATGTCCAGGGTCTTTCCTGTGCTACATCTCAGAAGCACCTGAATATTATGAAAGCTGCAGCAAAGCACAGTTCCTTCCTCAAATAGTTTACAGGTTAAATAGACAGGGCAGGCAAAAGGTGAAGGAACAGGGGTGGGGGTTTTTTTGCCTACTGTAGGTGCCAGCTCACAGTTTCACTGGCATTCTGCTAAGCTTAAATGGGCACGTGCCTCTGGCGTATGTCTGCAAAGGCTATTTATTTTGCTTCATATTTGAAAGGTGATGACCCAACACAGTAAGTAACTGGTAATATGTATTATCTGGGTTGGGCCCTGAACTGGTACTGGACACTAAAGAGGATTCACTTAATCTAGCTGTGACAGGTCCTTGCTGCTGTGACTGCAGGAGAGCAGGCAAAGGCACAGACCAGAGCTATGTAACAGCTCCTAGGAGGCTCCTCTGTGCTTTAGTGTGAACTGGTATTAAATGCAGGTTGTTCTCCCATGTGTCCCTGCCCGCCTGCCCTTAAAAATCAGAACTGCAGAGTGTTTGCTTTCTGCCGGCCTGTAGGCTGCTCCCTGTCTCTGAGAGATCTCCAGGATCCTGTTAGGACTTTGGATACACCATCAGACGATTGGTGAGAAGACAGCAGTCCTCCAGGGGTTTGGGAAAGGGACCCCTTCTGGGGTCCATGTGGACCTTGGGTGCTTAAACAAGGGTGTAGAGAGTAGCAGGAGGAAGGTGTTCTTCCCATCTGAGCCAGGGAGCTCACCTCAGTGTTAGAGACTCTGACGTTCAGGGAGACGTTCAGCTGCCTCAGGTGCCGAAACAGGACTGGGGACATCACTTGATTACAGGTACAGAGAGAAAATACCACATGCCAAAAGGCCCTAAATAGAGCAGAGAAAGACATAACCTGGCTGGATGCTGAGAGCAAATTCAGCTACGGAAGTGGAAGCGTTTCTACCATGGGGGTGATGAGCCACTGAGACTAGCTAGGGGACCACATTAATCCCCTGTAGTTTGATGCCTTAACGTGCTTTCCCGCAGCATTTGCTTTATCCAGCTCAGTGCCACATTGCTGAGTCAACGGAAACCCCTGTGACATACAGGGTGCCCGAAGAGATGAGCCCTGTGAGTCCCTCAGATCACCACCTTCTGCGTCCAGCTCACTCAGATGCCTTGCGGGCACCTTGCTGCCTTGCGCTCACTCGCCATCAAACCCTGGGAGTTAACCAGCACCTCATTTCTGTCCCTCTCACTTTATGGGATGTGTGAGACTTGCTGCTTTAGCCTGGGACTTGGCGCCCAAGCGGGCAGGGAGAAGGAAGGTGCCGGTGAGGGGAGAGAGCTGTGCTTCACACGGCAGCCAGCGGCACCCCCCACCACCAGGCCAGTGTCAATAGTGGTATTTTTGTGTGAGCTGAAAAGGGGGGTGCTGGGGAGCTGGTTCAGGCTTGGGAAAAACAGTTGGCACGGTTGTAATTGGGCAGGAAACAGGAAACGGTGTCATGAGGTAACAAACAGGAAGCGATGATGGCAGCACAACGCGGCCGGTTTGGGCTCAAACTCAAGGAAAGCGCTCCTCCGCCGCGAGGGGAGGTGGCGGGAGTGATGTCTGCCTCTGCGCGCCCACATACCACTGTTTGGTTTGCCCAGATGCTGTTTACACTGAGCAGCTATTTAAACAATAAGACGAGACCAGTAAAGGCTTATTTGCACTTCCGCAGCCACAAGGAGTCTGAAGGATATGAATGAGTCCTCACAACATCCTTCTGAGTCACATTAGCACTAACAACTCTATCTCGCATGTCAGGAGAGGGGAATGGGCAGCCGTCGAAAGGGATGCTTTCTCAAGGACATGTAGGGGTTAAGCATCCACATCCCACTCCCGTCAGAGAAGCATTGCCTGCTCCTCAAATTCACGCCTAAGGATGTCTCTTGCACAGCCCGAACCATCTTAAAGGTAGTTGTCAGGTTTCAGTTAATGGTGTTGACCCTTCCAAGAGTCACCCTTCACTCCCAGTCATTTCAGCTGCCTCTCCAGGTGAAAATGCTGGAAGGGTCTACCTTTCTCCGTGAACCCTAGATAAGCCGCACGGTTGGCTTAAACTAGACGCTTCATGCTTGGATGGCTGCAGTGAGGTGAGATGAACCTGTGTCTGCTGAAGATGTCTGAGAGCAGATTGTGGAGCAACTGCCAGACCAGCAAGGAAATTCTTCCTCCCCACGTATTAAAAATGTGTATCTGATGTAAAGGCTTCTTAACCATGCTGTCTCCATGAAAAAGGAGCTTTTTGTAATTATAAGCACGTGCACATTTCTACCTGTTCCTAGGATGTAAGTGAACTCTGTCTCCAGAAGCCTGGCCATGCATTGTGAATTGTATCTAGAGTTTTGGAGAACTTCAAAAATCTCCTCCTAAGCAACTTATGACAAATGTAGATACTATTAACAGAGTGAAAATCAGTGTAGTCTTCATGGAGGGAGGGGGTCTGGAGGAAGAAAAGAGCCTCTGTGATATAAGGAGACGTGAGAGGAGGAGAAGCTATTGATGAAGAAGCTAACACCTTCTTCAGGACCTGGTGGGCTGAACTGAAAGAGGGGATTAGAGCAGGGCCATATCTTTTGTAATTATCACACTTTTATCCTGTGTGGGTTTTTTCCCCCAAAAAAACATTTTGCTCAGATTGTCTTGTGTTTCTTCGCTGACAATCTTCCAGAGAACAAATGAGTTTATGGGCAGGAACAAAAACGCTTTGGCAATGCTTTGGCATTTTCTGCCAAAGCAGAAAATGTAAGGCAAATACTAAACAGCATTAATAGAAAAGGAATTTAAAATGCACAGTGATTCATATTTGCACCAGGAATTTTGACCCTGCTCACAAACCGTCATGGGCGCTGTGTGCCTAAGTACAGGGATTGTCAGAGATCTTGCATTATGCCAGGAATGGTCGAATCCTGTTCTGGCTGGTGATGGCCTCTCCAGCTATAAACCCAACTCTCAGCAGATCTGTTTGGATGTTAAATATGAGTTGGTTTAATTTAATTTATAAAAACAAACGTGGTGCCGCTGTGACCTTCTAGGCGGTTAGTTAGAAACGTAGTCAACAAAACCACTGTGAAGCCAGCAACAACTCAACAAATAAGTCATAAAGCACAGATAAAAGATGTCATCGCCAAACAGCCTCTCCTCAAACTGCATGTTTTCCTCATTTATCTGTGTATTTGCAAAACACAACTATGAACAAGGTGCTGTTTTGCACCTTGGGACGCTCCCTGGGAATGACCTGGTCTTCATGCAGAGCAGCCTGCAAGGGTGGGTTGGCTGCAGGGATAGATGGAGTCTGAGCACTGTCTCCATCTTGGTTGGCAGGAGGAAAGTCATGATGCTCGCAGGGGAAACGAAGAAGGATTAAGCCCTTCTATGGTAGTTATGTACTACACTGCTACCTATGCGAGAGGCAAGTCCATCACTATTGTGCACTGTATGGAAGAGATAAAGTAATCGTGGGATCATCTGTGTTATGCAGGTCACATAACAACCAGGGTTATGTTATCTCCAGATGTGGACCACTCTATGTGCCTTAGCCATTAGGTGTCCCCTCTCACATGACATGTCAGTCAGAAGCCCTGAGTGACCCAGTCAGAGGGGAGGACAATGAGATGGAGACCTGGGGAGCAGGAGTTATTTTCCAGTCCACTCCATGCCCTGCACTTTTAAACTTTACCTGCTCTTCTTCCTGCCCAGGGGTGCACTCCTGCAGCCTGGAGAGCTGCACAGAGCCTGTCACCACCGAGTCCCTCGGGCACATGTGTGGAGGGTTGCTGGAAGGCAGTGAAGACCTCTGGGTGGCAGTGACTGCTGGGTGAGCCTTGTAAGCAGATCAACGTTGTGTCTCTCCCCCCTTGCATCTCCCAAGGGCCGAACAGCTCATTGGAGAGGACGGCTGATCTACCTGTGGAGAAGGGAGCACCTATGGGAAGATGATGCTCTGCCATCAAGATTTAAAAGGGAAGGGACAAAGGTACATGCCGGTCCCCAGAATCAAACGCTGTGCATGGAACAATTGCTCTAGCACCTGAAATTATTGCTCTGTACACAGTCATTTACCTGGTGAATCAGAGAGTTCCGTCCTAACCCTGCAGCATGATAGGCCACTGTGCTGCAGAAGTATGCCCCAAAGCTGCACGGGGGAAAGGCGCGAGGATGGCGGTGGTGATAAGACCAGCAGAGGGAGGAGAAAGAGAAAGGGTAGTTTTATGGTGCTGAGTCACGGTGTTGCCCAGGCAAGGTCTGAGAGCAGAGTAGGCAGGGTTAGAGCAGGCGCAAGAGTCATCAAGGAGAAATCTCACTGCTTTGGGCGTCACCGGCCAGCAGGGTCACTGCCTGCAAGCTCTGGGAGCTGAGCTGGCAAAACTTAAACAGAGGGAGCGTGGAGGGGGCAAATCTTGATGTTGACTCTCCAGAGAGGCCGTAAAATTGAAGTTATGAAAATAGTGAAGCGTGGCAGAGGGCCACTGAGTTATGTCAATTCTCCACAACTGGAGTTTGGAGTGTGAGCAAGATGAGCTGGGAGTGTCATATCTACTGCGTAAAATGAGTATGTATTTATGGATCAGGTATGTGAGATAAGGGAATGACAGGCAAACATAGATACATGACTGTCGCTTAAGCCACTACAGTACGTTTGTTAGTGACCTGCTGTGCCCTTCTCATTTTAGCATGAACTAATTAAAAAAGGCTGAGGAGCAATGAAAATACTTGAAATGCGTTTTTACAGAGGTGGTTTCCTCTGTTGGACTAGATGGTTGCAATTGCACAACAACTAATTTAGGCTTTCTCAGCAGCTCTTTCAAGGCTGAGAGCTGTTTGCTGGACAAGTATTGTGCATAATGAAATGCATTCTGTATTTTATCCCATTGTAGGCAATTCCTGTATCAAGCCTAATTTCTACAAGCATCCCTCATCTACACTTTTTTAACTGAACTCCGTGCCCTGTGCTGCATTTGCACCAGCACAGTCCTGCTGCATGTTGTCTCAGCACCAGTGGGTGCTATAGTTACGGGTATATCCCGGCATCTGTTTCCCCTCATCAGCGGACTGTTTAAAGGGGTAAATGGTGAGGGGCTGGAGCCGAACATGGAACAACTCAAGCGAAGCGCTGCACGGAGCAGCACCCCTCTCACTCAATCCAGCTCTGAAATTGTTTAGACTGAAGGGCTCTGCGTGGCTGTGAAATAGTTTGTATCAAGTGCTAATACGAGGAAACACCGAAGAGTTTCTCAGAGTCAGGAGTCCAATCTTAAAACTGTTGTTTTGTCACATTGCTTTTAAGTGAGTTTGTGCAGTCTTTTAAAACTGAAAGCCAAGTTTAGGTGCAGTCGTCAAGCCAGATCCATAATCTTGCCATAGTTGGTGAAAATTACGCTGAGAGAAGTTAGTCGTACAGTTGGGTCTGAGAACTCTATAAGCTTGTTAAGAGAAAAGACTATTTGTCGGTACGTTTACAGTCCTGGCATCATCTGTGGTCCTCAAGAGGAATCTTTGAAATTCCGGTTGAGTCTTCACAGCCCAGAGGGATCTCAGAGCTCCTCCTGTTGAGTTCATACACTGTGGCTCTGAGATGCACTCGCTTGGCGGGGCAGGCTGGTGAGCAGTCAGTGCACAGCAGCCCTCGGTAAGGAAATTTTTGGCCGAAGACGTGGGTTAAAGCCAGGTCATGTTATGTGTTCAGCTAATCTGCTTGTAGTTTCTTTGGCAAGGACTTGGGGATGTGCACACGTGCATAGATTCACATATGCTTTCCATCTCCTCCTGTGTGGAAGCAGGCACCGCTCCTGTTTTTCCTGTGTAGGATCTGTGATCTATTGTGGTAGCTGCATAGTGCGGTACTGCCTCCAGTAAATATTCACAGATTTCCTTGTAAGCTGATGCTTTTTTTTCTTTGCTCTCTCCCGTGTGGATACACAAAGGCATGTGTTGTACCTGCTTTACCCTGTGGGATCTACATAATCAGGTCCACAGGTTTAACGGATTTCAACTCCCTTCTGTCTACGGACACGGTTTCCTGTCTCGTTTTGAGCAGGAAGAGCCGAGTCTTTTTTGGTCTTAGCATTCCA
>NW_008824350.1:3797615-3808720 GCF_000699105.1 Pygoscelis adeliae
TCCTGCTTGCCTAGGCTTTGGGAAGAGTTCTCTGGCTATTTTCCTGTTTGATTTTTGTGCGTGTTTTGTTTTAAGCAGGACAGAGTGCATGTGTGTATGTAATCCATGTGCTCAATTAAGAGAGGCATCTGTTGGGTTTGTTTCACATTGCCGAGGAAGGACTGCAAGCAGGGAGCATCTGCTCGGCTTTTTGTCAATGGCTTGTTTTTCATAATTTGCTCTACGGGGTGAACGTTTGGGGAGGGGGAGGTGGCTTTTTATTTCTGAGTTTCATCTTAAATTTATTTTTATGGTAGCCAGGGAAATTGGCTGGGATTTGAAAGCTAATTTCGCTCAGAAAAGAACTGAAGAGGGAGAAACAAAACCATCCAAAGTAAATAGTATTTATGTAACCTTAATAATACACTAAGAAGGACCCTTATAAACCGTTATTTGCAGTATTTTAATGACAAAGTAAAAATAATTTGTTATGGTGCTTTTTCAACACCAGTGGGGATTTTTGCTTTCTGTTTTTTTAAAAACTAGCAAATTTTGGTTGGATTTTATTTTGGGGAAAGAAAGGAAAGGCATCCAACACTAAGATGCTTTTTTGGCGTTTTGTCAACAACAACAACAAAAAAAGTCTGGTTTTAAAATAGAGTAGCAGTGGTTTCCTGTTCTTACAGTTTTTGCTTTTGTGCATTCAGAGGTTGGCTCTATTGCACCGAGCTGACCTAGTGAGAGATTTAATTGTCTGTAACGTATGTGCTTCAAAGGCTACTAAACCTGCTGGGAGCGTTCTATACACGTGCGCTTTTTACACTTTTTTTGTGGAAACGTCCTCCAAAAGGGCTGTGGAGGATAACGACTTTGTGATGCCCTGGGAGGACACGGCTGCTGGTGTAGCGTGCGGAACTCGGGAGGAGAAAGCCCGAAACTCCCCCTGATCCCACAAGTGAAAGACAAATCTCACCCATCGCAATCAAGCAAACAAGGATACAATCTTGCAGGTGTAGATGTAGACCCTGCGCAAGAGTAACCTGAGTAGGGCAAGATTTGGGTCTTACTGAAAGTATTTAAAGAAATGGGATTAAAAAAATAGTAATCATATCTTGCTCTGCAAGTGAACCCCAAGCCAGCACATTTATTAAGCCACAAGCCGCCCTGAAATGGTATTAGATCTGTATCTTCCATGCCACAAGTTGTCATGGAAGAGGAAGAGTGAAGCGGTAACAAAAATAACTTTCCTGACAGTTCAGTCCCACTCCATTGCAAGAGAATTATATATATATATATATATATATATAATATATCATTATATATAAATATGTAATTTAAATATTATATAAAATATCACAATATAAATATGTGTAACTTTTCTGTCAGATGAATGCCACGCAGCTGAACAACTTTGTTGACATCAGTTAACGGTTATAAAAGCAGACGACAGCAGTCGGCGTGAAAAAACCTAAGTGTAGGGCTGACTGCAGGGAGCAGGCAGACAAGCTTACTTCTGGGGCTCCAGGTAACCTTGGCTGTCACAGAATCATGGAACCTGAAGTGTAAAAGGACAAACCACAGTAAACTCTGTAGTAGCAGGAAAGTATTTTCATTGCTTGAAAAAAAAAATAAAATTCAAACTTTGTCATCACATTAAAAACATTACATGAGAAGTAATAAACATATTTACACTTCTGTTTTGATTATAAATATACATTATATACAAAATAATGTTATAAAACGTAGAAAGTTCAGTGCTTCTGATTTTTTTTAAATTACTGAAGTACTAGTCTTCAAAATAAACTACAAACAGACAAACTAAACCCCATATTATTGATTTCTGAAGGTCATCTTCAAAATGGTCCTATGTGGTCAGAGCAGAAGGTCAGTAGTGGACATTATGAAGGGGTCTTGTCTGCACAGTTCAAGGCAGTAGATGGGCTAGTCCAACAACAGGATTTACAAGGGCAGGAATATCGCTGTCCGAGAGAGAGCACAGTCCAGGTTTCTTCGAAGAGGTCTTGTTTCCTCCCTCCTCGTTCTGCCCCGCCCCACGGTCTCATCTCATTAGCGGCACAGCACTTTCCACTGGGGCGTCCAGTATTGTTGCTGTAAATACGTATCTAAGAAAAGAGTTTCTGCACGCCTCTGCTTTCCCGAGGCAGGCTTCCCCTTTTCCCTGTAGAGGTGGGAGGGCATGAAAGAAACAGGACGAGCCTAGAACCTTCTCACTCTCATCTCCACCTGTCTTGGCAGAGGGCATCTCAGTGGGTGCTTCGCTATTGGGCATTTGGAACCGGGATGAAGGACAGGAGTTGGAGTTTTACAACCAGATGGAGAAATGGGCGGGGTCACACTGCTTCTTCTCCTTCAGAAAGTAACAGCTGCAATTTTGAGACTATTTGCAGTAGAAGGTGGCACCTAATTCAGAAACATGACATAAACCCCCAAATTTGTGTCAAAATAAGGCAGGGGGGAGAGAATGAGGAAGGAGAAGAAAAAAGTAATGTCTATTCACAATCACTGGTAGTGCAAAGGGCATGAAAACAGCTGAGACGGCTCAGCACATAAAGGTTCTAGGAGCTGATTGATTTTAAACGCATTTGTAAGGCTTTAAATAGAGCTGGGATCACGCCTCCTCCTTATCAATGGGGAAGAGGGAGCACACATTCCTTATCACAACTTTTCCTTCTCCAATGTTTAAATCCACAAAAATCCTGTCCCATATTGTGGCTTGGGTCAATCAGTTCTCCAAAGCATCACCATATGAGATGACATGCAAATTCGACATTCCTCTTCCCTTCCTCGTCTCGCCCCTTACGCAGTCCCCAGTACATGCAGCAGGAGAGAGGAGACGCACGTAGATGTGTAGCAGGAAGTATCAACCACCCCTGCCCAATACTGTTCAGGTAACTGCGAAAAGAGCAGTCGAGTCTCTGTTTGGGCTTGTTAGATTCTCTTGACACATTTTAGGCACTTTGAAACCCAGAAAAAAATGGAGACCTCGTTTATACTGTATCCATTCTCTGCATAGCAATGTGTCTTTCTTCACACCTTCCGCGGCAACATCTGTGATAGTTAAGTGCCTCCTCATCTACCGGCACCTCCCATAACCAGAGTTCTGGAAAGCCAGGGGTCTGTCCATGAGGAACTGGCCTCAGTATCTTTTAAAAACAAATTGAAACAACATTTTTAACGCCTCTCTCTTCCTTCTGCCTCCCCTCTTCTATAGCCAATGAGATTCTGGTATCAAACTTCAAACAAGGGCAGTAAGAACAAAAAGGTGTATTGCATCTTTCAGTAAATTCACAGTCTGTCCAGTTCACCCAGTTCCATCCTCCGCCTGAGAGCAGCAAGTTGCATGTAATTAAAAACAGTCCAATCCAGTTCTGAATTGTAAACAATGCAGCAGGAACGTCCATCTACTGGCATTACCAAATCTGAGGTGCAAATGGGCTGATCTTCAGTCTTATACCTGTCAGGATATAAAATAATACCAGGAATGAGAAGGAAGCACAGCACACAGAGCACTGCAGAACTAACGAATTGTAATTCAAGTATGTGAAACCAAAGCAATTTAAGCCAGACATGACTGCAGTTTAACTATCAGCGTTCAATGTTTTTGGCTGTGTCCAGGGACAAAGAATCACCAGCAAAAAAAGTCGTCTGTATGATGAGCAGCCTCTCTACCTGGACTGAGGGGAAGAATGCTTACAAATCTGGGTGCTCAACGTTAGGTCTCTGTAAAAAGCATATGGTGTAGTTAAATAGCTTGTGTTCAGAAGCATTAAGCCTGTATGATGTGGAGAGAGGCTTCAGGGGCTGTCATTCTGAAAATAAAAACGCTTCGGAGATGCCTGATGTAAATCTGGGAGCCTAGCTTTGCTCAGCAAGATCTTCAAAGGAAGATACGGTATTTAGGTCAGTTAATGGGAATGAAGCGTCTAGCTGTCATTTGTATCTTTGAAAATCCTTTCACTTAGTCTTAAACTTTTAATATTGTTGGTTGACTTGTGTTCCGGCTTGCCTTCAGGAGGAAATCTGATATCCACCCTGGCAAGGGAGACAGAATCCTGCAGATCTGACTTCACAGATCACTGCTATATGGCACAGCAAGCTTCTCTTTCCTGGAGTCTGAAACTAGTCCTGAAGATGGCTACAGTGAAGAAGGCAGGTATTGGTTAATGTCAAATTGCCTTTAACTTCCATTGAGCCTTTTTCCAAAGGGTCAGTAATTCTTCAAAAAATGGTTGGTTCCTCAATAGCTGCTTTTTAAAGTCTTTAAAGTTCAATGTTAGGCTCTTCCTTTTTCGTGTATCTGTCCTCTGACTTTTCAATATAACATCAAAATCTAGATGTGTTTATCAATGACAGCGTTAACTTCTGTTAGAGAATATATAGCTGGAGCTTGAACGCCAAGAGGTTGAAACTACCTTATTACAGACTTTCCTAAATGGCTGTTATGCCTATCCACTAACACATGCAGCTACCTTCCATTTTCTGCTGGAAATCTATAGCTTTGCCTGTTTCCACAGAACACAGATTATCCATTGTAGTCATGAGAAAAAAACGTGGCTTTACATCAACGGGTCTACGAACGATTACTATTTCCATTTTTGCTGACTACCTATTTAAGAGGAAATAATCCTACAGTGTGCTGAATTTTTATGGGCTGATGTTCCGTGCTTTCATCTCCCGCTGACTTATCTAAGCTCAAAATCTCTGGTTTAATAAAATCAGAGCTGCTAATTTCTTTATTTTCCCCACTGTATGTTCTGTGTGGGCCACAGAAGAGGAGAGGGGAATGCTGGGAAGCATTAGGATCCCTGGAAAGAGAGTAACCTTCTCAGATGCAATTCTAAAGGATAATTTACGCCTTTACTTTGTGAATTTATGCCTGTACACGTGTGTACTTACTTACCTCTGTGGCTATGATGCACTCATTCCTTTCTTCTGTTATCACAAAGACGGACTGGTACATCGAATCCCTCGGAGAGCATATCGCTGATATCCTACATTCCGGCTTTTCACTAAGGCAGGGCAGAGAGAAAAGAACGTTAGTTGACTGCTGACAAGCCTGACTCTCAAAATCTACCATGACTATGGAGGGGTGGAATGAGATAGCCGTGAAGGTGTGGGAGGGAAGTGCAGAGGATGAAGTTTCACATGTTCTGTATGATGGCAGGACATTATGCTAGAAAAGTGGATGTCTTCCTATGCTTCTGCCATGTCCAGCCTAACAGTGTGCTCCTCAGATCCCTCAGCGTAACAGCTGCAAGCAGATCCCAGACAAGACTTTCAGTACATGTATCAGAAGACTGATCAGCCAGTGAACATCTGCCCTTTTCTTTTTTTGAAAAAGAGTAGTTATTTTTACTCTATCGTTCTTCTCAGTAAGCAGATCATTTTGCCTTCTTAATAAGCAAAATACTTATTTTTAATCGCTATAGGCCTTAACTGTTCTTCCTCCAAGATCTACCGAGAAAGACACTTCTTACTTTCACCACTGACCTAGCCACTCCCCTTCCCCTTCACCGTACCCACACTAGCAGCACCCTGCACAAACACTCAATTTAATGGACTTAGCTACGGATGCCACTTGGCCATGACACACATACTCCAGTACGAAGATTCCTGGCTTTGCTCTGGTTTGTGTTGTATATTTTCTGCTCGAGGTTTCTTTTTTCCCCATATTTTCTCATCTGCTTCTAGACTGGTATGAAGATGAGGGGCCTTAAGAAAGACTAGAAGGAAGACTGTATTCTCACCTGTGTAGTCGGAGGGGAGACTTTTCTCCTAAACACTTTTCACTTTTGTAATATTTATCTTCCTGTGTCCCTCTACTCGTCAGGTCTTTTACCAGATTGTAGTCCAGTTTATGATTCTTGGGTTTGTAGTTTGATTTCTCCAGCCCGCAGTCCACTTCAAGGTCTTTATTTTTATTGGTGTTTTTGAGCTGGGAAGCTGGAATGAGATTGTCCTTCTGGAAGTCAGACAGGTTGTTCATTGTCTCCAAGTCCTGCTCTGGGTGCATCCTCATCTGCCTGATGACCATTGCTATCATGCAGAACAGTATGAGCAAAGCCACCAGCCCCACCCCCATGGATATAGCAATCCAGGGGACTGGTTTAGGAGGAAGTGTAACGGGCACTGAATAAACTGGCAATTCGCAACGGTTGCCCATGAAGCCAGAAGGACAGTAGCAGACAAAGTTGGCACTATAAAGTCCGCTGTAGCACGTGCCTCCATTCTCACATGGCCCAGAAGCACATTCATCTCTGGTTTTGATGTCACAGTTCCTGCCACTGTAGCCTGGCAAGCACGTGCAGGTGTAATCGTTGATCAGATCATGACAAGTTCCCCCATTGGAACATGGGTTTCTGGCACAATCGTTGATGTTTATCTCACATTTCTGACCAGAGAAACCAGCCCGACAACGACACACACGAATCTGACCAAGGTAAAAGCAATTACCATCTGAGGAAAAAAAAGTAAAATAAAAAAAATTAGTCTGCAATGCACTTGACTTGGAAACCTAAACCTAAACCTAAACCTAAACATGATAGCATTTTATACTATCTCAAGAAGAGGGAGGTTATTTTACAAAACAACCGCACATCTAAAAGTTCCTTCTAGTTTACCTAATTGTATCACCATGCCTTAAAAATATGCCCCTTCTAAGTATATAATAAAGTTAATTTAACTTACTTAATTCTGCCATCTTCCCCATCACATGCTAAACCTTGTGCATTGTTTTGTTGCACAGAAAATGCCAGTGAAAGCGCCCCCCCCAGCAAGAGACTAAAATTAGGGTAGATGTGAAACACAGTGGGGGAGAGGGACTAATGTATTAGAGGAAGAGTAGAGGTCAGATTGGATTTCTATCACTTCTGCACTGAAAAGCACAAACGAGTCAGAGACACGAGATTTTTTTGATAAAAAGACTCACCATTTGCACACGGGTTGCTTGTGCACCTGTCTACTTTTTTTTCACAGTTGGACCCTGTGAAGCCGAAAGGGCAAATGCAAGTGTAGCTGGCCCCTTGTTCTTTTTCCAAGCATGTGCCACCGTTAAAGCATGGAGAATCTACACAGGTCAAAGCGCTGTGCTCACAGTGAGTGCCATAGTAGCCAGGGGGGCACAGGCAGTGATAACCATTCTCCATGTCCTGCAAAACACAACATTAGGCCACTGTTATTTGATGACACCAAATGATAGCTGCTTGCATGCTTATTTTTGGTCGGCAGCAAGAGCTGTTCAGTCCCTTCTCGTCCACACTCTGATGTGGCAAAAGTGACATTTGGAGAGTAAATAACTGCAGGCTGGCCTGTGAGGGATAGAGCTGTGAATCAGCCGTACTTAGCGTTGTAGGAGTAATCATGCAGCTACACAAGCAGAGCAGATGCAGTTGCAGGGAGCCTACAGGCAGCTAGACAAAAACATTGCTAACACCACTACTGTCTAATGGGATCCCTGAGGTCCTCCCAGAGCAGAATGGCATGTGTCGACCTACACAGCTGTGATCAGGCCATTTATCCTCGGCATAAGAGCCCTTTTTTTCTTTACAAGGGCTTACGTTGCTTTGCCATGGATAAGTCCCACCACTTAGATCACGACAAAACTGTTTCTTCTTTCCAAGTACCCTCTCCAAGGCCTTGGGAGAAGGGAGCTGCGGTCTTGCACCATTAGCTTTAATCTAAACATGCATCAGATTACATTTGATATCTATAATCGATCAGTCTTTATCAACAGGTAGAATCAATCATTGACTGGGTCCGAAAACACACAGAAACACTAGACTGCAGGAAACTAAAAAGGCAGGACCCTGTTTCACAGAAAGTGTTTCAGCTGATTGCCCTCATATTGTCTGACACTACGCTCCCGTAACAGAAAGCGGAAGTTTTCTTTTATTTGCTATTAAAATGCAGACTTAGCGCATTTCTGTATGAACCTTGGTTTGAGAAGCTTTTTTTTTTTAAGACCTGCTCCCTCACCAACCTTGGATCTTGCCAAGCTCTCATAATGGCTGCCACAGAAACCTAAGGATCAGTTGACTAGTTCTAATCTAGATGATACATCTCCTCCTGTAACAGACTTCCTCCCCTGACACCTCTCGGGAAGGGTTCAGTATGATAGTTGTGAGCGTCGGTAATGAACCTGTGTACTATCGAATTCCCATTATGTTGTTACAGAACCATTTCTGAAAAGGTATACCAGGGCTTGCTTCACACAAAGACTTTGCATTTAAAATGCCCTTACCGTGCAACTACCGCCATTCCTACAGGGATTGCTGTCACACTCGCTGATCTCGTGTTCGCAGTCAACACCGGTAAAGCCAGGTTTGCAGGAACACGTATAGCTGCCCTGGCCAGTGTTCATGCAAGTTGCCCCGTTTTTGCATGGTCTGTGGTGAGTGCAGTAGTTCAGATCTGCAAAGATACCAGGAGTTAGAGAAAACGTCTTTGACAGCTGGGAAAGGACATTCATACAAAAACACTTTAGACAACAAAAAAGACAGAATTTTCAATGAAGTATTTCATTTTGCTATCCAAAGGAATATTGGAGATGATTATCCAGGCTATTATCAGTAATAATCAGATGTTTCAGATTATCATCAATTTTAGATATTTCTCTACGTCCATCACTGTAATACATGAGCTCTGAATTTTGAGAGACCTGGCAAAAATTTAACTTTCTTAGTGCTTTGGTACACTCTCCATTTTTTGTGTGCACCCATTAGCTGCAGTGGGATTTAAATGCCAAGTTGGAAAACTTACTTCCTAAGTGTGTGTTCTCTGAAAGACAGGCCACGGCACTATAGACACTTTGTGCACAACAGATCACATACTAAAACAGTGAGCCCCATCTTTAAAAGGTGTGCTCCGAGGCACATTCTGGGGAGGCAGGAAGGAAATAAAGATGTTTTGGCTTGGAGATTTAAACAAACACTAGAAATCTTTTACTGTTTATTTACCATGCTCTCTTGTTATGAATGTTAGTAGTTTAAACTGTCTAAATGCTCTGCCAAGCTTGACGGTCCTTTTTTTTTTTTCCTTTAAATTTGAGACAGAGGTTAAGCACACAAGTTCACAGGACACAAGTAGAAAATCTTTATTATCTCTATAAAAACCACAGAGTAATTGGAATACAACTGGTTAATAGATAACTACAAGCAGAAAAAGATCTGCAACTTTACTTTTCCAGCTTAATTCAGACTTTGCCATCTTAATCCTATAACTGTCTCGAAAACACTTAGCTTGCTTTGAGCACTTGATGATCTCAGTGCCAGCAGTGCATATATGGCCTTGAGGACATGACTGCTCAGCTGGCTACGGTTCAGTGATTCAATGGGTTGAATAGGTGGAAGTGGTCTGGTGTACCTTAAAATGGAACCTGTACTTTTCATTCTTGCTTACATGATTTTTCTCTCATGCTCCAGACTTATCACATGAGTTAACTTCCTTGTATGCAAAATAAGGAAGGCCCAAATGATGGTGTTTACTGCTGCTGGAAATTGTTTAGTAAATTGTTATAGATGTACAGGGAATAAGTTAAACTTGGCTTGAGCAGGCAGAAAACTTGCCTCTTCAACACTCATCCAGGTTGTTGGTTTTTTTTCCAAGAGAAAAACTTTTTTTGCAAGAGAAGAACTGCAGCTACCAAAAACGTTTGCTTGTTTTCAGACAAAATCATTAAAATACAAGAATTGGTATCTAAGACAGCGGTGGTGCAAACTGATGCAAGGTATGAACCTTGCAGAAATTTAATTCTAGATGGAATGGGTCAGATTTCTTGGTCCAGTACTGAGGAGTACCCAGCCTAGAGCCATAAGCACAACCTTCAGAACTAACCTTGATCACAGAAGAGGCCACCCCATCCTTCATCACATATGCACTGCCATTGTGTTTTACAAGTCCCGTGGCGGCAGCCTATATGGGGAATGCATTCATCACAGTAGCGGCCTTGCCAACCGGGACGACAGCTAAAAGAAAAGTCAAATTAAAACATTAATGACATGGAAAAGAGTTTAAGTTTCTATTACAAGGCGACATTTTAACTGAAGTTCAGGTTGCAACTGCCATCTACTCACATGCACTCTCCAGGCTTGTTGCAATATCCATTCTGTTCAGTACATCCAGACAGACAGATGGCTGTAAAGGGAACATAAAAAAGCAGAAATGTTTAGGTAAATACACATGGCACTATGGAATACACTCTTAAAAGGGTAAATGCCAGCTTTTAAAAGAATACTTTGAAAAACAGTTTTGCACTTTCACAGCTTTGTTTTAAAAATTCTCGGTACAGGGAGTTCTAGAGCAGGAGGAAATGAACAAGGAGAGCCAACATTTGACAAGCTGTCCTTTAGTTTTTCTGTTTATACAACAAACGTGAACTCTTGCAACTCTTGCTAGAAAAGGAGCAAGAGGAGGCAGCTTTGGCTTGTGCTAACGAAAGACTGAAAAAACCCAATGGGACCCTGAGCCCACAGCAAAGATTCCCACTACTACACCGCAACACCTGTCTCATCTCCTCTGGCAGCAGGAACGGTGGAAGCGTTTGTGTGGGCAAGCTGCTAGCACTTTAACTTGGAATAGATATCGCCGATTCAGGGATATCAGCCAAGATCCTGTCTCTGCTAGCTCTTTCTTTGCTGCTAACGCTCACGGAGGTGAAGCACAGCATTGGCAGTTGCAGCCAAAGGGGCCAAAATCCTCAGCGTGGAGCCTTCTCTCCCCAGGCAGGGAGCGGAAAGGTCAGCATGAAAACACGGCCCCAAGGGCCTACCGGGTAACCGTGCACAGCGCTTCGTTACCCTGCTGTCTCAGCCACCCTATTTTAAGGGCTGACCGCAAAGACGGCGACAACCAGGGTCAGGCCAGCTGGCGGAACCGGGCCAGGGGCCGGGCTTTTGGGTCCCCAGGCCCGGGATCAAGGACGCCCCCGTAAGCTCCCCGACGGCCGCGTTTTCTCGAAGGCCTCTTGCGCGCCACCCCTATCCCACGCGAACGCCCCGTTAGCGCAGACGAGGGCCTAGGGACGCCAGGGCGGGTGATGCTCCTCCAGTGCGCCGAGGCCCCCGCGAGCTTTACAGGCCGGCCCGAGGCCCGGGGAGGCCCCGGGGCGA
>NW_008824350.1:3809911-3811532 GCF_000699105.1 Pygoscelis adeliae
GAGCCGCCCGGCACCCGCCCCGGCCCGCCGGGCCCCGCACCGGCACTCTCCCCGCGGCTACGCGCTTTCCCCCCCCCCCCCGACAGCCCGCGGATCCGCCCCACCCCACCTTTGCTTTTATTTCTCTTAATAACGTTTATTATCCCAAGTGCTTCTGGGCTGGATGCGCTTTTTCATCGCTTTTTTTTTTTTTTTCTGCTTTTTTGCCTTTTTTTTTCTTTAAAGGAAGTTCTGGAAATAAGTCTAAAGGCGAAAGTAGTTTGTTTACATTACAGATTAGCAGCGCGCTGCGATTAGCCTTCCCTTGCCGCCCTCCTGCCCCACCATCGCAATCGGGTCTAAAGCGGAATCTCACCGGCCACGTGAAGTTAAAGGGCAACTTAATGGGGCTGTCAAATCTCTCTGTATCCTTGATGCTGAAGGAGTTTATTCCCAGAACCGGGGTGATGATGCTGCCGAACGTGCAGGAGCCCGGGGAGACCACTGCCTGAAAATGCTTCAAACAAACGCGAAAGAAGGTCCTGCAGTGGGGGGAGCAGGGCTTCCCGCTGGCCAGAGACCCGTGGCTATTCACGAATTCGTGCAGCTCCAGCTGGAAGACGCCAGAGCCGGACACCCTCTGCACAAAGGGGAGACACAAAATAGCCAAATCAGACCTTACCCCGGCTTTGCCATGCAAACTTGCTTCCATCACCCACTTTACATTTCGCGAACCCTTTTTTTTTTTTTTTTTTTTTTTTTTGCGACGTGCGATTACCTGCTGCAAAATCATTAACAGAAACGTCAAGCCAAAGACGCGCAAGGCTGTCATCCTTGTGTTATTCAAGCTGCCAGTTCTCAGTGGGTTTAGTTTTCCTCCTGTATTCCTCGAATGGTCCAAGGAAGCGCTTCTCGGTTGAGGGAGAAAAGGGAGGCGTCCCGGCGATTCTCCTGCAGCAACCTACTCTTCCAAATATTCCCCGAGCACCAGCAGAAATCGGAAGGTAAAATCCAGGTGTCGATCCGTCCCCTTCTGGGAATTAATCCTGCAGCCAGCCGCCGACCTCTGATCGCTGTCGTCGCCTTTATAAACTCCAAAGCCGGGTGGGTTTGGTGAGAGACGCGGAGGGGAGTGCTTAGCGTGGAACCGCTCCTCCTTTAACCGGTGCTAACAGCGCTCAGTAAATGGAAAACTTGCTTCCCTTCGAGCTGTTTATATAGTTGCCTCGCATCCTCGCAAGCTCATTATGTAAACTGTCAGTCAGACTCACGGGCGATCCCTCCCCTTTTCCATCTTTCCTTTCTGGAAAAAAAGAACCAAATGTTGCGGGGAGCCCTCATATCCAGAATTAATACCCTGCTGCCGCCGCCGCCGCCGCTGCCGCGCTGACCGCCGAGGAGCCGAGCTGATTACGAGCAAGCCAAGCATCTGTTGAGATATTTACGGCGCTCACACTGGGAGAGTTCCCTCGAAAATCGGACGCCTCTCCACAGAGCGGCTTTCCAGAGCGGCCGAACAATAGAGGACGAGATGTTTAAAAAACACGCTTGTTAGTTTGTTTGTTCGCTTCTCTCCCCCCCGATCGCTACGTGTGCGCCCGCCCGCCCTCGCCCCGGCCGCTTCCCGGGGCGGCGGGACGGG
>NW_008824350.1:3812891-3814041 GCF_000699105.1 Pygoscelis adeliae
GTGATGGAGACGAACCGCAAGGCAGAGGCACAGGCGAGGAGCTCTTTTGTCTCGGCCTCGTAAACAAGTGGGAAGGAGGAATGTGTCGCCGCTGATGAACTCGGAATTTTGCAGCGATCCGCCCGGCCAGATCCCGGCTTTACCAGCAGCAGCGTCAACTGTCAAAATCAAATCTGATGCTAATAGCTTCGGTACTAAATAAAATGAGAGGCCAGATAACATCAGTGCTTGATAAATGGTAATGAGTGTCTAACCTAGGGGAACAGAAGGGCTGTGGGGCTCTTTAATTCAGTATTGAAAGGCTAGCTGGGTACTGCAGGCTCTAGCAGATGTTAGTATGTGTGTGTTTTGATTTTTGACTTGTATTGGACGTTTATTAGGCTAACCAGAGCCACCCCACGCATGGCCACTTGGTCCAGGCACCATCTGGCACAAGCAGGGCGGCGTGCAAGAATAGGGCCTCGCTTTGGTGCCGAGGATCCACAGGCAGCATCTACCATATGGACCCGGAGCTAATGTAGGTTAAAGCAAGACAAGCTGATCTCTGCTTTTCACAGCTCCGCCAAACCTCTCTGCCATCCTGGCGGCGCGCACCTTGGCGGCTGGGGAAGCGCTCCCACCTCCGCCCTCCCCACAACCTGGCAAGAAGGGTGCAAGCCCCCCAGGCGCTCCCCCGCCCGCTCAGCCGCCCTTGGGCGGCGAGTCAAACTTTGCTTTAGTTTCGCTCGTTCCCGGCAGGAACGGAAGTCGCTCCAGCTCCCCACGTGTCGTCCCCCCCAAAAACAAATATTTTCAGAAGCTCGAGTGAGTGTTGCAAAACAGACGTAAAATCCTCCTCGAAACTCCACGGCATTATTTTGATTGCAGCTATAAAAAGAGCCCGTAATAAAATAACCGTGGGATATAATAAACCACCTGCTGCATGTTGACACACACGCACACGGAGTTCAGATAAAAAAAAAAGTTGCATTAATAGCATCAAACATCTGAGCCTGAAAGTCGACCGAGAGCAGATTAGGAGCGCAGCTCCCGCAAACCCTTTCCTGTGCCCAACGCGCCGTCCCGGGTCGCTTCGGGGGGCAACAGCGCAGCGACCTCCCTCGAGAGCCTGGGCTCATTTCGAGGGGCTCGCGTCCTCGGGGCGGGGGGA
>NW_008824350.1:3816265-3842878 GCF_000699105.1 Pygoscelis adeliae
GTCGCCCCCCGCCCAGCCCGTGAAAATAAGAACATTTCTATTAAAGGCTATAACGATCACTATTGAGTCTCTCGCTACAAATCGATGGCTTCTTTTCCATACAAATGCCCGCTTATGCCTTTATGTTCTCCATCTGTTTGTAGCTAACACCTGCCATTCAATAAATCGATTTGGCCATTTAATGTAACAGCTTCCCGGGACATTTTTTCATGCCAGATGCCACAGCAGCTCCAAACCTCTACCCCAGCCCAGCGCCCCGCCGGCACAGCCGCCCAGCCCGGGGCTTCGCCTCGGCAGAAACCCTCTGCCGGGGCACGGAGCAGAGCTGAAGAGTAAAGAAAACATTAAAAAGTGTGTTGGTTTTTTTTTAAATAATTACCTTTAACACTAACCGCACTGATCTCGCCGCCTTCTTTAGCGCTGCAGTTTCTGGGCGCCCGGGGAGTGATATCCCGGCTGACCCACAGCCCACTGGCAGGTGTATACGTGGCGCTGGCTTCCTGCGGGTCACAAGCATCAGGGCAGCTTGTGACATTTTTGGTTCCCTTTTATTTTACTCGCCGACAGATACTTTGCATGTTTTAAGGGATATCGCGTTTTAAGGACGCAAAGACACTCTGCCTGCCCGGTTTGTCACCCCACGGGCATGGGGCAAGGCTGGCTTGGGCCTCCCTCACAGGGCCCCTTGTGGGATGAGGGGCCCCATCCTTCTACTTGCTTCGGGGGAGGGGCAGCCCTCCTTGAGGGGCCACTGTGCTGGGCATCGGGGCCGAGCACCCCCGGTCTCTGAGCTGCAGCAATGCTGGGGTCCCCGGCAGCAAGAGCAAAGAGAGGTGGGTGCTTGCCCGTGTGCCGCTCTGCCCCAGGCCGGGGCAAACCTCGGGTTTCCCTCTGGCTACCCCACAACACGCTGCGCCAAGCTGAGCTGAGGGAGAAGGGTGGGTCTCTCTAGATGTCGCCCCGCAGGTCTCAGGGGAGGGAAAACAGCATTGCTGGGGATATGAGAAAGTGGAGTGAGTAATACAGCACAGGGAAGTTACGGGGCAGTTTCCTCGTGGAGGAAGGGAGCAGCGCCGGAGTGGCCGAGTTCCTCTGCAGGAGGTGATTTTGGTACCGCTGGGATTTTGTTTGACTGTGTTTGTTGTATAATTTATTGTGCTGGGAGTGCCTAGAGCCTTTGAAAGGTGCCTTTGAAAGGCACTTTATTGCTTTAAAACTGAATAAATACATAAAATGAAACATGTAATACAAAAAAATAGTTATAAGTATGTACCTATTTCAGCTATGTGGGTCTGTTTCTTTCTTAATTAATTCAGTGCAGGCCATGGATACCATTTGCAAATGCACCTGGCTGTAAAAGCCTAATTTCCTTTGAAAGTCAGCAAGAGAGTCATGTGGTCATTTGGCACTTTTACCTGAAATAGCTGGATAAAATTGGGATTTCTCATAAAAAGCACCCCTGGAAGCTATGGCTGGTACTGAGAGTAGGTACCTGGGAGATGACCAAATCTTTCTCTTTTTGTGAACCTGGGAGTTGTGGGTGAAATTGGTAGGGGAGAGTTGAAGAGGATGGAGATGTCTCACTTGGAGCAGAGGTTCCCATGTTTTTGTTCATATACAAGTCATGTGTGGGTCAGCGTTCATGGATGGGACACTGGCCTGAAGCAGCATAATAAAAACAAGTACAGGCTGGCTTCTTAAAGGGGAAAAATTCCCTTTTGCAGGCTCCATAGTAAATGTCCCATGGGCCAGGCTTTGGGAACTCCTGCCTCAGAAGGTCTGTGTCTTCAAACAGATGGCTGGGCAGCCCTTGGCTACTTAGAATATGTTTGGGGCTATATTATATAGCACTGACTAAAGAGATCTGTCACAGAAAAACAGTAAAAGGCAGTTTTTAAAGTAAAAGGCCCGGGGAGTGGCGTGGATCCACGCTCCGCCTGTGTGACCAGTTCTTCCTCTCCTGTCCCCCATACCAAGCCCACGGGATGTTTGGTAGGGGCCCAGCATTGTGGCGTTCGCTTCAGACAGTCGGAGGAAGAAGCCTCAGACCTCTGGCATGCAAGATTTGGCAGAGCAAATCCCGGAGTCAGACACGTATGGTCTCGGCGCAGCCTCCACGCAGGCTGTCCCAGCGGGGCAGGACCGAGAGGAGAGCGGAGGGAGGCGTTGGGAAGTGCTTCTGGAGCGGCCGGAGGTGCATGGCATCCAACCCTGCACCCAGCGGAGGTCAATGACATGCCGTCACCCCAGTGGTATCTACCTCCTCTGGGCTGGTCCTTTGTAGCAGGGGGTGTGCTGCCATCAGGCGTGGTGGCTGCACCGCATTCTTGCTGAGCTCTTCTGCTTTCCTTACTCTCCTGGTAGCCTGGCGTTGGGCAGAAGCTGTTGAATGCCCAAGACTGAATTTCTGGAGAGATGTGGAGGCTAGTGCCGGCAGGAGAAGGTCTGTGGGACTCGGTGGAGTTGCACCTGCTTGTGCACCAAGACAAGCTGCAGCAAGGCAGTTGTAACTTCTCAGAGCTGCACACTGGTAAAAGTTAAAGGTATTTAAAATACAGCTGGCCACCTGTAAGAAAATCCATTTTAAAATCCCTTCACTGGAGGTAAAACTTACTAATGACTGAAGAGAGAGAAAGACCATCCTGACTTTTTATCCGTAGCATTTATATTTATTTCTAGTAAAAAAGATTTTAACCAGGAGCAGCTGCTTCCACAGCCCATCAAAAGCAATCCTAGATCGTCCAGATGGAGTCACTCAAGACAGAGACATGAGTGAGGGCTGCCACCGGCTCCAGGATTTCTGGGTTTGTCCTATTTTAAGAAGATCTCACATCCTGCAAACACTGCTTATGGGAAATGATTGGATGCAGAAATCCTAGTGGGGGCCCATCAGGCAGCCTCATGTGGAGATGTGGCGATGTGGCATGCTGACATTTTGACATAACGTGGTGATGATTTTATGCTAGCATCAGCCCTCCAAGAGGAAAGTAAATATGTGACATATTGTTCAGGGAAACAAAACAAACCAGACAATGAGGTCCTGTGCCCAGTGACTGATGTAGCCTCTGCAGGCCCATGCAAAACCTCTTTTCCTTTGTGATCTGGGGATGCTGGGAAAATGAGTGCATCAGGGTATCCAATACCCATCCCTGGCCCATCCAGGCCTCCTCGCTTTTTGTCTTTGTGTGCGGCCATGCAGGGAGCAAACACAGAGCACCCGCTGCGTTTCTATTGTTTCTCCTGTCTAATGGCCCTACTTAGCCATGGAGGAGCGGGATGGATTTGCGCCTTGAGCACATTGTTCTTGGGGGTTCAAAAGAATACTTAAACTAGAGCAGTAGTTAGTATGACAATGGAATAGAAATGAACATTCACTCCAGTGGCTGTGGATGGCACAGCGGCTTAGATAATGGGACAAGGGAGAAGAAAATTAATGAATCTGTCTGTCTGTCTGTTGACCCATCAGCATAAATATCTTGTCAGTCATATGTGACAGCAGATCCAGTTGGCTGGTAAGAGCTATGCTTGCCCGGGCTCCCGGCTGTATTCTTTAGATCAAAAGTTTCATCAGGTAATTTAGCAGACTGAAGAAAGCTGGTACTTGACCACATAGTGAGCCCCAAATGGATGAGCAATAAACGCTTCATCTATGAGTGTTAAGTGATGCAGAACAATGGTACATTGAGGTCACAGCTACCGATTCCTTCCTCCCGCTCTGTGCCCATGGACAGGCATGGAGATGCTCCTTCACAGCCGACACTCCCACCTTTCTTGAGCTGAGCAACTGTGGTGACTCCCCATCAGGCTCTTTAATGCTCTTACGTAGGGCTGTGCTGCCACCCTTAGCCAGCAGGGAGGGATCAAGAAGTCTTCTGTCACTGGGTGCCCTTTGTCAGAGGTTGCTTAAGGGGGGCAACCACTAAAGTCTGCCCAGGTGACCAGATCACCTGCGGGAGGGCAGGCAGCAGCATCCATCCTGTCTTGGAGGGGACGTAGCTGTCATGATGGAGGGATTAAACAGTTGGGTAAGGCTGATGTGCCATTTTGTTCAAAAGCCCGGGGTGAAGCATGTGGCCATTTTGTGTGGTGGTTCTTGTACGTACACACACAAACCCAGGGTGGGAAACCCTTCTTCTCAGAGCTTAGGATGGGATTTGTCTCACCTTACTTTAGCTGCCTATATACCTATAGGTATATAGGCCACATTAATTATCTACATTTCCTCTTGAGTCAACACTGAGAGATGGGACCATACCGCTCATCATGGGAGCGGACTCTGTGCTAGACAGGATGATTCATCATCTGCAGAAACCCTTCTCTCTCCATTGACTCCAGAGGAACCTGTATGACTAGATCAGGTGAGACCCCTAACTTTTAGAAAGCTAAAGCGAGGTGAGTGTGCCTGAGTAGAGCAGGGACGATGTGATTTGCCCTGATGCACAGCAGCCTGTGGCAGAGCTGGGAGCGAAGGGTGGCATCTCTGAGCATCAGCCACTGGCCAGTGCTCGGGATATCTGGCTGAGATTAGGATCGGGGGTGTCCCAGTTCTGGCAAGAGCACCATCCTTACGACAAAGCTTGCAGAACTAGCTACAAGGTATAGAGAAATACAGCCTCAAAAAAGATTGCTTGCATTTTGACGCTCTTTCCATGGAAACCTTCCTTATGCTGCAGCAGGACACCTGAGTAAAAGGCATTGCTACAACCCAGCAAAGGTGCAAGCTGGGATATCTGGATTAAGCCAGGGATCTGTACCACAATCATGATGCTGAATGGATTAATTGGTAAAATCAGGTTGTGCACTGGGGATTGGATTTTGAGCACCCTTTCAGCTTTGGGGGAGGGAGAGTCTAATGCAAGATTCTGTTTTAGGCTCATTCCTAACAAATTCTGGAGCGTTGCAGCAAAGGTAGAGGAAGGAATGTTTCAAATGACATATACCCCAACTAACGAACTCTTTGTCGGTTACAAAGCATTTCCATCTTACTGTTTATACATTCAGAATGCTCCAAAATAGATATTGCAATGAATCAATAGCTTTTAAACTATGTCTGGGTTTTATGAATTCATTAGGGGATCTCATAGTTAACCCTTGAATAATCAGCTTAAAAGCAGAAGGCAGATTTACTGGCATATGGTTTTACATGAACATTTTGCTGGTCAAATGCCAAGATATATAACAATTTAGATCTCCAGTGTGTTTATTATCTAGGACTTAGCAGAGGCTTTAGCCTTCAGTCTTGAAATGTACACAGTGACAGCTCAAGTCTTTGCAGAATATCACCAAACTGGGATGCTTTGTCTCACGTACTGGGAAACGTTTTATTCTGTTCATGATGAATTGTCCGGTGAAGGCACTTTACACAGTATATTGTACAACTGCTTATTTTGGTGCCTGCTTGTTTTTCCGTTGAAGAGTTTTGGCCACATTTTCATGTTGTGTTTCATTTCATGCGTGCTGCAGCCCCCCTGTGGATGAGTGCTGCTTCTTGTCTCATTTTAGAAACAATTCACAGCTGATTAATTTCTGCTAACTCTTCAAATTGATGAAAATAGTGAGCATTCATTTGCAAGGACTAATTCCAGCTTTAAAGTATTCCTAGATGTAGCTTCTTTATTTGAGATTTTTGGCAAGGCCTTTATGAGCCTTTTTCCCAGTTGTTTCCCGTTCCTTCTCCCATCAGACATGGTAGCAGGAATTGGAATCGGAGGGTAGTCTATGTCCTGTCGCCTTGAATTTTAACCACCATGATATCTGCTTTTTCTCAGACCAAGTATAGAAGACAAGGCAGAAAAATCACCAGGGACAGCTTCCCCTACGTTAGCTCTCCAGCAGTGACTGCCACCAGTGGAGCTCTAGCAGGGAAGCAATGACAGAAGATGCTGGAGATAAAAGTCTGGCAAGGATATGACTGCTAGTGCAAATTCTGCTTGCTCCCTCCTGCCTGCTCTTCTTGCTGGGGGGGACACCCAGTTCACTGGTACACTTAGGGCGGGTGGTACAGAGGCCATATAATCTCACAAAATATCCTCTCTGATGGACTTGTTTCAAAGTATCTCTTCATCCTGTGAACGGTGGGGAAATGGTTAAAGATTGGAAATATATCCACCTGCTAATGTACTTCTGTGGTTCTCATGAGGCTCTATTTAATGAAGGTGGCATCACTATGTTCACCTGAGGCAAGGCAGCCCTGCCAGGAAGCTCCTCCTAAACCCAGATGCAGGGGTTCCTTGTGATGGAAAATACTGCACTGACCTGAGCTCTGTTGTTAGCCAGCACTGTAGTAGGATAAGAGTGGTGAGCTGGAGAGAGACAAGCTGTGTGACAGGAAAGCAGCTTATCCTTGGTCTGTTGCTCATACAGTTTTGCTTGGAGTTTGCAGTTGAGGTCAGAGATTGTGGGATGTGCTGGATGTTTAAGGGGAGAACAAGCACTGGATAGGTAAGGTGATGTTGCCTGTAAAGATTTCAGCATAAATAATGAAGGAAAGCTGAAAAAGGACATAAGAATAGAGGAAAAGGTGAAAAAGTATGGAGGTACTTTCTTTGTATGGTGCAGAGAAGGAGGTGGGACAGAGGACGGGGGGCTGGGTCTAAAGACATGCCTGGGAAGCCTGCTTTAGCACACAGACCTACGATATCCCAGACATGGGTGTATCTGCTCTTCTGAAGGCAACAGTTGGGGAAAAAACCCAACCAACAACTGCATGCCTCTGCTGTGCATTGGTCGGCATCAGTTCTCAGAACAGGTTCTTAGCTCTGACTCTTGTTTCTCTTCTTATTTACCAGATAGGCAAATCGGTGAAATCAAGCTTGGTCTTAAAATTGCTATTCACATTACTTTCATTCTTCTAACTGTGCAGTCATTCAGAGGCAGCCAGCAAGGGTGATTAGAAGATTCATAGAAATAGTACTCTGAGTGACTGCAGCCTGGATGAGGAAATACCAACAAAAGCTGCTGTACAAGTACAATACTTAAAGAACAGGACCTTTCTTAGCAAAACATAGCAGTGATCACAGTATGTTTGAGGTTTGTGGTGTATCAACACCAAAGTGGTTTCAGTTCACTCCTAAAATAACAGAGATTGGTAAGTTTTGTTGCTTAGAAATCTGCTGTATGAGTCTAAGCCTTGTATTGCTGTGGACTCCAAAGCACCTCTAACAACAGACTCAGTACTGCCATATTTTTTGTAGTGCTTTGTGTAGAGCTTAGCTAGCCTGGAAATGTGCTGCCCATAATCCTATCAGATACTGTTAAACCAATGAAAGCGGCCACCAAATTCTGTGTCAGTGGGTCACGCTTCAGACTAGGTTCCTGTGATACCCTAAACTCATTCTTCTTGAATTCAGTGCTGCTGGGAGATTTTGGACACACAGCTTTACAGGCTGATACTTTCTTTTACTAATGGATTCACTACAGCACAAGCAGCAGCAGTGCAAGCTATTCTGTGCTGCTCATCTAATGTTACTTCATGCCAATGTAATGGAGGGGTAGCCAGTAGCGTTAGAAAGTTTGTACTACACTCATCAGAAAAGATGCTTGCAGGCTTTGCATGTGGATCGGTATCCACTGGCAGTGAGGCAGAAACCATCCAATTCATTGTATGCAAGACAGGTAGTACCTATAGATGGCAGTGACTTTTGGTCACTAACACGTTGGGTGGTGGCCTGGAGAGAAGCCACAACCTGTTCCCTGCACCAGCAGGCCCTGCTGGTGATTTTGCCAGAGACTGATGAGTTGCTGATTTCCAGCAGTGGTTAGGCTTGGGGGTTGTACTCCAGAAAGCCTCAGGGGTGGATGAAATGTGGAGCTCTCAGTTGCTAACAGACAGAAGTGAATTTACATTGCTTTGACCTAAAGGTTAGTAAGTCACAGAAGTCATTGCTGTGTTAGAAGGCCTTGAAATTCGGAGTGCAGTTTGTATCCATACCTGGTAAAGTCATGTAGGGATGGTCAGAAGGTACCTAACTCTCTTCCTTTCCCGAGTTGTCTCTCTTCTGCCCTAATGCAGTGCCACAGTAATGGGAAGAGTTCCCTTGGCTGAGCTCAGGGGAGCGTTCCCCATCAGGATTTGCCCTGTTAGATCCTATTACTTCCCTCTCCTCCATCTAGGTGAAATCTTATTGTGTTTGGGGTGCTGGACTGCCATTGCCTGCTGTTGGGACATCTGCAGAGGTAAGGCGTTTGGGCAGTAGGGAACAGAGCAGCACCAAGCAGGGTGTAAGCCTAATTCAAACATTCAAATCAGGATCAATGTTTTGCATTGATCAGAGGGGTTTTTTTGAGGTTTGGAAGAAGTTTTCCACAGGGACCTAGCTCTCCAGTGGCTGTAAGTGCTGAAAGCTAGTCTGGTGAAGGAAACTATTTCTGTGGAGATGAGATAATGGCTGACCAGTTGTGCCAGCTCTTTATCAGGAAAGCAGCTCACAAATCAGAGAAAACTGAAGTATGAAAACTCTGGGAGCAATGACTACTTTGCTGTGGCCATTTCCCTGGAACTTGTGTGTGTGGACATGTGGGAGTGTGCGTGCCAGTGTTCAGATGAGATTTCTTGATTAGACCTATCGCTAACGTATGCTTTCTCTCTCCCCAAACCAGGGAGTTGCTTTAATAAGTTGTCAAAGGCTCATAGATATGTGATGATTTCTGTGGAGTTTGGTTGTAAGCTTGCTGGTAACACCTAATGCTGAGTAGCTGTCTGTTCTCGATGATCTCTCACTCCAAACTCAGAGACCCTCACCGCATCGATGCCATGTACGTATCCACACTGAAAACTCACTGCTCTTCCAGGACACTACTGGATACTGCATGGTTATAACAGTCCTTCCCTTGCTCTGTGCACAGGCAGGGCCTGAATCCCGGGTGACACTTGATGGCCCCGTGTTATGCAGAAGGTGGTCACTTCTGCCCACCAAATCTGTGAAGCTCTCGATAGACCAAGCTTTCTCATGCTTGCTGTCATTTTCACGCCTCCCTTTGTGGATGAGCAGGTGGAATGTCAGAAGATTTTAGGACAGGAATTGGGGATGAAACTCAACTGCCCGCAATTCAGATCTGCAATATTGTAATCTCTGGAGCTCTGCACAGGGCTCTGGTCCCTCCATCCATAGGAATGGGACAGGAAAGGGCCACAAAACCTTTGAGGACATGGAGTGGTGGCTCCATCCTCATCTACCAGCGGTTGGGTGAGGGACCTGTGAGAACACGCTATCAAATCCAAAGACAAGGCTTGAACAATGCAGTTACTGGCAATATATATGACCTTGGACTGATACGATGAGAAGAAGAGCCTGTTTGGTTAGCTGAGTGGCATATTTTCTAAGTAGACAGTAAATGAATGTTTAACCAGAATTATATCTTTATTGCTTCTGTCCATCTAGAAATCGAAAATGTAGGAAACCACTGGAATAAACAAGAGCCACCCATTTCTTTGGTGCATTGCCACCCACTCGACTTTTCACCCACATGCAGTCATAGGCTATTCATCTTTACAGCAAGCTTCCTTTCACTCCCCACCCACAAGCTGTCTCACTCAGCCCATTAACCTGATTTTTTTGAATCCCACTTGTGGCGTGATACAGCTTTTTTAATAATACCTGTAGCTGTAGAGACCTGGTATTACCTTGAGATTATGGACCTGTTCTGATCATCTCGTGAGCCCACGGCAGAGTTAAACTGGAGTGTGACTTAGAGGAACTGAAAGTGAGCTGTATGCACTCATTTATGGTACATGAGAAGTTTGCTGAAAAAAAGGTGGATCATCTGTGAGTCAGCACCTTTACCTGCTGTCCTGGTGCGTCACACACTGGTATCTGCCTGGCTGTGCAGGAAGGGTTCTGGGAATCCTTGTTCTCCTTACGGTTAAGAGAGCTGCCAGCAGGCAGGGTAGTACTGAAATATGTCCCTCACTTGGCTGTGGTCCTCGCCTGTGTGACTGTACGCGGCAGGGTTGCAGGAGCCGGGTGAGTGTCTCACTGCTCCCGTCTCTCTGCAGCACTGCCATCCTGCTAGCCCTGCCCTACGTGGGGGCTGCCGGGGTCTGGGTGCTCCGGTGCCTCGGGCTTTCCTGCTTCACCTGAGATCAGGAGTGTTAACCTGGAACCACTTTCCTGAAAATAACCTAGGGAAATAGCCCAGTGCATAAGCAGGATTGCACAACGTGTGTCCTGTAACGTGGTCCCGTGGCCAGAGGAAAGCCACAGTGTACAGCTTTCTCCGGCCTCTGGGAACAGGTACGTGTCCCCCAGCCAGAAAGGCTGAGTGCCACTGCCTGATGCACCCTCAGCCCGTGCCCAGGCCAACAGTGGAGCTTTTGGGGGAGATGAGCTCTTGCACATCAGCTATACAAAGAGGGTTATACTGACATTGCTTTGCTGGGAGCAGAGAAACAGTGATGTATGTACAGTTGATCAACGGATGTGTGGTAACCTTTTCTGCTTTTTAGCTCTACCTCCAAGGAGAAAATTCACGCTTTTCTTTTCGCAGTTGCAGAAACACAGCCAGCTCGGCCAGGGCCCATCAGAATATGGTTTTGTTGACTCAAGATTATTCATTTAGCAGATTTCCGTTGGAGCTGCTCACAAATGTGGGAATTGCTGGGTTAATCTTCATAAAAGATAGAAAAATTGGCAGCAGAAGGAATTTTTGAAAAAGCAAATTAAAGTAAAGGAAAGAAGCGGGTGTGAAGTAAATTATTTGCAGTGGAGTGTTTTCCTTTCTGAGCTAGCAGAGAATGTAAGGGTATTTCCTGGGTTGAAGAATGTCACATTTAGAGGTGTCCTTCCTTTGCTAATAGAGAGGTGAAAATCCCTAACAGTTAAACATTTCCAGCTCAAACATGCCCATTACTGGCAGAAGAGGCTCTGTGATTAGTATTTGCTGGCCCTTTGCTTTAGTTCCCACATACATTTAATTTGCTGCAAAGAACAAAGTTGAAGTACAAATGATCAAGGAAGTTCTTCCAAATCATGTTATTGTTTCGCATGTGCCTGAGTAATTCCTGCAAAGAAGGAAACATGAACTAATATAACGTATTTATCACATAGCTCAGAGAATGCTGTGGCCGTTGCCAGAGGAGATTTCTGTTCATAAATCTGCCTATTGGATTTTTCACATGCGAAAAGATTTTCTAGGTGGCAACTCGGTTCAGCGCCTTGCCCCATCAAAGTCACTTTGAGAGCAGGTGAGCCCTGGGGAGCAGAGCGTGCCACACTGCTCTTGAGGCATCCTGAGGATCTTCATGCTACAGCAGGAGCTTTGGGTCCAAAAGGATAGAGCTGAAGCAAAACTTCTGGAGGGAAAGGGTCAACAACATATGAAATTAAAACAGATCAGTGGATCTCTGTCAACTCCGAAGTCTGAGCAACTAGGTCAGGGCATAGCCTTTCTGCCAGACTCAAAGAGTCTGGCAGACCCCTAGGTATTTGCTATGTCTCTTCATCCCTTATAATGCAAGCAGAAACAATTTTTTTCTGTCATTATAACAACATTCAGCTCAGAACTGGCTTCAGGACCTGGAGGAAGAGATGCAAGGAGGTTCTTTGGGCGTCTCCCAGATGTAGCTGATATGCTTATTTGAAGAGGGCAGACTCATATCTGAAGAGGGGTTTTAAAGCTTTTGGCTTTCACTGCTGCAGCCAGCTGCTCTTTCTGGTGGGCTTGGACAAGTCTAGCCTCAGCTTAGTTTCAAGCCTAATTTGCAAAGAAAGGGCAAAATACTTACTGTCTTCCCTAATGAGAAGGTTCTGTATGTTCCTAGGTCCCTCATGTCTTGCAGCAGGTCTGGCTTTTTTAGTATCGGGAGTCTTTAGAGATGGCCTATCACAACTTGGAATGACACTGCTTGAGAAACGTCTCCTACATAAGGTGTCCAGTACTTTTGACTCCCTTCTGAGCGAAGAGCATCATGAGAGCAGTTTTTCCCTCAGACCTGGAAAATGTAACCTCTGGTGTGAGCCTGCCTTGCGTTGTGAATGTGACAGTGTGTGTCTGCATGCGTGCAGGGGAGCAACACCCTCAAAACTTCTGAAGTTGAAGTTTGCATTGAGCGTATGGAGGTCTCTTATTGAAAATCACCCTTCCAATTTAACGAGTTCAGCAGAGTGCTGCACAATCTGCAAAGCTTCTGTCTCGGTCTGGATGTCCCTCTGACTGAGGTGCTTTGGGAGCTGAACTTACGATTGTGCCCATTACAGAAAGATCATCAGCCGAGTGGTCAGGGCTGGAGCCGAACAGTGGCGGGTTTGAGCAATGTTGATATTTGGAGGTAGGACCAATTCAGATTCCAGGTTTCAAACACTGGGTGTGGAATGTGCAAGACAGTTTTTAATCAGCCTTCTGTCCATTGTATTTCTCTCATTAATCCTTCAGTGCAACTAACCTTTGCAGTAGGTGAACTTTTTCCTTTTTCCCTTGTCACACATCTAGGTCCCACTTCATACCCCTTCTAATTATTAGTGAAATACAGCATCTTTATGATGCCCTGGTAGTCCAGAGACTCCAGTCCAGGGCAGGAAATTCCCATCATTAAGGGTTTGCTGAGCTCTCTCTCTCCAGAAAATGACATTTACTAATTACATCATTTTGATGTATATGATACCCAAACCAAACGTTATAAATTAGCAAAAGCTCATTTGTTTCATGAAAAGTATTGTTCTTCTTTTATTCAATGACCTTTTTGTTCCTCTACATCCTGGACCAATCAAGTGCCGGTGCAGTCGCTGACTTCTGAGCACAGACAATAGCTTATTCCGTCTATTCTGTTCAGATGACTGTAGGAATAGGCAGTCACTTTGTCATGTGGAGACTGGAGGTTGTATAAAACCCTTTTTCCCACCATTTAGAGAGAGTCTGAATCCTGAAAGGAAAACCCTGTCATAATAATAATAATAATCCAGAAGATAGAGCCCATTGAAGTTTTCTCAGCTTTATGATTTGGGTGGGGTTGGAATGCAGCCCTCCCCGGCCGAGGCTCACTTGAATTTTGAGAGCTATAGCATGGATTGGTTTTCTCTATGTTTCTAGCAACAGGTTGCGTTTTTTTCAATGAGTTTTATATGCAGTTTCCACAGCGAAACTCCAGCGCTCGCAAATGTAGCAGGTCCAGGGGCTGACTGGTGGAAGCCCGTTGCTTTCTCCTCCAAACCTTCTGGAACAGGGAGTGCCCTTCTCCTGTGTGCTTGTCAAGCGGCCCAGCACGAAGGTCCTGGCTGGAATGGATGCCCTCTGAGCGGCTGTCATGCAAACATGCAGCCATCATCGGCCACCTCCACAACCCTGTGGCGCCTGTTGCCTGTCACCAAGGCATGGCAGAGGGCTCTGCTCCACATAAAGCATCCCGTCAGAAATTCCCCCGGGGAAGGCTCCGGGCCAGAGGACAGAAGGAGCAGGGTGATGGGGGAGCTGTCACCATAGCAAAGTCCTTAGGTGCCTTCTGCCAGCGGCCTCAGCGAATGCCACCGTGGGACTGGAGCGAGGGGAGTCAGGGTGGTGGGCAAATGCAGGTGGATGATGGCAGGAGCCGCCGCTGTGCCAGGAGGCTCTGCCTGGCAGTGCTTTGTACCATCCTTGCACCGAGGCACCTCGTCTGCGAGATCCCCGTGGCCAGCCAGAGTGGAGCAACGTCTGGTGGGAGCTCTTGGGCAAGGTCAGAGCTCGTGGCTACCCCATACCTGCAGCCTGTGCAGCCCCAGCCTGCAGCAGCCCCTCGCTGTGCCACAGGGTCCTGGGGAGCAGGCAGGGACAGAGTGAGGGGGTAGCAGAGGCAGGAGGAGGGCTGAGACCTCTGTAAATCCCAGGAACGGCAGCAGCTCTCCAATGCTACTGCTATCCACAGGGGAAGCGCCGAGACACGAACTGAGAGGCGTTACATGTGTTTGGTGGAGCTAGGAGAGGGCTGAGAGACCTCATTAGCATCATTCATATATTTCTGAGTGGTCATTTAATACCGTTCTTCTTCCTACCAGCCCTTTTGGAAGGCAGCGTGTACCATTCACAACATGTGTTTATCTTCCAGCTTTAAAGACAGACGTCAGAATATTTCCCTCCTTATTCATGCTCCATCTTTTCTCACAGCCCAATTATTCATGACATCACCACCTTTTCCTCCTCAGCCCCAGACACAGTGTTTCTGTGGCTACAATTTCCTGGACAAGAGTTTCTAGTTTGCATTGTTGGGGGGGGAAACAGGAGGGAAAAAAAAACGTTGTTTCGTGTGGAAACATTAAATGAGAAACACAGCCGTGGAAAACTCAGATGTGCGCGCACACACACACATGCACACAAGCAGAGCAACAACCACCACCACCAAGGTTATTATAATTAATTTAAAATCTGTTTAGAAAAGGGTTCCTTTTATGTTGGACGGGCTCTTTAAGCGGCTCAAGAAGTATGAAAAACAGGAAATCAAACTGCCTCATTAGGAATTGACTCTGCTCAGTAATTAGAGGCCAGAAAACAAAACAAGGAAAAGCAGGTGGCGAGTGAGCTCCAAGCAGGCAGCTATTGTATCATTTCAATGTTCTGTGGACTAACAACGTTAATTTTTCAGAAAAGTGTTACTTCCATGGAGAAATGATTATGAGAATCATCTGAAGTTTAATGGGAAAGCGCTGCTTGCTCAAACTCAATACGGAGGCTGCTAGCTTGCCTCAGCCTGGAGTTTAATTCATAATTAGGCGGTATTTTGCTGCGTTTAAAAAGACAACTCTGTTCTCCAGCATCGACTGCTCTCCCACGAAAATCATGTTAAAAGTAATTACCGAGCGATACCATATTTTGCTGATACAATCAGATGAGATAACCCTAGGCATTAATATCAATTATATTTTCTAACAATAACCTTTGCTGAGCAAATGCTGCCAAAGATTTCCAGCAAGTATCTGTTTATGTTTTAGTCATGCTAGAGTAAGGCTTTGCTTGCTGTACCCGCTTACTCCTTCGGTTTTGCAGGAATGTGCTTTTTGCAGAGAGCTCACTTCCAAATGCCACCCACAATTATTTGCCAAAACCGAATTTGAATTGTGTGAGCAATAGTCACGCCAGGGGTGGGTGTCCACTCTGCCTGCGGGTGATGGTCGCAGGGCTTTCTGACTCATTTCACTGCACGCTGGGAAGGCACACATTGCAAAAGGCAAACACTTGTGGGGAACAGGGATAGCTCTTTATTGATCCATAAAAGAAGTTTGTAAATAAATCAAATCTTTTTCCAGGAATTAAGCAGATGCATGAGAAAGATCTAAAAAACCCGACACAAACATCATCAAACTTTTTTGTGTGGGGAATAACGATGAAGGAAATGGCTTTCTTCGCATGGCTCTCCCGTGGGCAGAAAATAGAAGCTACTTCTGTCATACGCATATTTTTTCAGTGGGAATTTTAGTCCAGGTCTCTAAAAACAACAAATACTAACCAATGATAAAGCATGAGTATTTACCTACTGTTTACTGCTGACATCCTGTCAGGATATGGTGCAGCTGAGTGAGTGCGTTTCGGCTCAAGATGGGCCTGGTGGCTTTGCAGGATGAAGCCCTCGATTGGGAATGTTGAGTGAACGGAGACTCGTAGGCAGCAGAGCTGGGCAGTTTATCTCCTTGCCAGCCAGGGGCTTATGATAAAGCATGAGTATTTACCTACTGTTTACTGCTGACATCCTGTCAGGATATGGTGCAGCTGAGTGAGTGCGTTTCGGCTCAAGATGGGCCTGGTGGCTTTGCAGGATGAAGCCCTCGATTGGGAATGTTGAGTGAACGGAGACTCGTAGGCAGCAGAGCTGGGCAGTTTATCTCCTTGCCAGCCAGGGCCTTCATGGCCCTGTGGTGGCCTGTCCCTGCAGGCAGGGGAGGGAGGGCAACGCTCCCCACAGCGTCTGCAACAAAGGGTTAGGTATGGTGCCAGGCCGGTCTGGTGGAGGCAAGCAGAAAGCCAGCTGCAATCAAAGCAGGTTCGCTGGTGTAAACAAGGTGTCAGTCAGATTAAAAATCAGCCTTCCCGTGGCCGAGCCGAGCCACGGGGCCAGGGAAGAGCCGCAATCGGCACCAGGCTGGCTTACGCCGAGAGCGGCACCGCAGGAGGGACTGCGGCCGATACAGAGGCTTGTGGCCTCTGGCACGTTTCTTATCCTGTAACAAAACTCAGGTGGACAAAGAGGGAAGCATCTGCCGGGTGTTCAGGTTTACATGAGCAGCCGCCAGCCCGCTCCCCACAGGGACGGCGTGAGCATGGCCGTGCCCTGCCCGCACCCTGGGTGGGTGGGCTCAGAGCAGCTTTGTGCTCTGGGAGTGGTGCCCAAGGGCAGGATATGTGTCCCAGGTCTACAAAAGCCATCAAATAAAAAAAAGAAATTCTATCGATTGTTATTAATAATGACTCCTTAAATCGCTTATTCCTTCAGGCAAAGGCTTCTAGCACCTAGGAGGGGACACGGCTGAGCCTCCACAGTTAAGAAGGGAGTTCCCTGTCCTCTAGCAGAGACTGCACGGCCCTTTTCTGCACATGAGTTCTCAGCTTCAGGCTGCTCCCTGCCCTGGACAGGCTGCTTAGGGAGGGAGAAGTTAGGGAGGGGATGGAGCAGTTCACAGCCGGCCCAGAGCTGCCATGGGCTGCACGTCGCTGCCCATGCCCTGCCTTGGGAGGGAGCTCTGTGACAGGCAGCTTTTGAAATCAAACCCTGGGCTGCTTTTTTGTCCTGAAGACATTTTTCTTGTAAAAGGTGGTAGGGACAAATCTTCTGGTTTGCATGCGTGGAGGCCCCTGGAGTGTAGCATTAGCACTGTATACAGCACAGACATGCCGTATATTGCTTGATTTATCCATTAAAGAATTTCTTGCCCCTGGCCAGCAGCCTGGCGTGATGGATCAGTCTGTTGGTGGAAGACGGGCAAGTGCTGTGTCTGGTGGAGGAGGAAAGGTGTGGGACTGTCACCTTGCCAAAGGGTGCAGGTGAGCATTAGGAATGTTTCCAGACGCCCACATGCTGCACGCCCAGATGGGAAATGTGCCCCTTTCACCTGGTGGCTAGTGGCTGCCTTGGAGGCCGTCTCTGGGCTGCCAAAAAAAAAAACAAAGGGACCTTGTGCTGGCAAGGAAGATCAGATATGCCGAAAGCACCACAGATTGCCAACCTTCCCTTGGCGGAATGGCCCCAGAAAATGTGGATGTGGATTTGACTGTGCTTTTCTCTCGCATCACCCTCTTCGGGGGGTTTCCTTCAGTCAACAGGCTTGCATTTCTTTCCCATTGTGATACATGTGTTTGCTTGCAAGGCTAGAGGTTTTCTTACTGGCAAGTTGAACCCTATTCTTAGATCTATTGACATTTACTATAAGTGCTTGAGCTGGGCAAATAATCCGTGAATATATGTTGACATTTCTAAATTGATTTGCTTTGGCTAGTACTACACCTGTCTAGGGATTACTCTTTGCAAACATTCAATGGACTGACTTCGCCTGCCATAAATATTCACAGAAAGCGTGTTTCAGCGTCTCAGAGACCACATTCGAACCCAGTGTTAGGGTTGGACCTGCTTCTCTGTGTATTTATTAGGGAGCAGATATAATTTCATGACTTAATTGCCTGATTGCAACCAAACATGTTACTTAAAACTGGGGTAACTGTAACACAGGAGGCCTTCGAACTCTACGTTGCTATGCTTAATCTACATGGCCAAACATTAGAAACTGCATAAATCAGCATCACAGACGAACCTGTGGAAACCATAAATAACTTTAAACAACAAAAAAAAGCTCCTAATACATCAAATGTGAATAATCTGTTGGGATCCAGAAATTCTTAGCAGGCATGGCTAATGATTTCCTGTGGTTTCACAGTGCGGTGGCTGAGAGAGGGACATGGGGGGGGGAACACCACGCCGCCTCCCGTATTGTTTTAATCAGGCGTTTGTAGGTGGAATTTGTGAACTCATGAGAATGAAAGTTTCCCAGCCCTGGCGGGGATCCAGGCAGAGTTTGAGCAGACATTGTGCAAACTTCCCCGTGCATCTCCAGGGGCTGATTTACCACAGGATGAATGGGGTCCCCAAGCCTCCCCGCTAGCATGGCCCAGCATCACCCGCATCTCCCAGTCGCAGGGCAGGCGAGTGGCTGGGCTGCACATCATCGCGGCTCTGCCCCCTTCCATCCCTCCCTTCTGCGAGAGGAGGAGGCATCGCTCCCTCTTGCAAACCAGCTTCAATCCTGATTTGCATCAGGCTTGCTATTTCAGTACTGGGAACCCCAAAGTTGCCGGATTAGGTTCTTTAGTTGTTTTTACACATGTCCCTTTGGGGCTGGGCTGAGCTGTTAAAAATAAGGCACTAGAAAGACAAATGGTTTCCGGGGGGGAGGAGGGAGAAAGGAAGAGGCTTAGGACAGCTGTAAAATGCTGCAAGGTTAAATAAAATATTCGACTGCTTGTATAGTTCTTCCTTATGTTCCTGAAACCACTGACGACCTGAAGAAGCTGGAGGAATCATTCTGCTTGCTGCGTATGTTTTGGTTTTTTTTAAACTTGTTACACAAAACATTGTTTTTTCAATTTCAGGAAGTCTCTTGATGCCCTTTGGTTGATTTTGTTTTGCTTGTTATCTGGACAACTAATATTTTTTCCTGTTAGGGGGAAAAAAAGATTTTCCCAAGCAGATTAAAGATGTTTTTTAAGTGTATGAATGGTGACATGGTTCACTTTCATTGCTTTGTTTATTTTTAATAATGAAAAACACCTTAATTTATCGTAGCAAGACGTCCATCCTGGAGTAAACCTTGAATTGAGTTTTCGCTTGTTGTTTCTGATTTGTTTGTGGCTTCTTATCTAAGAGAAGGCTGCGAGTGTTTTCTCATGCTTTTGTGAAACCATGGCATGTGACAGAATTTTCTTCACAGCATATCGATGTCTGCCAGACAACAACAGCCACATTTGTGAGAGGGGCCGACTTTATTTGGTGGTTTTGAAGCAATTTGTTTATTCTAAATGGGTTGCAATTAGTTTTAAGAAGCTAGGTCCATCCAGCCCCGATATTAGGAGGATTGTTCGAGGTGATCTCAGTTCTTTTTTAAAAAGAGTAAGAAAGAAATGGGCTCTGTGAGTGAGGTGCAGGCCTGCAGAAGGGCAGCCGAGGTACAGCTGACCAGGCTCATTTTTGGGAATGAGGACCTTGTCCCCTTCTCCTTCGCAGCTGAGGTTACTATTCAGTTCTCTGCAAAGGCAGCAACACTCTCGGTGCCTTCAGGCTGGTGGTCTATTTTGCACCTACGTGAATATGAGCAAGGCAAGGGGAAATCAGGTTGCTGGGCTTTAAAGGAGAAAGGCCAGAATTATGAAGGGAATAGGAGGGGGGAAAACGTCATAATTGTATATTCGGGGTATAAACCCCTGAAGCTGTGCTGCGCACCACCGATGAGCGGGTGCCAGAGGAGCATGCTGGCATGGGGGGCAGACCCGTGGGGACGTCCCTCCCAGGCACAAACCTGCCACCTCTCCCAGTATCCAGGGCCACAGCCAGGCTGGCCACGAGGGCTGAGGGCAGCCCGGACCCTGCACGGCGCTCTGCTTGCCCCGGGTAAGTCCGGGTGCTGCTGGTGAGTGCAATGGCCGCTGCTCGGCAAACGGCCGCAGAGCTCCACGCTGCCAGGCGGGTGTAGGTGGGCAGGCGGCCGGCTCCAAGCACAACACGCGTCCCCGTTTGTCCGCTTACCCACCAGTCCAGAGGAAACCACTGGGGCTGTCCTGCCCACCGACAGCACGGAGGAAGTGCGGCCAAGATATTTTTCTTGGCGCCGGGACCTCCGGCGTTACAGGCTTTGCCGATGATGGCATTAGGATCGCACGCACGTGGGTCATTTTCAGCTGAATAACAGCATTATTCTTCCCAAATTGCACTGTTCCTGTCCCTGCTGGAGTCACCAGTTTTTACCTCCTTCACGCATTTTTAACAACCTGTGCAAATAATAATTCCAACTTGTACTAAGGATCAAAAGCACATGGAAGATGAGAAAATCGCATTTTCTGGAGAGAAGTGCATTTTCTCCCTCTCTGGTTTATGTGAGTTATTTGCCAAAGCTCCTATAGATATTTACATCGTACTCACTGCTGCAGTGATCTGCATTTTCTTAAGCCAGCCTACGTGCATGAGGCAGGTTAATTCATACTGCCCATTTCAAGTGTCCTGTAGGTAGAAGGCAAGTTTGGGCAGCAGCCGTAGATTAATTTCTTTGCAGAGCTTGCAAGAGAGGGGCTTCCAACATGAGAGCTCACCTAAAAGCAGAATTCAGCTTTTGCCTTTTCTGACTATCTAATAACAAAACTGGCCGTGCATCTTGAGCAGGTGCTTTCAAGGAAGAAAACCAAAACCTGTAAGCAGGATTATGGAACAATTTCAGCAGTAACTAAAAGGATCTGGGTCTGGTGGTGAGAACCTAGAGACCTCTTGGACAAACAGCTGGACCAGATCCAAAGGAGGGCTGTAATTGCTGCCTTATTAGGTTAGTCACCAAAATGTGCAAGTTGTTGCGCACAATCTCTTTTCCAAATGATGGTGGTATGGCTACTACTATTTTTATAAGCTCTTATTGCAGCAATAATGGAAAAGTCCTGGTCAAGACTGGAAACCCAGCGTATTAATTTCTGCACAAATGCGGGGAAAAATATTAACAGAAGGAAATTATGGAAAATGAAGAGGGGCAAATGTCAAAAATCATGCTGTGCCTGTCTGTGTGCAGATGTGTGTTGCCCTTGCACAAGGAGGACACACCGCTCCTGTCCAAAGGAGGATCCAGCTGGTGACCATGCCAGGCCCCGAGGGCACCACGGGGCTGTGATGGCCCTGACGAGCCTTACCTGGGGCCTCCCCATGCTCAGGGGCTCTATTTAAACTCAGCCCAGGGCCCTCAGCCTCTTAACCTCTCAGCCTCTTAACCTTCTTGTCTTAACCTCTCTGTCAAATGCATTCGGAAGCTCATTGCCCTGTTTTCTGCTGCTGACTCATCCAGCCTTTCATTTGTTTGACCCTGTGGCAAGCGTCGGAAAAAGCTGAGAAGGGAGCGATGGAGCCTGGGTGGATGGGGGAGAGGGACAGAGACAATGCAGAGGACGTGTCCCCAGCGGCAAACACCTCGCTGGGGTCTTGTCGCTAACGCAAGCGGTTAATTAACGGGTTTGCTCTACAGCACTACTCATCCTCAGAAAAATGGACCACTCGTTTAATAACAGGAGAATAAAGATTGAGGAAGGTATGGCCAGCACCCCAGGCACATAAAAATCGGAAAGGAAACCAAAAGGTTTTTGATGAGGTTTAAATGTGGGCCTTGTAACTGTGCTGGGAAATGATGAAACATCCTAGGCATCCATCATTACCCTGATTTCAAGACAATAGGTCTGAGGGCCCACTTGGTGCAGGGTTAGGTCAGCCTTTCCTGCCAACCTTGCAGCCGCAGTGAGCTGTGAGCCCGAGGAGCCCCTTGCCAGGGGCACAAGAGGAAGTGCCGGGGTGATGCGGGGAGTTGTGTGGATGACAGCTGAGTTGGTAATGCACAGCCAAGGGCTTTGAAGTGCAGGTCCTGTTCCTGGCTCCTTCTCTGCTAGGTGTCTGTAGCTGACTGGCTCAGAGGGATGGCTTTGCCCAGAGGACCGAGGCTGACGGACCACGCTGTTGGCCCAGCCTAGTGCAAACCCTGGAGACCCGGGGCAGAGACTTGCTACACTGCTCCCAGCACTGCTGTAGTTGCACTTGACCTGTCTCAGGTCCCTTGTTTGTTAAGCAAAGGTGATTACTCTTGCCCTTCTCACAGGACTGATGAGCTGTTGATGACTATAATCTCATTTGCTCGGTGCTGCAGTGTCACTCTGTGTGGACAGGGAGCTCTGGGGAGTTGCTCGCCTTGGCCAGTGTTCCCTCATCTCCTTGTTAAAAGAAAGGCCTACTTGTTGATTCCTCCAACTCCCTCAACACAGACATATGTGATAGTCCACAGTGAGTCTTGACTTTGCATGGTCACCTTCCCAAAGGGCCATGGAGGTGCCTAGCCCAGAGCAAGGCTCAGCTTTTTCAGTAGGATTTCACAACAAGTTATTTGTTCTTGCCATACTCTGCTGCTCGTGGTAAATGACTGACTTTGTGTAGGATGCTGTGACACTTCTAGCTTGACCTGGTGCTCAAAACATGTACCCTGCAGCCAGGTGGCTTGCTGGGTAGGTGATGACTAGGTCAATCTCTTTTCCTCCCTATACCTCCTTGTGATTCTTATTACCTGTGCATGGCGCTTTGAGTGCTCCGGATGGAAACCTGCACAAGGAGGTGAGCAGCTATCATTGTTCCCCTTCTGCTCTGGTGTAGGTAGCATCCAGCACAGTGATCCCCATGTGAGCATTTGGCCCTGCCCACAGCACCATGCCCAGCTCAGGGAGCACGAGGGACACGTCTGCGATCAGCACTGCGTTCACTCTGTATGAGGCAGGCAGAGCAGGAGAAGCTTTAGTCAAAATTTTCTCTTCCATGAAAACCACCCACAGGGCTTCACAGAGCTGTGTGTGCGAGTGTGTGAGTCTAGAGACACAGGACGCGTGCTCCCACTTTAGCCATTCAAAAGCAAGAGTGTAAATGGGCTCCCCGGGGAGCCCTGGCTGCCTTGCTGCTGGAAGAGACACAGCTGCAAAGCATCATTCAGGAGGAGAAACCAAACATAGGAGAAACAGAGGTTGTCTCAGATGCTTTTAAAAAGCTGGTACTATTGAACTCAGAGCTACTGTTTTCAGCCTAGTCTCCTATTTGATTTTGTGGCAAAATCACATGGCTGAAGTCATTGATCACAGCTGTGCAGCAATGTCATTTTTAAGGGTGTAGGGCTCTGACTTATGATCCTGTGAGATCAAGTAGAAAGAAAATCTTGACCTTGAAGTGGGGAAAAGCCTCAAAACTCTTTGACCAGCTAACTGCAAAAATAGCCAAGAGAGCTAGGAAAAAACCTACCCAAATATATTCCAGTATGTATAAATAGGCTCTCTTTTCTCCAATGTTCTTCACTGCAAAAGGAAATGTCATGTTGAGTCAACTTGTGACCCAGATGAAATGACATGCATTTGTTTATTTTACTTATGCTCCTGTTTACAATATGTTGCACTTGGTGGACATATTTTTGTGCATGCTGTTGCATTCCAGTATCAAAATTATCAAAATGCATTTTTGTATTTGCTGCCCAAACTCTGGCTGAGGAATTATGTTTCTGGGTATCAGTCACATAAATGAAAAAACTCTCTCTCTGTGTGTGCACACTTGCTAACTAAGACACACTTGCTCTGCAAATTAAACCTAATTATGCGTACAGAATAGTGATGAAAGCCTTGCTGCTTTTTATCAGCTACATGACTTTAAGAAGGAGGAGGAGATGGGTTTGCTACCCGGGCCAGTTCCAGGAAAGCGTTTTGGTGGACGCTACCCTGACATTTTAACCCTTTGTTTTAAGGTCTATTATTTATAAGGCAACTGTAAGATACCAGTCCAAGGAATATTTGGGATGATCCTTTTCACCCTCTGAATGTGCTTTTGTTGCTCTGGACATGTCTTGCGGGTAGTGAGTGTGAACGCTTTGGTTGATGGTAGATTTTGTGGGCCATGGAGGGTGCTTGCTGCATTGCAGCTGGCTGCTCCTGCAGCAGGCTTGCTACGCGGCATTGTTTCGGACTCCTGTTTGGGTGACGTATGCTTCACAGATGGGGATGCCTTCTAACTGCTTGGGAATCATCGCTAGCTGTTTGTAATGCATTACTTTATTTGATAAGAAGCTATTTTCTCACTAGCCACCTGGATGCTTCCCATACAAACTGCACATGCGAGGGTCTATTCATGTTGGCCTACACAATGGATTTCCTTTCCATGAGCATTCTTGGAAATAAAGCTTTGCTCCCCAAATGTCTGTGAATAACAAAGTTTATGGATTCCACCTAAACAAAGCAATGGTTTTAGTAGCAAGAACATTTGTTGATATTGTTGTGCTGCATTTTCCCAGCTCCAGGTTATTTCAGCAGCCCACCAGCGGCTCCAGCTTTTGTTTGAGTGTTAGCCCATATGTACAGAAGGATGGGATTGAGAGAAGGTTGCAGGACGGAGACCAGAGCCCTGGATTGTTTTATTGCAGGAATCGGATTAATTCATATGAGCTCATTCTCTGCTCTTCATTGCATTGTGTTTGGCAGTTCCTGCAGCATGATTGCATCTAGGTTAAGTGGCATTGTTCTGGAGTCCGGCAGGGAACAATCCTCTATTGACTAAGCGTGGGGGAAGGACAAGATGATCTCATAAGTTTTCACCATTTTTGGTACCTGTGCTTCACTTGTATGTCCATTCTTTTAGCTTTCTTCTCTGCACGAAAGTGATAATTCTCCGTGTACAACAGATGGGATTTCTCCATGGAGCAGCGCAGTTTGGAGCCTGTGTGATGATCAGCCAGGCTAGTGCATTAGGCAGAATGACTTGCCTTCCATTAACACTGGCCGGGAGAGACGCTCATCCTGTCAGGCACCAGATTACGGGCCTGCTTTAAACAAATGAAGGACCAGGCTTGCCCAGCCATCAGTGCTTGTACTTGTCAGCATTAGCTCTCCTGCTTCCCACCACCGCCACTGAGTGCTGCTCTGCCAAGGGGAGGTTATAGGAAAAGCCGCAGTGCACCAGTGCAGAAAAGCCTTTGACTGTCCCAAGTATCATGCAGAACTTGGAGGATTGCATCGTTCCGGCTCACTGAGGTCCGTGTGAGTGTCTGCTGAGCAGGGCTTGTGATGTACGAGCTGCCCTAGGAGTTGGAGCACTATCATTATGGACTTGGACTTCCCTGGAGAAAAAAGGACTGCCCAGACCAGCAAAGGTGCTTGGACAGCTAATGTCAAAGAAAGTAAATTTCTGACACTATGAAACTCTGGGTCTTGCTTTCTTTGCTATCGACACCCAAGCACTCTCCTTTAAAAGCCTTCATTGGTTAACAGTAAAATGCAGCTTTCACTGAACATGTTGACCGTGCGTCATAGATCTGAGTACAGATCAGGGGCAAAGACTTGGTTAAAGGCCAGGAAAAATCTGCCTCGAACAGGAAAAGTAGGGAAGCTTATTTTTGATTTGGAGCTGAAAGGAACTGAAAGATCTCAATTTTTTCTCTCCTCTTTGGAAATGCTTCTTAACCTCAATGGTGAGACTGCTGTAGGAGCAAGAATGTAGGATGGACGAGAGAGACCTTCATAGATATCACTCTTCCAAAAGCAGTGTTGGGTTTTCCCCAAAGATCTGGAGGAGCTTCCCCACATGACTTGTTGCTGGTGCTGTGTCTTCTTGGTTGCCCTTTTTGCATTGAATGGGAGCATCTGTAGCTCTTGTAGGGTGGATGTTACAGAGGAGCTGACAGGCAATGGTCTTGGGACAAGCAGGGTATGTGCAGGTCTGGCAAAGGATGTGGAGTCACTGCATGAGTGCCTGAGCTGTTTAAATGTACTGAAAGACTGCTCAAGCTGCAGGAGGGGAGAGCTACCCCCAGGTTTGTCAGTGGTGTGAGAGGCTCTGGTCATCTGCCTGTTATGGTGATCTGGGAGACTGCGATCTGCACCCACCACCCTGGTGGGACCTGCAACACTCGGGCCTCTGCAGCTTTGAAGCACATAAACTTATCACTGAATCTTTTGGTCACAAAAGAGATGAAATAAGCAGGAGTGTTTCTATTTGACTTAGTTGGAGGCAGCTGTTGAAGGTGGATAGGCTCCTTCAGTCCTTCTGAAATTGTTTTATAGGAAGAACTTTCTTTGCCACCAGGACCTCCTTCCTCCATCTCAATTTCTGTCTGTTAGCATCTCTTTCTGTGCAGATCACAGTTCAGAAGCAACCAGAGTGGCTTCATCCCTGTCACACAGATTTTATTTTATCATCACGTTTTATGCAGTACTTCCTACACACCTGTGACACTCAGCGTCTAGGTGACATGTGGTGTATGCCAGGCACTGGGAGGGGCCTGGGAGGGGTCCCTCTCCTGCCCGCTGCTGGACAGGAGGTTGCACAGGGCTCCCTGCAGCCGTGTTTTGTGAATCTGCACTTCTGTGGCCTGTGTGCAGGTCAAATAAACGTGCTTGTGGGTCAGAAGCAGCAAAGGTCCCCCTGGGAGCTGGCTGGATGATGCAAAGCAGGGTGAACCTGGAAGGATGGTGAGTCATGCTTGCCATTACTGGTTTGGGCTGTTCTAAGAGGAGTTGGGTGTCAAAACTCAGTCCCATGGCAATTTTAGAAAGATTTTTACTTTCTGCTGCGGCAGTAGCAAGCTCCAAGGATGTACCATTTTGCCTGTTATAGGAAACTACAGATGCAACTTCTCATTCATTCAGGGAGGCTTATCTAGCTTGTGCTTAGCTAAAGGCATCAAAAGACTTCTGAAAGGAGACCAGTGTAATTTCCATGCTCCACTGAGGGAAACTGAGGCACCAAGCGATGAAGTGATGGATTCAAGGCCACCTGAAGACCGGTTGCAACTTGAGCAACCGTACGTGCACGTACTCTTCCCAGCACGGCCCCCCATAGCCTCGTGTAGCAAACCCCAGCACTCCTCCCCTGCTCGGAGAGGGGGGCAGGGAGCTGAGCTTGCCAGAAGCATTCCT
>NW_008824350.1:3842930-3890630 GCF_000699105.1 Pygoscelis adeliae
CTGCAGAAAGGGAGAGGCAGGTTTCCTCGGGGTTGAGTACAAAAAATACGCTGGCAATGAGTAGTAGGTGCTGTTGCACAGGCATGTCAGAGAAAAGTCTGTCTGTGCCAAATACATTGGAGAAATTGTTTTGGAACGGTTCATTGGTGTGAAGATATGGCCTCAAAATAGTGTCAGGAGCAGAGGAACTGTAGTGATACACTGGGGACATGCCAGCTGTCTGCATTAGAGAGGAGGGTGATAGATTAGGAAGAAACATGGGTGCATTTACTCCTCCACATTTTTCCCCAAATCTCTTTAAAAAAAACTCCTGCGGGAGAGGACACTGTTTCCTAGCCATGGGTGCTTTTCATTACTGCACTAAGGCAAGGTAGGGTTGTACTGCCACTGGGGGAGCACGACAGAAATGCCGCTCCCCATGGGGCTCCCTCGTCTCTGGTGGGCATCAGAAGGTGAATGGAAGACACTGGACGGGAGATGGGACTGTTGGACTATATGGAGCTTGAAGAAGCAGGTGAATCCTGGGGCCTTGGGGAAATTTCTGATCCCTTTCCTGATTGCTCAGGTGGAATCAAGGCATGCTGTGGATGTGGGTGAGGGGAAGGGCTGTACAGCTACCCAATAGTCCAGCCTTGGGCACACCACTGCCCTTCCTGTGATGGGGCGATGTGGCTGGAGGAAGGAGCAGGGTTTAGGAGTTGCAGCCACCCTGCCTCCCTCCTACAAGGTCTCCCTGAACACTCCCCTCATGCACAAACACACAGTCCTCATTGGCAGCGTGATGCTGCAGCTGCCATGAGAGATCCAGGCAAATCTGATAATAGGGGGGGTGGAAAAAAAAAGCAACCCAGGAATGAAAAGAGCCCTCTGTCACATGCGGGTCATTTTTAAAGGATGGCATTGCTGTTTTCCCAGGCAACAGCAGGCTGTGAGGCGACTTGGGTGGGCAGGTGATCAAGGCGAAGAGGAGAGCTACCAGCTCCAGCCGAGACGGGGATGCCGTTTGCAATAAACAGAAAGATATAAGAGGAGGGAGTGACTGCGGAGAGGGAGCTGGGGAGATCCCATGGAGACACTTAACCTGCGGCAATGGGTGCCCTCGGGGATTGGCACTGACCAGGTCCTTAGGAAGAAAAGCAGCTGGCATGGGCACGGCAGGATCCTCACTGCACATGCCACCCGCAGCGAGTTGGAGCTTTCCAGGCCTGCTATTCAACACACAAGAAAAATGGCATTGAAACGACACTGAGGTTGGGACCCAAGCCATAGAAAGCCAAGAAATTAAAAAAGTGCAGGCCAGCTGTTTGCTCTCAGCAAGGGGCCCAAAGCCCTGGGAGGAGGGGGAGTGGGCAGAGGAGAGGGAGGGCAGGGAGAGGATGCTGCCTTTGCCTGGGCTGACAGTGCGGTGGTTTTCCTTGTCTCTGAGGGTGGCATGAAGTATCCTCTGCGTTTATACTTACTGTTGTTATTTTGGAGCAATACTTGAGAGTGTGAGAGATGTGAGAATAGAAAAAGAGACTTTGCTGGAGGATAAAGGACTAGGTGGTAATTTTGTGATTTGCCCTGAGGAGGGGACAGCACCTGTTCCTCTGCCTGGGGATATGGACAAGATCGCTGCCTGCTCCCTGCCTGCTCCGGGCCCCTCGGGAAGGCCTGGACTAATATCTGTGGCTGAGCTCTGATGGCTTTGCTTTATGGCACTGAAGTTGAAGTTCCTCCCTCCCTCCTTCCCTCCTTCCCTTTCCAGCCCTGGGGAAAGTGAGGATGTGTGCCCTGGCGTGCATTTCATCCGTTCATAGTTTGGGTTCATCCTCTGTCGCTATCGCACCTGACCATCCTGTAGCCATTGTGCTCTGCAAAGGGGAGTGGGTTCTGAGGCTGTGCTTGCTCAAGGGCAAGACTCAGGCTGCCTACTTTAGGGTCTCAGAGGGTATCTGCACAGTGAGAAGACCAGGCTCTTGACCCCAAGCTTACTCACAGCCAGCGCGTTGCAGGTACACCCATCATCCTTGGGTTTAGATATTCAACCCCACTTTTCCTGAGGAAAGTAGGGGATGCTACCAGCTACTCCTCCTTTCCAAGCTGCAGTGCCTTCCCACACGAAGCGCAAGATTCATGGCATTAGAAGCAGATGAGACACAGAGCAGCTGTACTTGGTAAGCCGTGGTGCTTGTCTGGCAGGCGCACATCTGAGCTGTGCTGCACTAGCATTTGGGACCGTCCTGCTTGAAGGAGGAAGGGACTGAGGGATGCAAGGCTGCAGTTTCCATTTGAACTGGTGCAGGAGGGTGAAGGGAAATGACAGCACGGAGCCAGCCCTTTTATCTTCTTTTCCTAGAGCTGGAGCATCAGCAATGCATACGATGAAGTGATGGTATGGGTTGTGCTCATATGCCAAGTGCTGCGTCACACGGAGATGGAAACCACCGAATCCACCTAGCGTAAACAAAGGAAATGGGGAAGTGATTTACTGTAAAATTAATAAAAATGTGATCCATCTCAAAAGGGAAATGCACAGACCACACTTCAGGGTTTGGGAAGGGTCAACAAGACAGAAGGGGGAGTAGGCTGGGGAGAAAGGTTTCCTCTGCAGCCTTGAGCTGGACTCATCCAGCGCTGTTGTGCTCTGGGGTCTCTCTTCCTGGGAATGGCGCAGCAAGCCAAGGAGGACAGCCCTGGGGAAAGGTGGCTTTGCTTCACATCCTGAAGGTGTCATTGGGCTCTGCCTCTGTAAGTGAAGTGGAGAAGGACATGCTTCTTCCCCCTCAAGCTATGTTTTTTAACCATTTCAACAACCTCTTGCTATCAGTAAAAGGGAGCCCCAGGGACACTCAGGGCCTTTCTGAGGGGATGTTGCTGGTGGAGAAACCACCTCTGTGGTATCAGTCCTTGCTTGCCTTCCTCCTGGGCACACGGCACAGGGGAGCCGGTTTGGGAGCACACTCTTGTCGTGTGGGGTTGCGAGAGCCAAGGGAGCGTCCGGCTGTCTCGTGAAACCGGCCGACCAGAACAGGAGTCATTTCCCTTTTCCCATATTCCCTGCAGGAAGTGGCGGGGTGTCAGCAGGTTGCGTGAGGTTAAACAGTCACATCTGAAGTGTTCCTCTGCCGTGGCATGTCTAAACCTCTGCAGCCCCATGCCTGGCCCTATACACTGGCTGTTGCTAATAGGGGTGTGAAGAAAAGCAAAATACATGGAGGAAAAAGAAGTAAAAAAGATAAGGGAGCTGCAGGGACAGACACTGTCTGACTCTCCTCTTTCATCCACCAATTTATTTCTCCTGAGTCAGGCAAAATTTCTCCAGATTTATTCCAGCAGAAGTCAAAAGGGGAGTGAAACCATGAGAGAGACAATTACAATAATTAATTACAATTTGTATACTTTGCTGTTAGCTTGGCTAAATGATGTGTAAGTATAGACTGGACTGTTTTCAAGATCGCAAAGAGGATGTGTTGAGATGGGTGATGGAGGTTAACAGTTCCTCCTGACATCTGACATGCAATGTATGGGTCAGTTTCAGGAGAAAGGTGTTGGTGTCATTTAAAACTGCTCTGGTGGAAATATTAAAAACTAGTGTCCAAAGGAGTATTACTGGGTTGAGACGAAGCCACTTTTTCTCAAGATATTTTCTGTCTCTAATTTATAAAATTCTTGGTAGCAGGAAGTAATAGAAAGAGTGGACATTTCTTTAAATGTGCATAAGACAGATAAAGATCAGGGAGGAACAGAGTAATACTCAGACCAGCCATTTATGTCCCTTTTATGCTTTTAACAGGAGCATTTGTCTCTTCATCGTCCTTCTCTTTGCATTTCTCCCCCTCCCACCATACAAATTCCACCCCTTAGAACAGCCCTCAGCAGCTCTCCTGCCACATAGAAACTTGCAGGTCAAGATAAAAAACAAACACACACACACACACACACACACACACAAAAAAATGCCAAAACCCAGGTCCTTTTGTTGCTTTGGTAATGCCTGTGGCTAGAGGACAATCAGATCTCACCCTTCAAGGCATCCTCTGGCCGGAAGAAAATTGCTTCCCCAAACCAGCCATCAAAAGTCCACAGAGTACTTCCTGAGGGAGTTTTCCTCTGAGTCCCAGGTCTGTCAGGCGTGGGACACCAGTGCTAGCGGAGAGATGGTCTGAACAGAAGTAGCAGTGGGAGCTGCCCCCAGGACTAGAATGGCTTTTGGAGGGCATTAGTCTTGACAGTCATGTTATGTAGCCCAGATGTCCCCTGATTTTCAAATGTTATCTTCGAAATCTCCAACACATCTTTGTTCTTACCACAATGACAGTCCTCTAGGCTCCTCCCCTTTGGGCTATTATGAAGAAAAGCTCCATAGGGGGAACAGACAGGGATGAAAGAATGGCCAAATTTGAATGGATAGACTATTTCATGAGCAGATCCAAAGCAAGAGCAGTAGGCCACTGGTTCAGTGGAAAGGCAAAACTCGGGAGATGTAGTCAGCAGTTACCTGAATTACTGATTTGCATTTTCCCACGGAGCGTCACTTTTCTGAGCTCTGGCATTGCATATAACCTTTAAAAAATGACAAAGTTATGTACGCTAAATGATTAATAGACCAAAGAATTTTTACATTATTTTCAACATGATGTTTCTTTTATGAAGCAATGCCAGCTACTAACACAGGCACAACTTCTGAAAATGCTGGATAAAAGCCTGCACTTACCGGTTTTCAAAGCAGCTGGAAAAAATTCCTTGAGTGGAAAAGTCCCTGGGCCGACAGCATATATTAAAAAAGATCCTCTGTGGATGCCATATGAGCATACCCATCTTCACAGCCTTTCCCAGAAGCAGGCTGGACCCGGGGAAGGTGCATTTATGGGAGACCTGGCTCTGCAGCACTTGCACAGAGGGGCTCAACAAAGGCTGGGGCAGAGCTGGGCTGGCCTTTGCTGAAAACAAGAGCCGCCCACAAGCAGCCAGGCATTGTCTTCACAGAGGATCTTCCACTGAAGGTACTCCTTCTCTTGAAGGACATCTCCTTTGGTGCTTTGGAGGCAACCTGCTCCCTATCCAAAAGGTCTCCCTGCAGCTGCATGAGGTCATGCTGGGGTCCGCTGGGATCATCCATGCCAGGACTTTGCTTTCCAGCAGGCTTGGCCCTGTGCACCATCCTGCATTTGTGCGGGGAAGGTGGCATCACAGATGTGTGCTTGTTGTGTGCATCACGGGGAGGTGAGCGGGTCTTGGGGTCACCATGCCTGCTCTGAGCTGTGGGGCAGCCGGGGCCGCAGGATGGATGTGCACTGCAGGACTGGGAAACGGCAGGATCTGCCGTGACTCTTCCTCAGGCAACAAGGGAGATGCAACGAGTGATGAGTCTGGATCTGATTCATGCCCTGCCCTGGGAGATGCCGGCTGTGGGCTGCCCTTCCTCAAGCTGTAGGGAATCGCTCCCACCAGGTAGAGTGATTCACATAGGCCCCATTTTTTTTTTTTAATTTCACCCTCTTCTTTATTTTCAGAGTCTCCACAGTACCAGAAATAGTTTTGTTGAAGCATTTTGGTAGCTTCCTGACCCAAAGAGTCTTGAAGCAAAATCTGCTTTACTAGTTCAAAATAAATCCATTGCTTCTGAGGCACAGGGGAATAGATGGGAGAGGCTATCTTTAGTAGTCTTAATGTATTGTAGTCTTGTAGTGGTTTTGTTCATTTAAATGTAATTTGGCATTAAATATAATTTCTGCACATAGCGTGGAAAAAATGGACGCTAGGATTCTTTTTCAGTACAGAGAACCTTAGATTAATTGACCAAAAATTGTTGCTTGCACATAATCTTTTATTTCCAGACCATCATATTTTCTAAAAATATAAGCAGGGCCCTGTGACAAATTGTAATGGCTCCAGACTAGCTCTTGTAATGAAGCTGAGGCGGTCTGTTGAGCAAATCAACTATTTCATCAGCCTGTATTTATATTATAAGAAACTATACTGTAGTATGATAAATTCACCATCTGGTCACTTACCGCTCTATACATCTGTGTTGTATTATCGGTTCAGACCACGATGGTGGGATTCATCCCTTTTGTACTTAGCGGATAGGTGTTTAGTCTAAGTCAGTTGTCTACACTTCCTGGTAGACCGTGGAGGCATCTTCAAATAGCAGTTTAACCTCTCCTCCCACTGCTAACACCATTTATCTTGGGATGGGATGAATTATCCTTTGGAAATACCTCTCTTTCTCCCACCATTGACTTTAGAGATTGCAAAGATGACTGGCCTGGACCAGACGAAAAAGTGGTAAACGGGCTTGGGCTGTATCGACATCTCCTCTGGTTCTCTGTGCAGTGAATATGAATATGTGAGTGTGAATATGAACACGACTGTTAATATCTGCAGAGAAGGATGCTTTAAATGCACCCAGCCAGGCTCAGACTGTCAAAACTGAAAGCCTATATCTAGCAACCTAAAGGTTTTATCTAAAATATTAAAATACTAAAATAAGAGCCTGGCTCTCGAACTCAGCAGAAAGGTTCTCACTAAATTCTGGCTGGCCTGAATAAGTATTATGGACCAAGGAGTCTGAATCTGGCCCCATTGTAGAGTCATTTCCTGGCAGTTTTCCTTTCGTTGTGTCTCTCACAACGCTGAATATCTCCTCAATTTTCTATATTTACTTTCCTTCCCTCCTTTTGTGGAGCACATTGTACAAGGCCCTGGTTATGACAATGTCCTTTTGTTTCAGGAAATGCTCTGAACATCGTACCAGAGCAGTTGCTGTTTGGTGTGGTGCTGTCATTTCAAGAGAAAGGTTTTGCAACACGTGCAAGGTTTGTTTTGCCTGGGGCCGGGTGGCCAGGTCTGGGAACTCCAGCCAGACAGGGCACACAGGGAAATGCCAGTGAAACCTGTGCAGTACTGAAGTCTCCTCAGCAGGAGGAGTGAGCAGAGTCCCTCAAGAAGCAGATGGAGTCGATGCATTGCCCAGGACCGTGCAGTACGGAAAACCAGATTACCTGGAAAGCACACAGCACAGAGCTCAGGCAGCTTGTGCTCTATGGGCAGTCATGGTCCTGCCCACTAGGAAACAATTGTCTCAGTAAAATACAATGATCAAGGTAAGTTTTCTTAAGATGTCTAAGTTTGATTCTTGCCTTCCGTCATCAGTGGCTAGTTAAACAAAATGATTTGGCAATATCCTTGTTCTTTAAAACTGGTAAAGGCAAGGGTGTGAACATTGGGTCCCTGAGTATGGCTGCCAGGGATCTTGTCTTCTGCGTTCAGAAAGGTTATCTTAAGGCAAAACTAATAGGGGAAATATGTGGCATGCAAGCCTGGCTGTAACAGAGGTTACTGAGTGCGTGTGGCCCATCGTGAAAGGTTCCTGTCCTCCATGGGGCATTTGTAGGAAAGCCCCACCTGACTGTGACCTCTGCTTCCCTCCATGCATTCATTCTGCCCATGCTGGCTGCTCGGCTCCTAGCTCTGTTAGTAGAAGTCAGGCTTTCAGAGCAGTTTAAACAAGCCATTAAATGACACAGGCCATTAAAAATGCAGAATTTGCTGTGGCGGTGACTCTTACCCAGCTCGCAGTTTCCACGAAAGGAAAATTCTGGTTTTATCAAACTGGTACTTGTCCGGCAAAGCACCATGCAAGAGGGATCAGCACCACAGGCTGAGTGGAGATCCTGAAAAACAATATGGTTTTCCCAACAATGAACAAGACAGACACACAGATAGATCAAACTGGAGGTATATGAGCATATATTAAGCCTTGACTAGATTGAATGGTGCATTTAGTGAGACTCACTGGAGAGTAACACATTATCTCCTGCCACTGAGGCAGGGAGAAACTCTTCTTTGTTGTTTCAGCAGTCTAAAACATCTACATCTGCAGTTGTGCATACCTTTCAAAATCTGGCCCATAGTCTCTATCTGAGCCTGTCTGCCCAAATTCGCAGTTCAAACAGGCAGAACCTGGATTCTCACCCAGGGAGGTGCATCCCATGAGCTGCGGCCACATGGGATGGGATGGAGCTGCCAGCGATGCCTAATTCAGGGCTTCAACTGGTAGAACTTGTCACTTTCAAGTTATAGCTAAAATAAATATAGTATGATGAAGCTAAACAACAACAAAGCCAGCTTCTGATGCAGCTGAAAACAAAAACAGGCCAACTCAATTTGGAGAAACGCAGAGGGTAAGGTACAGCCTTATTTGTCTCTGGGTTTTCCATCTGGATCAGAGAACTGAGCTGAAATGTCACTTCTCTATGAGAAACTGTGCCTTCCTCTGCACCCCCAACAACAGCAAAGCGAACAATGCTTCGTATTTGTTGCCAAATCCTATTGTAGCGTAGTTTATTCTTGTCTCTGTGAATGCACTGGCCTTCTCCGTACTTCCGCACTGCAAGGCACCAGCGCTGCTGCAGGCTGCCCACCAGCAGTTTAGCACCCTGTCATCTCATTTCTTATAAGCAGGGCTCAATGTGATGATGCAATAAAAATGCAGCTGCCTTGATGCAGGGAGCCCGGGGTCCCTCGGCTGCAACTTCTCCTGCACTGGTGCACAGTGCTCCCGGAAAGCTGAGCGCAGGCGCTGTCTTGGTGCATCACCACTGAGAACCCCTTGGTGTGGACGCGGATGAGTGGTCAATACCACACACTGGAAAAGGACCAGCTCACTTTTCCCACATCTCACTTCTTAGTGAATCCAGTTAAAACTTGAAACGTTTCCATCAACAGCCATCTCAAAAAGTTTATGGTTCTCCAGATAGGCCAAGGAAGTTTATAGCTTGCTCTGATAAAAAAGTTCATGAGCACAGACAAAAATTCTGCATTTGTCACAGACGGTTCACAAACAACAAAATTGATTTTTATGCATCTGTGGGGTGAAGTGAGGTTCCCGCACAGACTGATCAGTACCTCGGCCAACCCTTGGAGTGTTCCTTTAAACAGCTTTCTGAAATTCCCAGAGCCACTGTCTGAAACCAGCACTTCAGTGTGTGACCTTTGTGAGTTACAGTAGTATTAGGCACTGGGCCACTCTGATGCAAGTTCCGCGAAACCTCAGACCATTTCTGAACTTCCATATTGATATATTTCCTGGTTCCAGTGGTGCATAAAAGAAACAAATCCCAGAAAGCCCCGCTCTGGATTTTCCCTTGCTCTTTTGTGAGTCTTAAATCCATCATGTTATTTGTTAGTAGCGCCTGTGCTATCATACAGGTTCTGTCAGGTGGCCAAGAAGAGCTGCCCACCTTTCACTTGCTGATGCCCTCAAAGCCCGGGAGGGAGTAGCTGAAGACAAACTTCACCATACTTCCTTTGCAGAGGTTCCATCGCAGTGACATTTTTTTTTTTTCTCATTGTCTGTACATGGCAGGAGTTGATCACATTACATTTTGTCCCAATTCAGTTTCCTGAGGTGCCTCTTCATCAGTTTTATATTGAAGAAGGACAGCTCTTATCTTTCCCCCCACCCTGTGCCTTTGCAGACATATTGCATCTTTCTGCCTGCACAAAACATCTCTGATGCCGATGAGCTCACTCAAAGGAAGACTTGTCCTGGCAAAGGATCCTTTGGGGATGTAATCTCTATGTAGGACTTCCTCTCCTTCTCTGGCAAGTATCTGATAGCCGCATCTTTGCGTCCTGATGACTCCCAGTGGCCAGATTAGCCCTCGTGAGCATGAGTAGCCAGCACAAATAGTGACCAGTCAGGTACCTAAATGGCCCAAAGTGTGAAAGAGCACAAATCCTGCGGTTCTGCTGTGTGCCCGCTCATATGTGGGTTCACATAATTCAGCCACTAATGTCTTTTAGGCATTAGTGCCACATCTTTAGCCTTATCTCCTTCTTCCTTTGCACCTCCAGGTCCTTCTCCACAACTTCAGGTCTCAGCTCTCTTGTGGTGCATCTTCTTCTGTGGTGCCCCTAGCGGAGGGGGTCCAAAGAAGGTCCTCCATGGCATATATGAAGTTAGGTGTGATGAATGAGGACCTTGCTTACTACATCCTTACCTGCTTGGCAGTAATGACTCCCGAGCCTAAGTAGGTGGATGAAGAAGCTGCAACAGCCCAGCCTGAAGCTCTGGGAGGGTTAATGCTGCTGCACACGACTTGCAAAGGAATATGGTAACAGGAGGAGCCACAACAGTGACATACTTATGCATGGGGGACAGATGGGGATGGAAGTGCCGGGAGAGGCCATGCTGGGGCTGAGGCCAATATGCCTTTGCTACCACCTCGTCTTCCCTACAAGGTCAGACCTTGCCACAGCTTTCAACGCCACCGGTGTTTAATGACTTGAGTTGTCTACAAATGAGGAGGTGGGGAATTGGAAAGCAAACAAGTCCTTTCTTCACCCTTTGTACCTCTCTTTGACCTCTTTCCTGACCTTTCTCCTGAGCCTCATCTTCCTCTGCAGGAATGTTTCAGCATGGGCAGTGACACTCCTCGCCTCGCTTGGGCTACGCTTGGTGCATGAGACGTGCCACAGCCACCACCGGCTTCCTCTGGGCACTGGCTCATTGCAGCTCAGTGTCAGGTGGGAGCAAATATCCCCAGGAAGCCACACGGGGTGGGCAGGTGGCAGAGGAAAGTGCTCGAGTAGTACAAAAGACAGATGTTTTTTGCACATGGTGGAGCCTCTGGAGGCCAAGCGTACTGTGAGCACCGAGGGCATCTTGTCCTCTCCTGTCCGCCAAGCTCCCCGTGGGACACAGCACCTCTTCCTCAGTTCGGGGACTCGCTTAAACTTCCCCTACATCACCTCTGAGGCCAGCAGCTCTCTTGTTCCCTTCGTTCCTTCCCTGCTCTGAGGCATAATGCCATTGCTGAAGAGCTTTTTGCTTTGGCTGTTTTGGGAGTAAATAGCAAAGTATTAAAGGTTTGCAGAAATTTCTGTTTTCTAACTCTCCCCTTCCAAAAAAAAAAAACCCTATGAAAACCTTCTCAGTGGATATGTTTTGTTAAAAAATTGCCTTTGACCAGTGTCCAAAACAGCAATCCGCAAAGAGAACAGCTCAGCGTTAGAAGTGAGTGAGTACAGAGGGCTAGGATTAGTGCTGAACGCATGATTTGTGGTTATCACCCAAGCACACTTACATTGTCTGACAGTTTACCAGGCAACCCCAGATGTCTTTGCTTCTTAACTTTTCACAGACAAAACTGGACGAAAAAGATTAAAAGTCCTGGATCCCTCTCTTCAGCTGTGGAAAGCTTCCTTCTCACTCTCACATTCCACTGAACGTGAGCGTTCAGATCCCTCCCTGTCCAAGGGAGCAGTGGAGCACCAGCTCACTGCTGGCTGGGAGGCGTGCGGGTCCTCCTGCCTTGCTTTGGATGTGTCTTGCCGGTTCTCAGCCATATGCCACAGCATGCCTGTTTGGTGCACGGGTATTGCAACAGGATGGGCTTTCTCCGTATGAACCCAAACTGCAGTAGGAACAGAGCTGGAATTTCTCCCAGAGTTTTCCCAGCCTGCTGCTGAGCCCTAATTGCTCCCAACAGACATCAGTGCCTTGGAGATACAGTCGTGGGCAGCTACTTGCGCATTTCTTTGTAAGTATTTTCTCTCAAAGTGTCTGATATTTGCTCCTTAAGTTGTCTGTTTGTGGTGCTTGGTTGCTTTCATCGCATGGTGCTGTTTCTGTTCCCTAACTGGAGGAGCGAGTCAGCCTTTGCAGCAGGACTTCCAGGTTTTCAAACCTAGAAATTGGTTTCCATGAAGGTTTACACCCACAGTTTCAGTGCCAGGAAGGCTCTTGCTAGCAAGACTTAATCACAGGACTCTTTCCAAACTCCGCAGAGGCTCAATGCCAAATAAACCAAATGAAAACCAAACCAAAATCCCTTTTTTTTTGCATCCCTTTCCAGTTAGGAAAGGTGAGATTTGCTATGACCTACGGACTTTGCAGCGTGATACCCCTAGAGCAGGCAGGGAGTCTCTCCCCACCCCAGCTTCCCCGACTGCCGGTTCTTCTCCCCTGGCTCTGCCGTTCTCTTCTCCTCCCAAAAATGCCTGTGACACGAGGCTCCCCCTTTTCCTCTCGCCCCACCATCCAGCCAGCACCTTCCCGCCCCGAAAGGTCAGGCACTATGAAGGCAGGTGCCTTGTGTGCTTGGAGGGAGCACGGCGGCACGAGGCCGTGCCGGGCAGGAAGCCTTTTACTCTAATTAGTCTTTGCAGAAGTTTGGCATTTCTCCTTGGAGCGGTTTCCCCACTGATGAGGAGCACGTATCCAGCTCTTCCTTCTCACCTCACACGTCCGAGCCTCCCGCCGTCTCCCGCTGGGCTGCAGGGGTTCAGTCGTGGATCACGTTGCTCGGAGGAAGCAGGCAGGGGATATGTGAGGAGATAAACACTGTTTTCTGACGCTGGAAGGAATTTCTTTCAACTTGGCCACGTTCGCGACCTGAACCTGGATCATTTTTGCTACCCGCTCCCCCTCGCCTCCTCCCACCTGGCCCAGGCTCGCCAGGCTTTTGTCTGGTTAATAAGTACAACTCTTTCCAGGGCTTCCTGGGGGCTCTTTGGCCGCTGGGTTATGAAGACCCATGAGTTCATTGTTTAAATTAAGTTCTTCTATATGGAAACACCACTGGTTTCCCATATGGTCTTGGCAAAGCCACCATCCGCTCCCCACCTAAATTAAATTTCACTAATTGAATTAGTTACCATTTTATCAGCTGCCGCTTTGCAGTAGTTTGCGAACCCCCAGGGGCCCAGGCCACGCGCAGTCAAGAGCTTCCCCACCTCACTCTCTCATTTATCATCTTGACAACATGCAGCGCTGGGAGAAGCAGGGGGGTGGAGAGTACCCTGTCCTTCCCAAGCATCCCAGCCATCTCTGAGCATCCTAATGATTGACCTCTGTGAGCAAAGCAGCCCTGTGCTGACCCGGGCTGCTGAAAGGAAGCATTCTCCCCTTTGTAAAAATCCCCCTGCGACGGCGGCGCGGGCCAGGCTGAATGCAGGAGTGTCAGAAGGGAAGCCCCGCGTGCGGGCAGCGGCGTCCTGGGACGTCGCAGCTTCCATATGCCAGGGGACTAACAGTGACAGGCATGGGCTCAGGGGACAACGCTGCCCCGCCAGCCCGCAGGTGAGAAAGGGAGAGGGGGACACGTGGAAAGGGACGTCCCGAAATGGGTCTGCCAGCGTCTGGCAGCAGAGCATGAAGCGTGTCACCTGCTCCAGCCCCTGCCTTCCCTCAGCAGGCACCAGGGGCTCGGCTATTGTTGTATCCCAGCGGGATGCTGGGGATGCGGCGCTGGAGCGGGTGGCAGGCGCTTAGCACTGCCATGGGTGCTTCTGGCTGCTGGACTGCACCAGGCTGCTCAGGGCTGCAGTCATCTGCAGGTGCTGGCGACCGCTTGGAATGTGTTGGCTCTTGTGCTACAGCTTTTGGGGGGGCTCAGGGAGAGGGAAAGGCATGTAGAAACATCATCACCCCGTGCTTCCCGATCCACTGTTGCTGCACTATCATCTCCTCTCCGTGGGGGAGGAGAGGGATGTGCAGAAGCAGCAGGCAGGCTGGGGATGTAACCCTCTGGACTCAAACCATGAGAAAATGCTTTCTAGGGACACATCAGCACTCCCTAATGCTTAGTGGTGTGGGAATCCCTCTGTGGTGGAAACCAGGGATGGTAAGGCCAGCAGGGCTGCGTGGGCTTAGCAGGGTGAGTTTATCAACCACATCAGTTTGTATTTACAACCCTTGCTGAAGGGGTTTACACCTTCACCTAATTTAGATGCTGCCAGACCGGAGTTTGCTTTGCAGATGAGGCAGAGACCCACTGGTAGTGATGATCAAGTTAGGTATCTGCAGGATGCACCTGAATAAAAGCTGCTGGTTCCCATAGCCAAACTCCACTGCTTCCAAGATAATCTGTCAAAGGGTGACCTGGTTTTCCTCTGTGGACCTGTGACGCAGAAAGCGCATAGGTGCCCGTGAAGGGAGGGAAGCCAAACTTGAGAATGAAGCTGCTACTCTAGTGTTGAGCAGGGTCAGCACCCTTCTGCCCACAGCCACCCACCCACTTGCCTTTCTGGGGCATGTACTTGGAAACAAAACAAAAAAAAATCTGTTAAAAAATGATCAAAGCTGAATGTGCATTTCACTGAAGTCTGGCTAACACCCAACGTATCATATGTCCTTGATAAAATGCCTACTCCTTTCAGAAACCCCGCAAGGGTGTTTGAATATCTGAGAAAGAACAGTCCCAGGAGTACTCACCAGTCTTTCATGCTCAGCAAGGGGTTGGTGCTTCATTTTTAGTACTAGTCACCAGTTTATGCCCCCTGACCAATTTTAACATTTCCTCATAAATCATTCAAAAAATACATACAGAGGTCACAGTAACAAAAGAGTCAGAAAGTGTTCAGAACAAATTTCTTGGATAGGAAGCGGGATATCTCTGAGCTGATTACCGGTTTCACCCTTCTAAGTCATGCTGTAGGTTTTCACCTGGCTTTCTGCTAAGACGTATCTATTGACTCCCATTTTTTCCCCTGCAAATAGACTTTAACAAAGATCAGGTATTGATTTTCAAAGCAGACCGTGACTGCATTAGTGAGATGATGAACAGAAGCTGTGAAAATGTGTGAAAAGTCCAGCACTCATCAAAGCACTACAAAAGCAGAAGGGCTGAAACCTCAGCATGGCCAAGGTCTACCAAAGTGGTGGGGATGGCAATATGGAAGTGTCCCAGCTGGTGAGGGATTTGGAGCAGCAGCTGCAGCACCAGCATGGAGCGGAGGGTGTTGAGCCAGTGGTGGGAGCAGGGAGCTGGGGTGGAGGGAACAGGCACCTGGGGAGGGACAGCTGGCTGTGGGGTGCTGAGCAGGGGTGGTTGGGACATGAGGCACTAAGGGGAGAAGGTGCGGGACATGTACTCCGGGTGGTACTGGGGTGTTTAACCAGGCTGCCTCACAAGACACTGTTGTGAGCCAGGGGTGGAGATGGCCTGTGGATCTGTCACCTCCACCACCTTCTAGTGCAATATGCAATTAACCTAATATGCAATAGGTTTAAATGTGACTGAACTTACATGCAATCTCTGGACACCCCAGATGCATGTTTTAGGGCTGTACTGCACCTCTGCTCTCTCCCTGTCCATGCAGAGCTGGTGTTGAGCAATCCCCCAGATGTTTACTTTGCATTTGGAAGACAATGGAAATTTACTCCAGAGCTTTACCTCATCGCTGCTGGGACATTTGTGGGCAGCAGCGTTTCCAGCACCGTTCTGGTTCTTCCTCTGTCTGGCTCCTCCTGTACCAGAGGCAGCTGGCTTTGCAGCAGTGTTATTTTTTCCCCAATTTCATTTGAATCCATTGCCTCCAGAACTTCTGTGAAAACTTCATTCACATCTTCTTCTGAATTTGCATGAGCCAAAACGTTAGTCATCGAAACCTCCTCTCTTCCACACTTAACAAAAGCTCTCCTTTTCCATGGAGGAGCCCTGAGGAGCCAGGAGCTCTGCATGGGATCACATCCCCTCTCCATGTGATGCTGGCTGCGGGGCACCTCCAGGAGGGAGGACAGACTTGCCAGCATCCATCCGCTAGCTCCATCTAGTGAGAAGACTACCGCGGCGTCCGTCAGCATGGGGATGTGGGGCCAGGCTCCCCAGCCTTCCCGGGGCCCCCTGCCAGGATCACCCTGGCTTCGCCAGGTCCCCAGATGGGCTGCACTGGAGGACGTGAGGCTGGCTGGAAACCTGTGAGCAGAAAGCCACTGGGGCTGGGGCTGCAACAGGAGGTGGAGAGGAGGCATGGGAGCAGGACAAGGCATGGTGTGCTGGCCCCATGGTGTCCATGATTTCCTCCCTGAGTGAGGAGTGAGCTGGAGTATCTCCTGTTGGGCTGGAGGCCAGACTGCTCCTTCCAGACCTCTTCTCCCAGGAAGGTGCATTTACAGTGTGGATGCAGAGTGAATCTGGTCTTTACGCTGGGCTTGGACCTGCTTTAAACTGGCAATGTGTTCCTGCTTCTTGGCACCACGATTTTATGGCCATCAACACCAACCACTGCCTGTCGGACATAGATGCCAGCACTAGGAAGTTCATTCTTCCCCTGGACTGGCTGTTGAGGACAGAGAGATGAGTGTGGTGAACCTAAGTCCACAACATCTGCAAGAGGAAGATCGTGCTTTAGCATGAGTCTCTTTAGGTCAACACAGGTTGAACAGTGTCCTGGTGCTTTTTACAGCAGGCACAACAGGTCACTGCGCACCACCACTGTACAGAGTTGTACTGTTTCCTGGGGGAAGAGGTGCTTTAGTGTTATCCAGAGAAGACACAGTCTTTCCTTTTCCACTACTGGCACTCATGGTTCGCCTTTTGGCAAGCCACGTCCCACCTAATGGCCCCTCTTTCTCTAAGCCTATTAGGAGGAAGGCTCTGAAAGTGATTTGTCTTTTCCCTTGGCTGCTGAGCCCTTTGGGTTTAACCATGTTGTTTTTCCAGTCTCTAGCTGAAGCACATGAGTTTTAAGGTGATGTAATAGATCATAGTAATTTTAAATTCTGCAACAGCATGACAAATCTGAAGTTAAGATTTGAGACTGGGACTCCTAGCATATTCTTGACTGCTGCTGTTGGACAAGATCGGTGGAAATAGGGATTTATCTGGGATTTCCTTTGTTCACTCTGTAACTCTTTGCTTTGGCCAGTGACTGAGATAAAACTTATCTGTATGGTGTTTATTCTTGCCACCTCACTGCCTGTTGAACTCATCACTTTCATGGGAATGGCTTCTTGAAAGATGGCAATCTGGGAAAGACATGGGAATAATTATAGATTAACTTCTGGGTATGATGACCTAATGTGACAATTTGGCAAAAAAAGGCCTGTACTGTCCTTGTGGAGTGCAAAAGGGGAAATAAGGGTGCATCAGGAGGGCATAGAGAGGATGCACTTTTCTGAACTTCAGTGATGGGAACCACAATGGCATATTGGGTCTGGCTGTGCTAGCCATGCTTGGAGAGGTTGAAGGAGGCTGAAAAATTACAGATGGGTCAGATAAGAGCTAGAAGAATAAAAAATCTGTGATATGAAAAACCCGCTTTTCAGTTTAGCAAACATTATACTCCTTGAAGAAGGTTAAGAAGTGATTTTATCTTTGCCTATAGCAATCTAGATCAAAAAGAAGTATCTGATATCATTGATTTTTTTTTTTTTCATTCAGTCAACAAGACTAATACACTCTGCTGGCTGGAGGTTGAAGAATCTAAAGCTGGAATAAAGGTTACATTTTTAAGAACAAGCATAACAATCCACTTCATTTGAGCAATTTGGGGAACTGCAGTGTTATTCATAGATTACATTCCTCTCTGCAATAGAAGAAGAATCATTAATCTTTTTTTTTTTAAGAACAACACAGTAGTAATTCCTATCTCCCTTCCAAGCAAAAGCAGATGATTTATGTGTGTTTTGAAAATCATTCTGTGCTTGGTGCCTGCAGCTACAGAGGATGAGACTGTGTGACTCAAGAGGTCTCTTGTGTTTCTCTATATTTTGTTTCATTCCCTCTTGAACAAAGGTATTGAGTTGAACGCTTCAGCAGTTTGCAGATTAAATGGTGAAGGATTTTTTTTCCCCCCTCATGCCATTTCACGGTTTGATGAAGAGGAAGCTTTGTGCAAAGCTGACCCGTGGCAGCTCTCCCGTTCCCTCTGCTTGGAGCACATACTCGGCAGCATGTCACGAGGCAATGGAAAAGAATGGTAAAAAGTCAATTTTGTCTAACCAAATAAGGTCTTCCACCAGAAGGAGGAAAACTGTGGTCTTAAGTCCTGTTTCTGTGTCACTCAGGTGCTTCAACCTTGAAATTTCATTTTTCACTATCACCCACTGGGTTTTACCCTGTAGTGTCTCTCCTGCCTGGCTGCCCGATAGAGGTTTGAGGAAATGCGGCGCATACCCTCACACTAAGAGAAGTATTGCAAGAATGGGAAGATTCCAGGAATAGGAAATGTGGTATTACTCAATAAACATCAAATAACAAACACCCCCTCAAGCCATAGAAGAAAAAAAGCGTTCATTGACCTTTTTGGTACAAAATAATTAAGAAAAGGGTGGATGATTTGAAGACGTTTGATGTCCCTCTCCAGTGTGAATACTGGATTTATTTACCGGAATGTCTAAGGCTCAAGCTGGAATGAGGGGAAGCAAGAGAGGGGCTTTCCTCCGCACATACTATAAAGGAGGGAAGTCAAGTGTCTTTGCATTGTGCAACACATGATTTCTCTAACTTTAATTGAAATGTGTGTGCAGGGTGGGGGGCGGTGGGGAGAGCTAGATTGTGTTGATAGGATATTGCTTAGAGAAATTCCAGTTCCTGAAGCTCTTAACGAAAGTATTCGCCATGAGGAGGGGGAAGGGTTGGCAGTGAAGGCCTTTTTTCTCAAGAACTCCCATTTGGAACACATTACACTCTTGCAACATGGGATGCATAAACATTGTATAAATGATTAGATAGAGGCCAAGAGCTGAATTTGTTTGCATTTGATAAAGCAGTTGTTCTATTGACCGAATGTCTTTACTCTTGGGAAGAAGTAGCTGTTAAGAGAAAGCGTGTCTCTTTTTGTGAAAATGAACTGGACTGCATGTGGAAAGGAGGAACAGTCATTTGAACTGTGCCTAACACCACTGACATTTTACCTCTGTGCCAGTTTCACTTTCAGAAATCAGCTGTCAAGTTATCAGGCTGAGAGACGATAATTTCAGTCTGCTAGGTTTCCAGTGATACACGTGCCAAACATCACAGGATCATCATGAACTAGGATCCAAAGTATCGGAAGCAAAAGCGAAAAAAGTCCCATACACATATATAAATAGGTAAATGTAGAAGTGAAGTATTGTACCTGGGCTGATGTGAAGGTGCAGAAAAGCATCCAGATTTGCCCTATATAGGGATTCCAGCATGATCTTCTGGGTCTTTTTCCTAAATCTACCTTTTAATTTTTAAGCCACAGTCCTCAAGTTTTTAGGTGCTCTTTCCAGGTGCAAAATGTTGCTTGGAAGAATCACATCAGAATCTGAGCTTCCAGATAGCTGCCTGGACAGGCAGCCCTGCTCCCATTTGTCCTGGCCAGCTGACATGGGGAAGGGATCCTCCCAGAAAAACCGCTTCCCGTGTAACCCAGCTGGGCTCTGGAAAGGGCATGAACAAATGTGTTTCTCAAGATTTTGCGCCTGGGGCTCTCCTACCGAAATTTTTAGGAATTTTTCCTCTATGACGAAAAACAATGATTCACCTTTTAGATAGGAAATAATTCATTGGCAGTTTTTGAGCTGGAATTTCTCTCGGACTAGTCTGTCGTCGGGAAAAGTCCAGCACTGGGATGATTGCATTAACAATTTTAAAATACAACCCTCTGTTAATCTTGTGATTTATTTTCTTTTCCAAAATTCCAAAATGAACCATATGTTCTTTGCTGGTTTTCTGATTGTACTGAAGATGTGTGGCTTCCATGGAAAATTTGCATTTTGTCTGGGTACTAAAGTTTACCCCAGGTATCACAAATAGTCACAAACTCAATTCTGAGCCCAGTAAAGAATCTAAAGCTCCAGAGGATGAAAAATGCTGCTTTTTTTGATAAAATTATATACTTTATGAGTAGTGGTAACTTTCCTAGATGATGCTCTGGCAGTGCAGAGAAAGGTTTCATCTGTTGCCTCTTGGAGGGATTTCCTCCCTCCCTGAATCAAAAGAGGAGAGCATTTTGAGCAGCCTGAAGGGCTGAAGAGGGCTCCATTTTGAGTGAGACTGGCTTTCCACCCTTCAGTGTAAGGGCAAGACTTGTTCCTCCCTTATCCGGGAACGGGAATGACTCAATGTCAAGGAATGACAAGCAATGAAATTTGGGATGCGATAGACCGCAGGATAAAATCCATGCGCGTGGGGGAGACTGTTGGATTGAGAACAAAACAAGACAGGGCAAAGAGAAATGGGGATGAACATCTACAGGCACTCATCATGGCACAGGAATCTCAGATGTGAGGCTGGAAGAGGAGGTTATACATATGGCATGGCTGGGAGGGATGCAAAGTGGAGGACAGAGAAGCTCTTCAAACTGGAAAGCGGAGGAGAGTAGCTGAGGGAGCTGCCAGGGTCACAATGACCGAGAAGCTGCCTTTGAGCTGCCTGAGCAACAGGGCATTCCCAAGATGTCATGCTTCCTAGAGGAGGCATTGCCTCGAGTGAGAGGAGAAGAAATTGGACATATCTCAAACAGGCACACAGGAAGGACAATGGCCAGTAATTCATCCAGATCAGACATATTTCCAGGGGAAACACAGGAGATGGAGGCAGATCAATTGGACAGGCGCCCCAGTCAGTGCGGGAAAAGAGCGGAAAACAGGAGGGTGTGAGAAATTTGGGTACCTCATAGGGACAAGCCAGACGACAACATGTACAATGCAGATTTGCTGGGGAACCGAAACAGAATCCAGGTAGGAGTGGTGTACAGAGGACTGGATTCAGACCTGAAAAGGGTGCGGCGACAAAGACCATATTTTAGGCAAGATGTCTGGGTGTGCTCAGAGGACCTGGAGGTCCACAGTTTCAGACCACTGGGCCTGGCAGTGCCAGCAGAGCATGGAGGATGCTCTTCTGCACTGCAGCTGGGAAGGGGGTTATCACTTGATTTCTCTTAGCCAGATGTGAGTTACTGTTGTGCCACCATCTATGGTCCATAGTATCAAAAGCAAAAGGAAGAACTTTCTATAGAAGTTGTTCCTCTCTTACTGACAGCTTATCAACTGCTTTCTACAGGAGATTTCAATTGTTTAGCTGCAGTGACTGCTAAAAAAAAAAATAACCCCAAAGGTTAGGAGCTGCTGCAAGGTATTTGCAAGCTGTATGAAATGACAAGGGCTAAGTGGTGTCTTCTGGTGTCCTCACTAAAGAAGAGAGAGGGTGTTTTTACACTTTGTTTTGAAAGGGAGCTAGTAGTCAGGTCAGCGTGCTGTACGGAAAAGCTAATGCAAAGGTCGGATGCCAGGTAGCGCGGACTGTTGGAAAAGTTTTCTATGGCTTGATTCCAACTAAAGTTTGCAAGTGCAGGAGAGCAACATTATATGGACGCTTGCGAACAGTTACTAGTTAGCTCTTTACCTAACACTGTGCTGCTAAATTAAGCTTGGAAGAACAGTTGGGGCATTTTAAGCAACCCAGGGGCAGGCAAGGAAATGTAATCAGAACCCAGCAGCCTTTCTGTTTCCCTTCTCTGGACATTTGTTTATAGTTCATTAGATGTATTCTATGATATCAGTATTTTATATGTCTGTTGATCAACTCATTGTAGAGGCATCTCAGAAATCCTCATTGCCGACTGCTGGCTGGAGATCACATGGATGTGAGAGTTGGAGGGGAAGTGCAGTATGGAAGAAGAAAGCTGGAATCAGCCTTTTTTGGAAGGCCTCTGTGGCAACAGGAGGGATAACCTCTTCCAGCATGTATCTGAGATGCAATGAACGGTGAACGCAGAGTTATGGGATCCCAGTTAACAGATCCCCACAGCCCGTTGCCAGGAAACCTTCTACATCCAAAGCAGGTCCCTCTTGATACTTTACTTCTCTAGGTTTCAGGTGAGTGCCAACCTCCTCCTCAGCTATGGATGTCCTGCACATATCCTGGCCCCTGGCTGTGCCGCTGCTCTCCAGAGCTGCTTATGGGAGATAGGAAGCTGGTGCAGCTGCTGTATTAGCAAAGAAGGGAAGTTCCCTGGGGCTCCCTGCAGCATCTTATCAGAAAGTCATTGATCCCTTCCCTGCAGTGCTTTTGTTGATGCTTTTCAGGATCCTCTTTATACAAAACTGTCAGTTTTTTTGGGGGGAAGTAAGGAGAGATTTGGAGAATGTTAGGCACTGAAGCTCCGTTACCCTTTTGAACTTGGCTTACAACATTTTAGCTTTCTGGCTTTGGCCAAGAGGCTGGAGAAAGTCGCAGAGAAATCATTGAGTCCCTTCAGTGCAGCTGAAGTTTACGCAGCGGCCAACACTCCATATTGTTTGTGGGAAGTATTTTCAATTAGGTGACGGGGCAAAGGAGAGATTTTTCTCTGACCTGGAATCCAGTGTTTGTTGCTCATTTCAATATTGTATTCCCATGCAGTTAACTAGCTCCACATCTTGTATGTTCTTGCTTGTGATTTTTGCAATAAATGCGTGGGGCAGGCAGGCAAAGTCAGGACATTCAGGGATAAAGCAAGGTTATCTGCTGGAGTCGGTTATTTTGCTGGCTTGGGGGAACAATTCTTTTTATCCTGCATCCTGGGCATTGCGTTGCAGAGGGGACTGATGGGTTTAAATGGGCACACCAAGAGACAGAGGAATTTTACTTGGGTGGTGAAAATGCTTGCAGGCGTGGAGAATGTTACAGAGCTAATGGGCTAGCCAGATCCAAAAGAGAGGAACATCTTTCTGACACCATATGGAATTATCTGTTTGCAGTCTGACCCATAATCACTTAAAATCGATTCAAGACTTTCTGGTGTCCTTCTTCACTCTGCAAACATGTTTATACATATGGCTGACATCTTTTGGGATTAAAATATTTTAAGCCTGGTCTTCAGTGATTCAGACACTGAGCTGGGAAAGTAAGATTTCCCCTTGTCAGGATGAAGTAATGCAGCTGAATAGATGGAGGCATGCGTTTACTGGAGAGCTAAGGGAGTTGTGCTATAATTTACTATTAGTACAACTACTATTGTGCTAATTTACTGTCCTGGTTTTGGCAGGGATAGATGGTACTATTCCCTGGTACTGTTCTCTCTTCATGTCTTCAGAGTTCTCCAAGCAGAGGATAGAGAACAGGCACTTTTTTCCTAGAAATATTGGTGAAGATCACAAGGAAAGAAGCTAGGCACCTGGTGAGTAAATGACAATTCAGCCCCCAAAAGGATGCTCCCTCCCAACAGTTCCCCAGGTTGTTTTCTGCATGTAATTTGCTTTTTTGAGACATTTAAAGACTACCAGATACAGATGACTGCTGCTCAGTGTGCTGGTTCACAGCCTGGGAAAGCACTCTCCTAAGAGCCCCTGGAGGGAGACTTCCCAGCAGAGCGCTGCCAGCTCTGTGCCCACCGGAGGAGGGTCTCGGTGGGGTACCACGCTTTCAAACCACAGCGCTCCACCACAGGCTGAGGGCAGGCAGCGGGCGCCTGGCAGAGTAAATCATCTTTCAGAGGCAGCCTGTGAGGAAAGCACACAGTAGATAAAGGCTGTCCCTGGGAAGGCTGGTGTATATCAGAGGAATCTGTGAAATGCTTTTCCCTACTGTTTCTTTAATGTGAAGCCTGGCAGCTTCAGGATCCAGGATCCAGTGAAGCATGGCCACACTCTATAGACTGTAAATTTTCAAACTTTTTTGGACATCAGTAGATGATCCATGTTTTCCTTGAAAGCCTCATGGGTTTTAATGCAGTTGTTTGATGTTACTAGCAACAGAGCTGCTGTTTCCAGGACTAGAGTGAGATTTTCAGCTGGTCTGATACTGGTTTTCCCCCACCAAGCAAGTGGCAAGCTGATGGTCGCAACAGACCAGGAGATGGGCTCTAATGTGGGACTGGGTCAGGCAGTGCCTGAATTAGGATGGGGAATGGCTGGTGTCCCTCACAGCAGCTTCCCCACACAACCATCTGCACCAGGGAAGCTGCTCCACCGCAGCATTTTCAGCCTCCTTAGCACTAATCTTAAAGCTGAGGGGTATTTACAGTGGGCACTACACATCCACTTTACATTTGGTCTACGTGGATTTAACAAGCTCAATAAAACAGATTGGTATTGTTTACCTCCAGGTAAAATAGATCGGTATTAAACTCACATGCATCACTCAGAAATACTGTTATAACGTTAGAGTAATATTGTCTTCTCTTGTTGCGTGTGAAGGGATTACTTTGGCTGTAAGATAAGAGTGCTACTGTGCAATAACCTCAACCATGTTTGCTTCTGACTGACAAAAAGGATCCCTTTTCTCTCCTCAGGTGCTCTGGTCAAATCAGTGTCTGAACCAGATTTTCTTTGCTTAGTGCTGTTGCAAGCCACCCACTAGCCCCAAACCCAGAAAGTTTAAATCCAGGGGGGGATCACCTCTTGCAGCTCCAGCACGGTGAAGGGGAGCTGGCAGCTCTACTGAGAAGCTCATCCACGAGTGTCACAGTTGTGGCAACTTGTATAACTGCATTCATGACCACAGATTAGGATACAGGAAAGGAGTGGTATATGAGTGTTAAAAGCTACGGTGCACTGGCTTCCCAAGGTTAGCCCCTTAGGGAATATTTTGCAAGAGTGCCATTAGTGAGACATTCCTAGTTACTTCAGTCCTAATCTAACTGCCTGGGAGTTCATGGCTGTCCTCAGCACAGATGGATGTGCATCAGGTTCCCAGGATGGCAGCGTCATCTTCATTGGGGAGCACTGGGGACAGAGGTGTGCGCATCATTGGCAGCAGGGGACAACCCCAGTCCTAATCTCTGTTGGGGACCTCAGAAATCTCTGAAACACAGGAGTTTACATGGGGTGAAGAGCAGTATTCCTTATGGCTACTTTCCCCAGTGAAAACCGCAGCAAAATGTAATATATGTAGACGTGTGAAAGGCTGGTGAGAGCCTTATCTCCAGAGCAGCACATAGCAATTCTGCTGAGGTGGATATATTGCTGTCATTTCTTGTTGGCTGATACTGGCACCTCAGCCATGAGAACACTTCTTTGTGGTGCCATTATCTTTGAGTCCCTGAAATCATTTGTGTGACTGAGCTGCTGCAGAGACCTTTTGTCATCCTGGCCAATTGCTAACAACAATAACATGTAAACAAATACCATTCCTGTAAATCAGCATTTAATTAGTTCAGTGGAAGGAGTTCAGGGAGACGTAGCCTAGAAACAAGATTTCATAGGAAGGCTTCTGCGGCTTCACGGCCTGACCTTCGCCAGCTCTGCAAGTGGCATGCTGAGCCCATTGGGAAGAGTGTGCCGGTCATTCGCTGAGTGCCAGCATTGCCCAGAGGGTCCCGGCAGAGGGGTCCAGCCCTTGCCTGTGCAGTACGGGAACCACTCAACCGCAGGCTGCTCGGTGGGAAGCTCCCCAGAAACGTGCAGGTTTTTTTCAAGTACACTTGAGGACCACACCATGGGGTGCCAGAAGTCTCCTTGCCTTGTAGCTACAGGGCTTGCGGTGGCTGATACAACTACACTGACGTCCGTGCAGCGTTGGCTGTCTTTGGCACCTTGGAGTTCAGGGTATGTCGATACAGAAAGATAGGTTTTATTGCAGATGTTAGTACCAGCATCCCACGAAGCTCTGGCTGAGTCCTGCACTCTGCTCGTTTCCCATTCTGGTCTGCTCTGGTTTTGCATTCGCATTGTCTCCACCCTGGGGCTGTGCAGGGTGATGCCATGGCACCACCTGTCTTTTCCTCACTTGTGATGAAGGCGGAGGGGAACTGCCTTCCACACAGGAGGTGATTTTTAAACTCAGGGTGTTTCTATCCTGGGATGGGTATGGATACAGCAAGTTTCACTGAAGATGACTCTCTCTCCTTCACACTGCTTCTGACCCCAAGAACAAGGGCAAGAGAGAAGTTACTTGAACATCGAAAAGGCTATAGCATTTCTGTGGAGGACACATTGGTGTTCCTCTTTGTGGGGCCTCCATTTGTCACCATTTATTTCCAGACAGTCCAAATTCTACGTGCCAATACGACTTACCTTTCCCTGTGCTCCTCCCGTGTTCTAAAATGAAGAAACAAGACAGAGTTATCATTTCCAGAGTTATTTCCAAACTGCTGCGTTTTCTTTTCAGAGGCTCTCAGCAGAAGCAGGGAACAGCTTTCTGTACATGTCAGCATGAACTAGAAGACTTCCTAGCTTGATCTGCTTCCAGCAGAGTAAACACAGATGCCTGAAATGTGAGTTAAAAATTGTATTCTGCACATAAAAATAATCTCCTAGTTATGGTAGTAAAGTAACACAGCTGTGTCGCCTCTAGAACTGAAGGAATCAGACTCTCGTGAGTAGATACACTGATTTAAGTGGCTGCTTCTCTGGTCTTCTGCTTTCCTGAAAGCTGGTTTTTTACTATAGAAGATCAACACAGTCATCGCTTCTTGGGTTTGGGGGGTTACAGTGCGCTGCTCTGTCATGCTCTCCCTGGGAGTCGTCGGCTGCTGCCCTGTGCTGTACCCTGGGGCGGTGTTGCCTTCTGGGCTGTGAGTACATCCACGTGGTCCTATACCAGCAGATGTGGTGGGCTATCTCTGACTTGCTTTTTGCCTGTGCTCTGACTGGCCCAGAGCTGGATGCAGCCACGGACACAGTGTCCTGTGCCCAACCTTCTGCCAGTTCAGAGCAGGGTTGCCGCACTGCAGAGACTTCTTGCTTCAATTAGCAAAAACTGCGATGGACGCCCCGTACCCTGGTGCTGTGGAGCAGCAGTGCTGCTGCAGCACTGCCAGAACGCTGCCTCCCCTGCAATGGCGAAGGGTGGACTCCAACCCTTGCTGTCAGGGATCCGGTGCAGGTTTAGCTCAGCTGCCTTCAGCTGGGTTGCTTCAGATATTCACGGCGGTGTTCAAGAGCAAAACAAGGTTCATAAAGCAGCTGGGTCTCAGGGAAAGGCCATGTTTTGGCAGTGTCTCAGAGGCAGGTGTACTACAGGGCCTGGGGCAATGCTTACAGCACCGCCTTACACTGCTGCCCTAAAGATCCTCTGCCGTGGAGGAGGAAGGGGAAGGAGTTTCAGAGCTGGCAGGTATTCAGTGCCAACCCCCTCGGCTCAGCCAGGGCGCTGCTTTATTTGCCTCTTATCTTTATGTTAATCTCATTTTATAATTTTTATGGTTAGGAAAAAGAAAATAAAACCTTAGAGATACAGAACACCCTGAACACAATATCCAGGCAAAGACACCCTTTTCTGGGTGATGTAAATGCAGCTTCTGGTGTTAGTTATATCCAGGCTCTGGTCTTCCTCCATGTCAGCTCCTCACACTGTCTGCAATAAATATACATCTTGATTTACACCGGTGCAAATAAGAGATATGGTCCAACAATCCTGGCACTCAGTTTGTAGGAAAATTTTGGCCTGAATCCCATTTAAATTTTTTCCAGAGACTCCTGGCTGTGGTGGAATTGCACTGAGTTCATGCTCATCTGCAAAGAGAAGGAGCTCTTTTCTTAGTGCTGCATCTGCCAAATCATAATGCACTAAATGGTCCCTGAGTTTCAGCATGACAGGGGAAATTCCCCCAAGTTTCCTCTACTACACTAGCGGAAAGCAGTCTCACAGATTTTCACAGTTTTGGAGAAGCCTAATAGCAAAGAATTTACTAGGGAGGAGAGAACTCACGAGATTTCAGAGGATTTTTTTATTACTTGCTCTTTCTAAAACTCCTGGGGTTTCCCTAGCAGAGCTGCGAGGTCAGGCCGCAATGCTCTCCTGGCTTCTTGTTTCTGTGACTCACAGCTGGGTATGTTGAATCTGCAAGCTGCAGGTAATGCAGACCCTGCTTCCCTTCCCTCCAGCTCTGTGCCAGGTGGGTGCCTCCCTAGCCCCTTGGCAGCCTCATTAGGTACCTGAAAGGCAGGGGGAGAGCCAGCATTTTGGCCCCGGGGGCTTCTCCTTGATGAGACACGCATCCTGCGGGCACTGCACAGCCTGTGCAGAGGTGACACGGTCGCAGGCGAGTGTCCCCTTCAACATGGAGCTGGCAGCCAGAGCCCATGCATGCAAATCGTTCGCAGAAATTCCCAGTCTGAGTGTAGGTGAAACACTCAGTGTGACAGAAGCCCTCTTTCTGTTGTCTTGGATTTGGCAAGAAGATTTCAATAACAGAGCACCTGGCAGTGCTTTGCCACTGGTAACGACCTATTTACAGGAGAAAGGAATTGTGCTCCCATCGAATGCACTTTCAAACAGGAGAAATACTTTCTACAGCATCATAGCAATCTTGCCAAGCTGGGATAATCCTTTTTATAGTCAAAATTAGTTGATAGTGACTCTCCAACTATTGGAGTTGCCTCTCCTGTGCTCTCCACCTGTCCAGCTGACTCCAGTGCTGCAGGCAGCCTCTCTTAACCTCCATTGGCATGAAGAGCAGTTGTCTTTACTGGCATTTTTCAGAGTCCTATCTCAGAAGTGGATGTCTTCATTTTAGCTCAGCCATGAGCCTTTCATTTTGCTTTGATGAGAAGTTACGCTTTTCAGAGAGTGGGGGGTTGGTGTGTGCACTTGGCAGGAGGGAAGTTCCTTTCCTTCCTTCCTTGCTTGCTTGCTTGCTTCCTTCCTTCCTTCTTTCCCTTTTCCCTCTTTCTTCCTTGAGATGAATTTTTTTTAGTCTCTCTTAAAAAATGGCTTTTTGTTTACTCACAGCCTTTACTCGCATCCCTTCTTCTTTCAGTTGCAACTCAGCTTTCTGCTTCATGAGTCTTCAGTGCCGGGATTTCCTAAAATATCTGGGCAGAACCTCTGAGGAACATAGGAAGGGGAGATTTGGTCCCCTTAATATACCATAAACAAAACGCAGAGAAAATCTTTTACCATCATGAGTGTACAGCAACAGCTACTTCAAAATGAAAACCCTAAAGAAATGTTTTCACTTAATGCTAGATCTTTAAGGCCAAGATGATAATTTTCTGCCCTGGGTTCCTCCAGTGGTTGCTCCCTGAAGCCAGCTGAGTTTCTGTGCATTTCCCAGCCCCCCGTGGCTGGGAATGGAGACTGTGGTGGCAGCACCAGGCAGAAACCTGAATGAGCTCAGCCCCTTCCCTGCCAGACCAGAGGGGAGACACAGGCTCCCATCGCCAGGGCTTCGGGTCACAGCCTCTCACCAGCACTTCGTCACTGCGGAAAAAACGAAAGGGGAAAACAGGGGTTTCCTAATGGTGAGCTGTATCTGAACTCTGCTGTTCTTGGTAGTGGACCTCACAGTGTTAAACAGGAGAGTGTGTACTTGAAGCCTGTGGGTTTGTTTTAGTTTGGCTCATTAATCTAACTGAAGCATTGCTGGCTTCAGCCACTGCGAGGATTAAGTGGGGCAGCAAAACAAACGGAAGCCTGAATATCTGCCCAGGTTATCGGCACCTCCCTTCCACCAGCAAACACCCTGGGACTGGTCAGTAAGAGGGGACCCTAACCCCTACTCTATTGTCTGACTGCTTTATTACTGAAATTCCTCTTCAGGCTTTTATTGTTGGGAATATTGAGTAGATGGATATGAAATACACAGAAATGAAAATAAATCATTACCTGTGCTGTCAACCAGAACTGAGGACAGACAGGGTGGTTTCTTAGTTCATCCTGACGGTTCACTTTTTTGCTCTTGTGTAGAGACTTGACAGTGCATCGTGACCTGAGTAAGACCAAGCGTAAGATCTGTAGATAAAGCGCACATGCTGTAATTTGCTGAAGGGTATTCCTGATTATTTTATCCCTCCAGCTCTTGTTTCCTTATCAATGTTCACAAACTTTCCTTCTTTCAAACTTGCCCTTTTATTTACAGGGAGGAAATTTTTCAAGCATTTGCTTCTTCTGGCTGGCTTAATTCAGCTAGATCTTGTTGACTCTGTTCATGGCCTATCCTCTGTACAATCCAGAGCTAAGGCTCAGACCTTGGAAGGACAGTGTGCTTTTAAATCAGTGAACCGCTGCTTCTCTCCAAGACCTGCAGAGATGTCGCAGAAGTAACTGTGTTAGTACCCGTAGGGTCACACCCAGGCAAAATAGACGTGAACAATGGGGACTCGGGCTGTGCAATGACCAGGAATAATATCTGCTGACCCTCAGGGTGCAGTTTCCCATTTAGGCTTAATCTGATCTGACCATGGGCTGCTGGTGAAAGGGTGGTCCTGCTCTTCCTGCTTGCTCCTAGCCATACGTTCCTGGCACCTCCCTTGCACTAGAAGTTGCAATCCTGGAGGCTACAGAAAGAACTGACGGAATTTTTTTCTTTTTTTGGTAAATTAATTTTCTGCTGGATCAACAAGCCAATCTGAATCGTCCTGCCACAGGAAGAGCCCTGTGCATGATGCAGGAGATCACCAGGTCAGCTGGCAACCTGCAGGTAGACTGGATTAAGGATAAACAGAAAACAATCATCTGTCTTTTATACCCAACCTTTACACTACAGCCTCTGGGGAACCACCCCTCTCTCCAACACATAGGTTTGCCTGAAACCATCAATGTAACAATGCAAAACGAGTCCTGTAGAGTAGCCAGGATCAGCTGACATCTGCCCTGCCCACAGCGGTCACCTCGTCCGCATTTTCCATGCTCTTCTGCCAGCTGCAGTTCCACCCAGGGCCCAGCACCAACCAGACAATGCTCTTGAAGGAACCTGGGACACTTCTACAAGCTATTTCTGCTTCAATTGTGGTGGAAAAAAGAAATAGGTGCAATAGTTTTGGTCCTCTCCCCTGCAGATACCTGGGTGTGGGGATGGCTGCGGGGATGACAGCAGTCTCCTTCTTCCCCGGACTGGCGTGCTCCTGCCTGTGGTTGGTGTGGTGTGGAAGGGGGTTTCCCCCTCAGCCCTGCTGCTACCTCCCCTTCTGAGCATTGCACTTGCACAGCAGCCCTACAGCATCAGCCATCCCTGCGGATGGCTGCCACCCTGCTCTCGCTGAGGCCACATGGTGTGCAGTGCAAAGGGTTAATAGCTGCAAGAAAGCCTCTGCAGGTGCAGAGGGGTTTGTGAAGGGGTAATGGCGAGGCAGGTGCACGCACAGGTGAGAACCAAAGGGATGGAAGGGGGCTCTGAGCAGAAGACAGAGTGGTTCAGACACAAATGCTGTAATTCCAACAGCCGATTGCTTTAGGGATTTAGACTGTGTATTTCAAGGAGCCCTGTGGGGGAAGCACATTTGCAAAGACAGGCAAGCAACTGTGACCCTTTGAGGTGTATGCATGTTCTGCAAAAAGGAGACATGCACACACAGTTTGCAAGGGGTAAACCCTGGTGCAACAGCTCCTGGATGTTTTTCTCTGTCGTTGTCATGCAGTGAATCATCCATTTACATTCTTAAAATTCAGTCTCATGTGTTTCATCTCTGACACAGGTTTCTTCTCAGGTTAATTCCCCTCTGGCTTCCGGGAGAGCGGGATGTGACCCCTCCTGACATTTGTTTAGTGAGTTATGCTCGCCTTCCGGAGAACACAAACAAGCTGTTGGACTTCCTCCCCTCAGCTTTAGCTCTGGTCCAACTCCTTGCTGCACTTACTCGGGCCTTACACTGATACAATGGAGATCAGCATCAGGCTTCTCGAGTTCTGCTTGCAAAAGTGCCTATGTGATTTAGAGTTTGTGCTCTGTTTTCAAGAGGGACTTATGTCCAACATTATTAAAAGGAATGTAAGTGTGTAATCCCTTTGATTTCACTCGAAATGAAACATATGACTGTCTTTGAAGATCTGGTCTTAATCATTTGAGAAAGTCACTTGGATTTACATCTGTAAATAGTGATGTCATTTCTAAAAAGAAGCTTTGTACTCCAAAGGCACCCGGACAATGCCAACATTGTCCCTCCTGTCCCACCCTACCTGGCAGGTAGGAATTTGAGGACTATGATGAGAAAAATAAAAATAATTTCCATCTCCCAACAGCCAGACCTGAATGTAATTACTGACAAAACTGTAAACCCAACTTCCCAATAATGTTTGGAAACCAAAACGAAGCATCCTCCTTGTTCATGGGAACAGAAATTGTATTCCCATAACAAAGAAATTAGGTAAGAGGAAGTATATTGAGGAACTCAGGAAGTGAAAAGTCTTTCATTGCTATATTCTTGCAAGAGCAAATACAAAGCAACATGATTAGTCGGTTCTTCAGCAGCTTCCTATTTCCATCACCAAACTGCTCTAATCTTTAAGGTACTGAACACTGTTTTTCTGAAGTTAATCTGGACGAACTTGACGCCTCACAGTTTGTGTCCAACTGAGTCGCTGTGCACAGGTGTAGTATGGAAGATCTGGTGGAAATTAGATTTCAGTGATATCTTCCACTTCCTCCCTTGCTCTCTTATCTTTTCATCTACCTCAGCCACAGCATCTCTTGGTAGAACTCTTATTCCTTGCATTTTTCCTTACTGCTTTTCAGCAATGCGGTACTCGACCATGGGATGAGGAGCCTGGTGGTATGTTACGTCTGAGCATCCCAGCTTTAGACCAGGCTGACAACATTAAGGCCAAAATACTGGACTGTTATTCCTGAGTAAATTAATTCCACTTCTAGGACCATTTTGATGTGTGCAACAGGAGTTGACCCAATGTCACTTTCTCTTCTCTCAAAGGGAGATAATTTAATTCTTCATCCCTTCTCATGCCCACAGGTTGTGGGAAGAATGGCCCCTGTACCACGCCTGCCATCTGTGCCCCTGTGGAGGACACTGCCTAGACACTTGTGATTAGGATTGAGCCCTGCATGAATAAATTCAATTTGGTAACTCTGGCGGGTGTGCCGCTCTCTGAAAGCTAAGCAGCCTCATGACCCAGGCTGCACGTGCCAACTCGGAGACATGCTTTGGGAGGCTTGGGATGCTTCTCCATGACACTGAGCCCTGCCGGGCAGAGGAGACCGGCACGTGGCAGTGCCCTGCCAGCACACCTTGCTCTTGGCAGGCTGGAGACAGCGGTACAGTCAGGCCTTCATCAAGGAGAAGGGAAACCTTCAGCCTCTGTGCATGGTGGGGTGAGGTTCCATCCCTTACGCACCCACAAAGCCGAGGTTCAGAAGGACTAAAGTCACCCTGAGCTTCCTGGCCACCTGCTCCTGCACTGAGATTAGTTTACACACAACATATGCCTCTGCTTCTACCTCACTGTAGATGTAGGCTGGACATTTCCCTGCAAGCTGCCCTCCTTTATGCTGGCTGTAAACAACAAAACGCTGCTGGTATGGCTGTCCTTGGCAAGTCCTGTATGGAGCTCCATCCCCTCACCACCTTCAGGAGCTTGCCATGGGTGGTGGGAAGAGGAGTTTGCCTGGGATGGGTGGCTGCAGCCAAAAAGTTCCTGGAGCTGAGCTGAAGAGTGGTCACCAGGGCTGCCATATGTGCCTATTTCTTCCCTGGAAAGCAGGGATTCAGTGGCAACAGGACAACATGTGACAGTAAGGATTTTTTTTTATTGTCAAAACAACTGTCTATTTCTAAGGTGATTTCTAATGAAAAGTGTTTATCAATCAACATTGCAGTCGGAAGGGTGGAGGAAGTTCTGCTTTCTCTCAGTTTATTTCTTTCCCTTCATTTTAAAAAATGAGGATGGATGGAGGGACGGGAGAGCCAGAGCTGGAGGTGAGGAAGAACGTGAACAGAAATGTTTTCAAAGGGAAACTTTCTATTTAGCTTTCTTCACTGTATTTTGCAAAACATACACATATTTCAAATGGAAACACGAATTCAAAAGGCCAGGCAATGTCCTCGGTGGAGACAAACTGGCTCCGTGCCAGGCTGCTTCCGTAGGCAGGGTCCCAGCCTGGCAGCAGCAGCGCATCTCCTCCCCATCCCACCTCCCTCCTGGGAGACACATCCCAGCCTGGTTCGGTCTGCGGAGGAAAGGTAGCACAGGGACCTTTATGCTGGTCCCAAGTGTATGGGATTGGACCCCCATGGGCATAGGCTTATCTCGGTTGTGTTCAAGGCAGGCAGAGGTGTGTTCTGAGGGGTGTGTGAGGGGGAGAATGAGGGCAATAGGGCTAAAAGTTAAAAGGACACGGTCAAAATTATAGCAGTGGTTAAAACTAGCCAGGTACAACAGCTTCCTCCGCTTGCAGGTTTGCAAACCAGGCACCACTCCGTTGTTTGGCACTGCAAGCAGGGAGACCATGAAACACCACACACAACCCCCCTCAAAAGTTTAAAAAAGACCTTGCTGTGTAAGAAGAGCCAAGCTGCCCTGAGCGGTCCCCTGCTAACCACAATCACCTGTCCCCGCAGCCGGCAGCAGCAGGCCCGGGGAGGGTCAGTGGGTGCTAATCGCGGGGTATTGTGCAGCCACCTGGTACAGTGGTGGAGAAACCAGCAGTCCCTGCAGGCTGCTACCAGCAGATTTCACTTCACCTGTTTTACTGAGACCCACTTGACTACTTAACACTTTCCCAGCATACAGTTTGAGATGGGTTTACAGAATGTTTCACGTGGCAGAAGTGGTTTGAAATGACAGGTTTCCTCACATTCATCCTGTTTGGACTATTTCTAGTCGGGAATATTTCCTGGATGAATCTGAGGGTAAAATTGATCAAGCTTAACCCAGGAGTGCAGTGGCTGGCGTTGCTCAGCCAGCAGCATTGATCTGTGCTGAGTCCTGGGGCTCCAGCCTCGTGTCACACGGGTGGCACTGGCTGTGCAGCACCTTCTGACTGCAGAGGGAAGATCCTTTAGAAGCAGAATATCTGCAACATGGGATGAAATCACTTGCCCCCAAAATTCGATACCCCCTCTCCAGCAATGGCCAGTGATGCTTCAGAAAAACATCTCCACTAATATCCCCCCTTCCCACAAACCAAATAACTGGCTGGATGTGAAGGTGGTATGAGCTGGTCTCCTGGTCCCTGGGCTCAGTTAGCCTCTGCAGAGCAGTGGTAGTGGTAGGATGGGCAGGAGCTGACGCAGCATATCCAGCCAGTGCCACAGTGCTGTGCCAGAGAGGGCACAAAAGGAGTCCTGTCTCCCAAAGGTAATCAGACCTGTTCTTGAGGTGCAGCATTTTATCATCCTTATCTTCATTGGCTTAGCTATGGCACAAATGTTACAGCTTTCTCATAGTATTTTGGTACTTTCATTTCGGGTGCCAGCTGAAATCAGGAAGTATGGCGGTGGGTGGAAACATATAAACCCTTGCATCTTTAAAGTGAGAGCCTGAAAATGGGATAGGTGTCAAGGCAGGTTAATTTTACAGCCTACTGGTGTTGGCAGCGTCGCACTTGCTATTCCCAGAGCTATGCACCTTCCCTCTGACCTCACTGACTATGCTCGGCTACTTGCAAGGAAGTAAACAAAAGAGACTCATGGGGACTTTGGTTCCATAGAAACAGCAGGGAAAATGTCCATGCGTGCCAAGTGGAAAAGGACTAAATCAGTGGGGAAGGAAATTTTATTGTCACAAGTTCAAAGGGGATGTTACAAACAAGAGAGTGGGAAAAAAAAAAAGAAAAAAAAAGGGAAAACTTCAGAAAGCAGTCCCTGAATTCAGATCACAAAATACTACTGATGAAGCCTTGCCTTAGAGCAGTTGTCAAATGTGATGTGATATTTACATCAACAGTGACTCAGGCAGCATTTACCACTTCCCCTTGAAACACAGCAGGACGCTGCCTGCCCTCAGAGATTTGTGGATCCTAACCCTGCAGGTGGATGGATCGACCCACAGCGCTGGTGGATGGATAGGAAAACAATGCACCGGGCAAGGGGATGGGAGAGCAGGCAGCCCCATTAACCACAGGTCCGCGTCAGCTAGGGTTTGGTGCGAGGGAAACAAGTAAATGGTGTTATAGCTGTGGTGGGGAGAATGCCCTGAGACATTTCTGCACTGGGGGGGTCTGCAGCCAGGTAAAATGAGCTCCTGGTTCCCAGCCTGATAGCTCTTGCAGAGCAGGGGGCTCGCTGTGGTCTGATCTCAGGCTGATGTGGTGCCAGCAGTGCCTTGGGGCTGGGGTGGGATCGCTCTAAGCTATGCCATCTGGCCACAGTCCCCGGGGCCACCCCAACCGGGGCATGCTGGAGGGGAGCAGGCGCTGCCAATGCCCCTTTCCACTCTGTCAGCGGTGGGAGGGATGGCATCGGGGCTGTCTGGCATGGCCTGTAGGAGAGTCCGGGGTGGGCTCCCCTGGGACACAGCAGGCCTGAGAGTCTGATCGTTTGATCACATCCTGGCAGTGGCAGCGTTCAAGTAATGCAGATGCGAGCCCCTGATTTGTAAAGAGGAGAGAATATCCAAAGGTTCAAAAGAGGAAATATCTGAAGACTGCGATGAATTTCACTGTAAGCCAAGTGCAAACATGGCTTTGGGTCTCTGAGAAGGAGATTTAGAGTTACAAATACAGAGGGATGGTATAACCCGGCCACTGGATCATTCTTTTATTTACCATTGCCTCCTCCAGTTGTGGAAGCCCTTCATAAATGTGGGAGCAACAGGACTCTCTGATTCACAGGACAAAGTGGTCACTACATTTAAGTGCCACTGGTGGCAATGGTTGCATGCATCTGCTTGCTACTGTACACTTCATGAAGGCTGAAAAAAGGTAGTTTTCATACTCCTCATTTTCCTGAGCTCTTGAAAGGTGAAACAGCAAAGCACTGTGAACAGGAGGGCACCCCTCAGATGGGCTGTGCCCTCCGGTTTGTGGAATAGCATCAGTCTGGATTCCTCTTTCCTCCAAGGAGCCCTCAGCTCTTCACACCCCCATAGAACAGTGACACAGTTTGTTCAAGGGATCAGCAGAGAAATAAAATGCAAGGTCCCTGCCTCTCCTGTTGCCACGTAACTGCCAGTCCTCATCCAAGCTAGCCTAGAGCCGGCTTTTTTAAGCAGTAATTAATTTTGATAAAGCTGCCAGGCTGTGTTGCTCCTTCTTGCATCACTCTGGTGGTGGGCTACAGAATCTGAGCGTGCCTCAATCTAGTCTCTGAAATAAAACCTACAGCTGATCATGTTTGAGTGGGCTTAAGCGACATGGTGCCCGGGTTCGCTGCATGCTGCAGCAGGTCTGAGTCACAGCAGCAGACTCCATCTTCGCAGGGTGAAACTCCACTGAAAGCATCTGCACTCCTGTAAAGCTGTAGGTTGGTCCCATACCCTGCCAGAGGTGTGCTCCTGCTTGCATATGGGCAAGTGCATGTGGACACTCACAGAGAGGGCACAGGAATAATTTTAGCAGCTCCTTTTGACCATCGGGCTCAAAGACCCTTGATTTGGGGCTACGTGCATGGAAAATGGGAGGATATTTTCCAAATCCTTATTCATGCCAAATTCACTCTTCTTTCACCCTCAGTGCAGAGTACATGACTGAGCTTGTTATCTTTGCCTCTCAGATGATTATTTGTTCACATTACTCATTGAAACTTTGTGGCATCCTAACACCCTCCATAAGGATCTCTAAGAATCTCTACCACAGTGTCAGAAGCATAGGCATGTGCTTTGCAGTGCCAGACTCTTGGAAATTTGTTTTAACAGGCTCCTGCTTTCAATTAGTGAGTAAACTCCTTGGGGCACGAGCCTGTCTTCCCGTTAGTCCTGGCAGGCACTCTGGTACTTTCTAAGCAAATCATCCTCATCCTCACCCTCACCTTCCTACAAAAATCCAAAAGTAGCTGAAATTTCAGTCACCCCAATTTCTCCACCTGAAAGGGCTGCAAGCTGCTGTCTGGGGCTGGTTTTATAAAGAGAGCAACATCCCTGCACGCTACCTTCAGGTCCACTCCATGTTACTTAGCATCTGAAAGAGCGTTTTTTGGACTCATATCTCTCAGCAATGCAAAGAAGACGTGAGCAAGATGCAAATCACACCTGTATGAGCATCACCTGGCTAGGCTTCTCCCTAGGTTTTCCAGCTTACTGGGCTTGTGATACAGTAAGGTCTCCCCATGCTTGCTAGAGCTTTAGCCAATTCAGCACTTGCCTGCTGGGATTTTGACCCCTCCCATCCCCCACGTGTTTGTTTGAACAGATAACTCCTTTTATATATATACTTGCTCTTTGGATGGGGGGGGAAACCTTTATTGTTGTCTCTGAGCTTCTGCAGCATAAAGTTCCAGGATTCCTCCATTCCCAGCTGCTGGATTCAGAAAGCTTTTCCTTTTCAAGCTTCCTGTTCACACAGGGTGGGGGTGGGAAGTGGGGGATTAGGGGGGAGGTTATGCATTGAATAAAAGGAATTAACCATTTCCCTTCTCTGACCTTTGGGAATTTCCGTATGTGAAAGTGGCAGCTTGTGTGTCTAAGAATTATAAATGATGGGACCTTGCAAGTTACTGAATGGATGTGTGACCAAAGACCACAGGCTGCTCCCTGAGCAGGGCTGGGAGTGAGGAGGGCAAAGGGGAGAATTAAGAAGCAGGAAAGACTACAGATACGGAAAGACTGCATGTTTTATAGGAATGAAAACTGCTTATCATGCTCCAGAGAGCTCATGGTATTGCAGCTTCCCTCCACCATGCCTTAGTTCATCTTCTGTTCTCAGCACACAGCAAAAAGGAGGCCAGGAAGTAAGATTCCATGAGAAGCTCTCATGACTCAGATCTCCCTCCTGTAGGGTTTCATCAGTTTCCCTAGAACAGGGTCACCATCCTGAAAGGAAAAGAGCCATCCTGACTGGTGTTAAACTGTATGTGTATTTAATAAACATAGCACGTGTGTGCACAATCCTTTCTAGACCCTTAAAATGGACTTGACAGTGCTTGAAAGTGGAACCTGCATCACTGTTTCTGATAAACCAGTGTGTGTCCTCTAAGCCACCCTTGCCCTTGGTTCCCGGCTGCTAGACAGACTCTCAGTGCACATCCCAACAGGCTCACAGCCACTCGGCGTGTGCACACACGCAGATGGACACATGCAGATGCACACACGAACAAGCAGGACCCTAGCAGTTGCAGAGCAAGAGGCGGCCCCTGTCTCCACTGCACTTTGTGGGGAGCACCAAATACCCCTGGAGGGACTCCCTGGCAAGCTGAGACCCAGCGTGATTAAAAAGATTAAAAAATTAGATTAAAACCTAACACAGCCATATCTGGATGCAGTAAACAGTGTGTGTGTATGTGTGTGTACATGTACTGATAGAGAGGAGTACCAAAGTGGCAACCCACAGGTACAGGCTGCAGTGCTGCTCACATGCTTACTTGGGCAAGTGACCCCAAATAGAACTGAGCAAGTGCATGTTGCCACACATACACAGATTCTGATGTCCTCTGTGGCCCAGATACCGGTAGTGAGAGCCTCAGGTCTGTGTGACCTATGTTAGCAGGGAGCAGCCTGGCCTGTGGCCGCTGCCCTTCTCCTGGGCAGGCTGTCACCCAGCCGTGCCGTGGGCACCCTGGCTAGCCCCCCAGAGGATACACATGTGCGTGCACCTGGAGAAGCAACTTAATCCAGGGAGGTTTCTGCTCTTTCTTTTTCTGCTCTCTCCCCCTAACCCACAGGGAAATTTGTTCTTGAGCTTCACCTTCTGTCTTCTCCCCTAAAGCCACCAAAGCTCACGGGCAGGTGAAGGGAGTTAGATGAGCCTGAAGGGTTTGCCAGGCAGAAAGGAGATGGCAAAGACTGGCAGATGATGAGGGTCAACAGCACTGGTGCAAGTAGCATAGATGGGGCTTCATGCATGGCCTCATAAAACCTAGTCCTGGCCTTCCAGACATTCCATCGGTTACTCACAGCTGATGAGCACAGGTGTTCCCACAAACACACATGCAAATGGTGGGAACTTTAGCAGGACTTTGGGCAGAGTGAGTCCACAGCCCCCTTCTACTTTCAGGAAGCTGTTTGGGATCACTGTGCCTTCCCTGAATGTGAGGGTCTCGCTGGCTGAGTTTGTGAGTTACATTATTTCATGCGCCTGAGAAGTGGTTCCAAGCTGAGCAGGCACCTTCACGCTGACACCCAAAGCACACTCAGCTCTTCCTTCTTCACCAGCCGTGGCAGAGATTTCCTAAACACAGGAGGAAAAAAACCTGCTTGTACTCACTGCTGGCTGTGATTTGCAAGGCACAGAGGAAAAAATATGTTGCTCAGCAGGGCCCCTGCTGTATCCTGTATGGCATTTCTGTGGAACTAGCCAGGCCCATTTGTCTAAGCGTTTACAAATTGTAAACCTAACAGGGATGACCTGGTGAGTCCCAGGCCCTGCTGCTCTGCCAGGATGACAGAACCAGACCGAGGACGCTTTACTCCCCGCTGATGCCCGAGGATGGAGATGGAGGGAAGCTGGTGGCCTCTTGCCTTGCAGGATAGAGAAGTACCCAACCTGCATTTAGGAGGAACCTGGAGGGTTGATATGAAGCGGTTTGGGAAAGATGTCCTCCTCACCCCTCCTTTTCTCCCTCTGCTGTGGGATGATGGGGACAGCTGAGAGGGAAGCTTTTCACTCTCTGTAGCTGAGCATCCCTTGCCCGCTGCTGCCCTCCGCACTTTCATCAGCCTGTAGAAGCGACAGGGACCAGCCGGCGCATCAAAGCCTTGTTAAGTTACTGCTGTGCTGTGAAAGAGAGGGGAAAAAATCCTGTTGACTGTGACGAATTAGAGAAGTTCAGGGGTGGCACTCACCCTTTTATTGGAGAGCTGCTTGAGTCTGTGCACTGCTAAAGGGATTAGAGCAGCGTGTGGCATGTTTCTGGTTCTGACAGAAACTTGAACACGCTCTAGTAGAGCTATAAAGAGAATGGCCACGTCAATGGCAGGAGGGCCGGGGAGGGTTGTGAGTGATTAGCCACACTTGGAAGGCAACAGGGGGTTGTGAACTGTATGTTCGGTGTTAACTGTCGAGGTGCTGAATTCTCCAAAGCATGGCATTTGCAGCACCACGCGTGGGCTGTCTCTTCCCAGGTGCATTTTCGGGCCCACTGCGCTCTCGCAGGGCCTCTGGCGGTGTTGCCTCCTGGAGAAGGAGGCCCTGGCAAGTGCCAGGGCATGCAGCACCAGCCTGGTGCAGGGCTCAGTCCTGACCTGCAACAAGCTCCTCTAGGAATGGAGAGGACTTTGAGGGGGGTTCTCCATTCCCACTCAGACCTTGCTCACTCAGCAGAGTCAGAAGTGAAAGTATCAGATCTTGATATCGCACAAGTAAATTAATGTCAATGTGATAAAAAATGAAAAAAAGTCATAATTTACTGGGAGGTGAAACAGCCACTGTGCCTAAGGCTCAGCATTCATTTGGACTTCCAAGGCACCAAGCTGATCATGGATGGGGAGCTAACTTGTATCTGAGCTAAGTGTAAGTATACAAGCTAACTTGTATCTATTACTCTGAGCTGGGTTTTATAGAGGTTTGAAGAAAATGGCCATTTTGAACGTGGCATGCTCAAAGCCTGATTTGAGGATGAGACCAGAAACTAACCTCACAGCCTGATGCACAACCCGAATGACAATTTTCCTAAGCAGGACATCTGCTCGGTAATAGGGACACGAATTACAAAGCTGAAGATGTTAACAGTGGTGTGGAAGGAGCAACCTGGCACAACAGACTCAGAGAGATGGGACAGGTGTGTCTGGAAGGAGCATCACAACTTGTCAAACACTGTTTTCCCCAAAGGTACCCCAATCCCCAAAGGGTTATGTTGGAGTCCTCCAGATGGAGCGGTCAGAACCCAGATTGGCCATTCGTGCACTGAAATACGTTTACATCAGCTTTCCAGGTTATCAGAGCTCACACTGATTTGGGTTCAGAAGTGTCTGCAGTTTATATATCGTAAAATGCGATGAAATTTAAGTGGAACAAAACACGTCAAAGCTTCAGGAAAACTGCCAGCAAAAGGTTAATAGACAGGACATTGGGGCAATGATTTCAAATCAGACTGAATGACAATTTTCAGCTGCTGCAAGACCTAAAGCCACTTCAAGAAGTCAGCAAGAAGTAAGCATGTGTCACATTCTCTCCTGCATGACAGTACCAGCAACAGCTTGGTAAGTCTGGGTGGTTTCCTGAGAAGCAAAGACAAAGCAGAGATGACTGAAAATATGGAAGACTCTGTGAAAGTAAGGAAAGAAATCAAACTGCAAGCCCTAGGAGGAGGGCTCAGGACAGAGAGGCAGAAAAATGCCTGTTCAAAGAAAAGAGCAAAGCAATATCAGTGTGAGAGGTGACACGAGACCCTCACAGATAATGCCATTACAGAAATTTAATTCTCTACTGAGGAAGCCAATAGTAAAACAATTTTCCCACTGGCAAGGTGTGAACTGGAGACAGACAAAAGCAGGGTTTTTCACATTCCTGTGAAAATATTTGAGATTTCAAAAAATGCTATTATTCTTATTTGTGTCAGCACAAAGATGAGACCTTTGGAAAAACATAACGAGAAAGAACCCAATTCCTTCTTTCCTTTCTCTCCCCTCAACACAAAAATCAGAACAGGTACGTGTGTGGGACTGAGATCTGGGTTCATGTCCTTGCATGAGATTATCTCTGGTGAATGCACCAACCTCCCAACTGCTAGCCCATTTACTAATCTGAGAAAAGTTTAGATGCAACTGAAGAGACTGAAGGGCTTGAGTGGGTCAAAGCGTGCCCTGGGCTCCTCATCCCCCAGCTGCAGGGAGCAACTAGGAGCAGAGCTGGACACAGCCCAGCTTGGCTGTCCCGCTGAAAGCAGACCATGGCAGAGGGGAGCAGGTCAGCGCAGTCCAGAACACCTGGGCTGCATGGACCCAGGAACTTAAAAAGCACTTCCCAGTTAGGTAAAACAGATGTAGGTTTTATAGCTAGTTTTCATCAGAGACTTGAGAAATCAACCCCATAGGGTATCCAGGAACTCAGACAGCTCTGCAAATGTTTGTTTTTAATGAATCATCATATGCACACAAAAAAAGAAACTTTTTCAGAATATTTTCAGCCAGCTTTGGTTCTAGCAGAAATGTTTACAGTCACTGACTAATAATGAACAAGGAGAGACACTAATAATACCATAAGGTCAGAAAAAGAGGTAGGGAGAGCACGCAGAGGAGACACTAAGCATACAAATGCAAAAGGACTAGTGCCTACGAAATGGCTTGCATTGTAAGTGAAGAAGTGGGAGATGCAAGTCAAAAAATTAAATGTACTAGTTGAAAGCCTGCTTAAAAGTTTGTGATGGTGGATTCACCAGTAAATCCATTGTACATTTCAGTGCAGACGGAGAAAAGCTCACGAACCCTGGGAGAGCACTGCTGTAGTCAGCATTACTGAGAAAGGCCAAATGCGACATGCATCCAGCTGCCTTGCAGGGTTTTGCAGACTTTGCTTCTTGTGGGCGGCAAAGGAGTGATTGGGGCAAAGTTAAAGGAAAAGCAGGCTGAATTTTGACCTGGAAGATCAGACTTTGACCACATTTTAAAAAACATTCATCAAAGAGAGCACAGGACGGAGGAAATCGTTCATTGTTGTTGCTCATAAGAAATAATTTGCTAGCCTTCCTCACGAATTTGGAAAATTAAATAACTAGCATCATCCAAGACATTGGTCAGCCAAAAGGACCAGCTGAGGGAATCCCTACCCTAAGCTGTGCTGGAGAAGGAAAAGCAATGGCTTGGGGCTTGACAGTACAGAGCGCTGGTGAAGAGCCACCAGGACAGACACCTGGAGCCTGGTTTGGACCTCAGGCAACCTTTGAAGAATCCAGTCTTCAGTGCATGCTTTTGGCGATGTGCCCAGAAGAGATTTGAAAGTCTACAAACTACTCTCCATTGTTATATAAATTAATTACTCCACAGAGTGCTTAACCTACACTTCCAGAGTTTTGAGTTTCATGTTCGACTGATATAAAATGGCACGGCCAGTAGATGACTCTTCTTTTCCTTCATGTCTAATTCTCCTTTCATTCAACCGTTATTCATGTCACTCTAGCGAGCTCAAACTAACTGATTTACACTAGTACTCAGTAAGAAAATAACTAGGCTCTGAGATCCTGACTTTCATTGAGCACTATCTTCAGGTGGATTAATACACACAATTTCACTGGCTTGCCAATAGCCTCTGGCTTTCAATCAGCAAGTGATCTGGCCAACACTGAGCTATTGGACCACAGACAAAAATTTTCTTGCAGTGTTTGGAACTCTCCCCTGGGTGCTAGTTTCACCTTCCTAAGCAAAAAGGTGCAACATATTTTTTTCCAGGATGTGCTGAGTTTGCTTGCTTTGGCACGTTACATTAAAGCCCTCAAATCCCAAACTGGTATTTGCAATACTAGTTGGGAAAGTTTGGGAAATGTACAGGAGACCATCAGCTGCAGTGGAATTGGGGCATCTCTTGGTTTCTCCATGGGCATGTGAAATGTTAGTGGAAATCCCTCGCCCACTTATGGTCCTCCTTGGATGCTCACCCCTATTGACTTCCCCGCCTCCAGCGCCATCCTGCTGGCTTTCACCCCGTTGGGCTCCTCAGCTGTCCTGGCACACAGGACACTGCCTGCAGGGGTAAGAACTTTGGCTGCCTGAAATTCCCTGCCACTGGTGCCAGTGCCAGTGCAAGCTGCAGCAGGACTTCCCCCAGCGATGTCCCTTCGGACCTCACTGAGGGCCCAGAAATGTGACCTTCCCCTCAAGCCCACTACGTCTGGGCCAGCACAGACCCTGGTGGCATCAGCTTCCTCACAGCAGTATTGTGTCAGCCCCGTCAGGCCCCAGCTGGATGAGCTAAACCAAATTTAAGCTCAGTTCCTGTCCCCAGCTTCAAACCATGAGTCAGGGTGCTCACACCATCCGCCTGCTGCTGACCGATCACAGTGGAGGGGTGAAGCATGTCTTGTTCTGCCTTTGGTATGGGGTGTGCTCACTTCCTACATCTAAAACTGAGCCAGAGCTACATCTCACTATTAAAGAGGGTAAATCGAAACGAAACCTCCTCCTGACATTTTGCATGTGGTTAGTCTGACAGCACTGCGCTGCGTGCACATGACACAGAGCTACCAAGGCAAAGTACAGGAAGAGGTTAGGGATGAGAAGCTCTCTGACCTGCAGTAAAACAAGAGGCTCTGATTTAGCAAGCAGTAAAGGTTTCCCAGCTACATGGCATATACTAGGCTGTGCTCATCGCCCAGCGTTTGCAGCTGCTGACGCAGCATGGATTAGCAAAACAGACATTAAGGATGGGATGGGTCAGCGAGCTGTGTGCATTTTCCACAGGGTGGTAGGGATACTGCAAGTGGGAGCTGAGTCTAGCCAGTCAGATGTGTTCTCCATGAGCAGTTTGGGATCCTTCCCCTGCAAGCTGGGCTGAGCATGGAGCTTTTAGCTGGGAATGTGCTCTTATTCCCCTACCACAGGGATTTTCCTCATCAAGCTGCCTTGAAGGCATCTAGTCAAGTAGTAGTCAACCTAGGGATGGCAGGGAAGGCTAGCAAAGGCACTTGGGTGACTCAGTGTGCCAGAGATATCCCACTCCCACAGCACAGCAGTGTCCTCAGCCACATACAAGCTATTAGCTGCCTCCTGGCACCAGAGGAAGGGTCCTTTCTTGGAACACTCCTTTGGTAGTGCAGACACTGCCTGCCACTTGCCCCCCTGGTGTGTGTCCCTGCGGTCTGGGCCAGAGGGAGCTTCCAAAGGAGCAGCTGCTCTGAGCAAGGCTGGTTGACTCTTGCTTGCTAATTGAACGGTGGCATTGATTTTGGTGTCCCTCGTGGGTCTGCACTGGCATCTGCAGTTGGAAGTCCTGCAACCCTGTGGGTGCACCAGTCCTCCCTCTGCCAAGGGCAGCCTCCCGCCGTCCTCATGGGCAGTGCTGACTGGGGACACAGCCTGGCGGGTCTGGCTGCCAGGGCCAAGGCAGTGTCTCTGCTAGCAAGTCCTGCACAATTTAGGCAGGACTTAACGTTCACCTCTCCAGAGACACTCAGAAGGGAAAACAGACATAGCAATACCTCCAGTGGTGGAAAGGAGGGTGAGCGGAAGACCTGGGAGGTGCAGTAGGAGGTCAGCCCAACCCACGCCGCTCTGCACACAGCACACAGATGGGACCGTGGTCTGTTTATCTGTAAACAGTGGCACTGTTCAGCACAAACATGCAATCAGCCCGAGCTTGGAAAGCCTCACGTCCTTCTTGGTAACAACATGATAGAAAGTAAGGCCTTGGCTTGTTGCCCTGAGTACATTGCTGAAGTGGGCTGGGTGAGGAGCAGGGAAGAGCTGGAATAGAAAAGTTGAGCTTTGATTTTCAAGTCTGGTTACCCCAACAATGTGATCCAGGCAGTCCCAGCAAGGGAGACCCTGGAGCTGGATGTCTGGGGAGGGTGCAGAGCCCTAGGACAGCTCTGAAGAGCTGCTCAGCACCCTGGTCGCAGCTTGCTTTCTGGGAAAAGCTACCTGTAACATCTCAGGCTGCACACAGGTATTACCTGAAGCTGCTTTCTGTTGGCCATAGGTACTCACAAGGGCCTTGAGACTCTTGTGTCCAAGAATCCTTACAGGTCCTTCTCTTCTCGTGAAGTCAGGCAGAAATGTCATCCCCATCTCACAGGTGGGGAGATGAGGCACAGCAAGGTCAAGTGACCATGCAAGAGCCAAAGGCCCAGCCTCTAATGGCACAACTGTTTAAAAATGAGCACACCATGGACCAGAGCTGTCTGGGTGAGTCCCAGGATGTATCTTCCCCTGCAGAAGAGAAGCCTCATCCATTTGAGTTCTGCACGTCGGAAACTTCTAATACTAGGGAGACTAAAGCCCAGGATATTAGTTAGGCGGTATTAATTCATGTAGCGCTGTGTGTCCCCATGCTCCCTTTCGCTATATACGAGCATATATGCATTAAAGGGCAACTTCCTTCACAGGGAGCTGGTAGCAGCAGAACAGCACCCAGTTCCCTACTGCAGATGGCAAAGGGGCATTTCAGTTCATAGCTGGTGAGAAACTTTCTACTTACAAACATGCACACAGACAAAAGCACTGGACAGCCAGCTATATGAATGTGGTAGAACCTAGGCATGAGTATAATAAAAAAAACCCCTGATGCGATAAAGCTTAAAATCCTGTCCCATGGGCTGAGTTAGTGTTTTCCCTGCAGCAATTTCTTTTAGCTAGCAAGCTTTAAGTTATGATTTGCATTCATTAGATTCACTGAATGTGTTGATAATTGGCTGTCTTAACACTCATGCACAGACAAGACCGTGGTGTTAAGATTTCATCTGAGGCATCAGCCACACAGCAAACAGCAAGGGACATAACACCGACTCCTGAGGCATGCAAAAGGCTGAGGAGACTTCACAGTCCCAGGTTTGAGAGTTGATATAGCGATCCTGTTGCTGAGACCTCCAGATCCCCAGCCCGCCCTTTACCTGGATGACCATTCTGGGAGACAGACTGACCAAGGTGCATCCAAACCCAGGTTCTTGCTGGCAAAAGAGAGAACGATGCTGGTCACTTATTTAACAGGAAAATCCCCATTAAGCCTCCATTTCCCCTCCTCCTCGGGAACATCCACGAGTGACTGGTTCACATTTGCCACAGTATTTTCAAGAAGGGCCTGTGAGCTCTGCAGTTTCTCCCTGGCAGGAAGCTGGAGCTGCACTGTGCTATCCCTGCCAGGCCTTGAGGACAGAGTGCAGGAAGGGGGTTTCTGGAGAAAGCAGCCATACTCTTCCACTCCACACCGGTTGGTTTTTTCCTCACCCTTACTCCGCCAGAGAAGTCCTTAGAAGAAGAGACGTGCACGCAATTTGCCTCCTTACATTTACCTTGGGGAATCTTTCCAGACATTGTCCCCAACAGCATCTTATTTCTGAGACATTAAAAAGCCACCCTATTCAAATGCAAATCAAGTCCTTCCTGACAATAACTGTTGAGTAATTTTGACGTCAATACAAGCGCTCTAGCCGGACGTTCCAAGAATAGACCTGGTGTTTGGGAACGGAGCAAAAAGGAAGCGACCACAGATAATACACAGGAGCAACTCTTTAAAGGAGAGACTGTGAGGGGAAGATAGCACAGCCAGGGGTATCAGGTACCAAAGTGTCAGAGGTTTAGAGCAAGGGACAGGCATGGAAAGCTAGGCTGGAGGAGGCTGAGGCGCAGGCTCTCCTCAGACCTAGGGCGAGAAAGCTGGGCCTTCCATCGTGGGTGAGTCCAT
>NW_008824350.1:3890724-3896676 GCF_000699105.1 Pygoscelis adeliae
CGTTTATACATTTGGAGCTTGCTTAGGTGCCTCTGCCCTGTGCTGTTATATGATGTGCCTTCTGGAAGTTTTCTTCTGCGCAGTGTGTGCTGTTATGCTCCTAAAGCTGGTTGCAGAGAGGACACTGAACTTGCATGCCTTCAGAGGGAAAGTCTTTCAACCAGAACTTGATACCAAAAAGTACATTCAAACACAGAACTAGCTAGCCCACCCCAAGGAAGAGGTGCATACAGTGTATATTGCTGATGGGTTGATAGAGCAAACTGCTGGCCCCTCAAGGATCTCCACGGCAAATAGCATGCTCTAGAGCTGAAGTAGACCCCTTAGGGAACACGATCCAGCAGAGATGCCATTGATGTGCCTGCATGCTCAGAGGAATACATGCAGGGCTTCCCAAGTGACGTGGCATTTGAGCACTATTTGGAATACAATGGCCTTTCTGCCTGTTTTGGAAATTTCTGACATTCTAAGTACAATCGTATTTGTAGTGGTTACGTCTGGCCTTTCTGATCTGCTTGCTCATCAGCCAGTAGAGAGCCCTCAGGTACAAATCTCCTCTCAGCTCTGCCGTGTTCTGCTACTTCACCTCTCTCGTGCTAATTAATCACCCAGGGCTCTCAGAGAGCTTTATAGCATTAACCCGTTCACCTCTGAAAAACTTTCCTCTCCCATTCACAATGAGTCGCATATTTATCTGCCACAGAGTAAGTGATCAGTGAAGCCTGGATCCACCACATTACGGTAGGCAGTTATTTTATCCCTCTTCTTTTGCAAAGCTGACTTATCCAAATTCACAAGGCAAATCAGTGACAGAGATGGGGAATAGACATGGTGTTCAAACCTTCAGTTCTCCTGTAATCATTGGTAAGCATTCTTCATGAAAATGCTTTCTCACCTTTTCATACAAATCCAAGCATAACCTTGGCAGGCTGGAGCCTACCTTCAGTCATGGGTGGGACCAGATTTACCTCCTGAGGGCCCTTCTACCCATTTCTAGGAGACTACGGATCTTCTCTTATTACTAGAAAGTGGCATGGTAAAATGCTAACATGTTAAACAAAAGGCTGTCATCAGTCACTTTATGTCCAGTTAAGAAGAACAACTCATTAGTAGATGTCGCCTGCTGTTCTTTGTGGCCTGCTTCTCTTCCATGTCTTCGAGGACAACATCACACACCTATATCCTGGGGGAGCTGCACTGCATATACTCCCAAACATAAACTCCTCTCTCCCCATACATTTTCTATCACCTGTGGATTTCCTAGAGGGGAGAGCGAGGACATGCCTGTTGGGGCATGCAGCCCCTGGTCTGTCGCTGCCTTGTATGGCATGTGCTACAGACCATGGCACAGGGTGACCACATAGCTGCACAATCTTCCCAACCAGACTTGGCCCCAGCTCTCCACCTGAACGCCGGTGTTCCCATCTTGGCTGTGCACAGGGAAGGGAAAAACACCCTCTGGGTTCCCTATTTAACCCCTCCTTTCATCTTCAGAAGGTCTGGAAACATTTCAGTATGTTTAAAGGGATGGGGGAGACGTTCTCCAGTAAATGTTGCTTTACCAGGAGGGAAAAAAGAGAGACAGCAGTAAACAAAGAGCAGAGCTGCTGAAGTACAGCTGACACATGGACCCCAAAAGGAGTGCTGACCTTATCCTTCCTCATTAATATGATCTATATTGCTGCATACAGACAAGGCTGCTGTCACGAAATGGTGCACCACGTAACCTGGGGGGGCTGGCCCTGGGCAAGCTTGAAGCCCCCTTACGGACCTGGGTCTCTCTGGGGCACCTCCAGGCAAGGTCCTCACCTGCACTGCGGTCCAGGCTTCAGCTGTATAAAGAAGAGGGAAACCAGCTCCTGAAGGCCTTGGTTGGTTTTATCTGGACCCTGCAGGTACAAAAACCATCCCCAGGCTCTCCCGGCCCAGGCTCAGCATCTTACAAAGTTCACTTCATGTTTAGGGTGGAGAGACACCCTAGATGTCCTTCAAACCCCCAGTTTCCTTCTCTGGAGAGCCTCCAGCAACCCCTCTTACGCTCCCCATCCCCAGGTGAGGCCAGGAGGACCAGCGTCCCTGACCAGCCATCCCCTCTGCTCCCTGCCGCAGCAAGCTTCCTTCGCCCGCTCCCCATGACTAGAGATGTTGGTGGCATGCAGCCACCCTCTCCCTGCGAGCCCCCACGCTCCCAGGGGGAGATGCGGGGCCGAGCCTGGCGAACATGGGCGCCTGCCTGTGGCGGGCAGCGAAAAAAAAGCGGCCAGCTGGCAGGCAGCGGGCAGTGGGCTGGGCCAGGCGCGCGGCACAGGAAGCACCTGCTCCTGGAGTGACGGCTCTTATCTGACCCCGGTCACATCAGGTGGCTTCCTTGTTTGCCTTGGCGGCGGGCCCCTGTGGCCCCCTCTGGCTGCCACTGGTGAGCTGCTCCTCCGCTCCTTTTTTTTTTTTTTCTCCCGAGCGTGTCCATTGCTCTGAAGAGAAAACCACCCGGAGACCTTCCCAGCGCACGGCTTCAGCCCCCACTTCCCCCAGCTGGGGCAATGGTGGGGAGCAGGGATGAGGGGTGTGGGGTTTACCCCCCTCCATCCCGCAGTAAAGCTGCCCATGCACCGGCCACGTGCTTGGCCACCATCACGCAACACGGGTCACTCTCCCCTGTGAAAGAGCCAGTGCATGAGGATCCCTGTGCAGCGGTGGGGGACAGCGGGTGGCCGGTGATGCCCGTTGTGGGCAATGGGAGTGCGGTGCAGCCTTCCCCAGACCAAAGGTTGCTGTGCGGGGCCATGGCTGCCCCGAGCCGGAGTAGCAGGGCTTTAAAAAAATAAATCAACGCTTGCGGTTCCTCTTCCTTCCCCTCTCCGTCCTGCCCGCGGTCTGGATGATTTACTGAGCAACGGCTGGTCTCGGCCACAGGGCAGCCGTGCCGGGGGCCTCCCCCAGGCAGCATCGGAGGAGAGCCCACCTGGCCGCGCTGAGGTGCTGTGCGGTGTCCCGCGGTCATCCCAGGAGCCAGGAGCTTTCAGGAGCAATTCCCCGCATCTCCTTCCAGCTCTGCCTCAGGGGCAAATCACGAGGCTGAGAGGGGCGTGGGCACTCGTGCTGATATGCTTTTCAGCCACAGAAGTTGGCCTGGCTCCAAGATGGTGCCATTTCAGTTTGACATCCACCTCTTAAATAACCTTCAAAACAAATTTAACCGGTGGGTTAGATATTGGCGCATTGAAATGTAGCGCTACTGCCGTATAAAGATAACAACAGACGCAGAGCACACATGTATTTTAAAACCGTACCCTGGTCAACAGTCTCCTGTAAGTTATAGATATGTGATAGAAATTGTTTAGCTTTGGATTTTATGAGACACGCAAGGAACAGTCTTGCAACATCTTTTCCTTTTCCTTCCCCCCCCCCCCTAATCCTTAATCTTAGACTCTTTTGATAAGGAGAAATTATTTCTCCAGGGGCAAAATTTGCAATGAAAAAACCCACAGAAGAAACTTTACATACTTAACATACTATGCAAAGAGGAACAATAAGATAATAATGGGCCTGAATATTCATTATGCTAATCAAATGTTAATAAACTGTGGGATAGGGTGCAGCTCAGTTTGGCTCCCCATTTCCATCTTTCTTCCTTTCTTGCCTGCTTGCTTCTCTCCTCCTTTCTTCTTTTTCGCTTCTTCCCTTCTCCTCCTGCCATAGGAGCAGAGCTTGGGGAAGCCATCTTGACCAAGACGACAAACGTTCAGATTGAAAGCGTTATTTATTTAAAACAGCCCTATGAATAATAAACACTATCAAATAGATGTGCAACATCTGTATAGTTCAGGCAGTTGGTGAATATTTCTACTCCGACCTTGGGGAAGCCTCAGATCCAGAAATAGACAATAGCCGATGGTCAGAGAAGCCCCAAGCAGATGTGTGCAACTATGCCATGTTCAAGACATGAATAATTAAAAGTGAAGACTACCACATGCAACTGTCACCTTAAAATGGAATAATAGTTATGTTTGGGCATCAGACATCCTCACAGTTATGTGGACAGTATTTTCATTTCACTGCATTAATTATGTAAGCAAACAAAAAAACAAATCATGGGGTAACACGCTTATGATCAGTAAGAGCAAAGGCTTGGGTATAATATCTGTAACCAGAGATGCACCAACATCATGTGTCTCCAGTTTCAGATAATCACTTGGTGTCAAATCCTTTGTACTGGGGGTGTGCTGCAGAGCAAGGGATAAGAGACCAAACCAGTGTGCAATGCTGAAATACAACCCGGCAGGTGATCCTCTCCCTCTCTCTCCCCAGCAAGACCATGCCTTAGATATACCACCGTGCCTGCTACAGCAGCAGGCTCCCTCTTTGCCTCCTGGGTGAGCAGCCAGGTGAGCAGTTGGCCGAGCAGCGTTACTCTGAACCCAGTGTGCTGTGTCTGGGCACCGCTGGGATGCCTCCTTCGTCAGCAGGCTGATGGCCAGGCGTGCTGCGTGCCCCTGCTCCCTGGGCTGGGGCATCCTCACGTTGGGGCCGAGCAGCCCAAGTCCCCTTTGCTCTGCTGAGGCAGTATTTAGGTGGGTGGCAGCACTGGTCTTGTTCTCTTTGGGCAAAGAAGAGACCGCTCAAGGAACAGCACAGACACAGTCTTACGGGTCTTGGAGGTGCCCATACAGTGCTGTAGCTCCTCAGCCCCCAGTGCTGGAGGTCAGAGTCTGTCACCAGCACAGTCACAGGAGGCTTGGTCTTTCTCTGCCAGCTGAGCTCTGGGTGGCTGGTGGCAGGGTCAGAACTGCCCTGACCTGGGCTTTCATTGCATGGCATGTTGTGGGAGTCACTCAGCAACTGCCCCGTGGGAGATGAATATTAACCTTGTTAAGTACGGCTGGAAAGGCTGCAGGTTCACTGCAGCAGTGAGCCCTGCAGGATCACTCAGGGCAGGCCAGAGCAAAGGTTGAGTTAGGAAGAGGTGGGCTGCATTGGCGGCCCCAGTGAAGGCGTGTGTCTTCTGCTGGCCCAGAGAAGGAAGCGTGCAGTGCCACAGCTCACTCTGGGTGTCCGTACGACTGCTGGGACCAAGGGGCCACGTCCAGCCCTCTAGCTTCTGTCCTGGCAATCCAGAAGAGGTGGTAGGTGTGAAAGGCAGCTGCAAAACCAACCCTGAGGGCATACCTGAAGGATCCCATCCCCACTGGCTTGATCTGCAGCTGCACTCAAAGAAGCGGTGCTCCCTCTGAGCACCAAACCCTGAGCATCCCTCTCTGGGGAAAAACAGAAACACCAGCTCCTATAGGCGTGCTGCCTCTGTAGTCCTTTTTTCTTCTCTGCCGTCATGCACGTGACTGCCTCTCAGTCTGCCTCTTGAGAAAGGGCAGCAGAGCACAGACGCCCAGACTCATCACAACACCGCTCCAGACTGCTGCAAAGACCTGCTCGCTGTGCTGCGTGCACCGTGACTTCCCAAGCAGCGGCAGGGGGCTTCCATCAGTCCAGCTGAAACTAGCAAAGTTTTGCTTTCTTGATCCTGGGTGTTTGCGCTGTGCTGTGAGACCAGGAACTCTCCCGGGAAAGGTCCCTTTGTACTTCGCTAGCAGCATGCTAGGGAAGCTGTCCTGCTGGGTGGGCAGCCAGCAGACTGTGAAATAGCCATGATTTTAAAGCTTGTAGCTCAGTTCAAGGTTGTGAGCAGGCGCTGATCAGGGGATGGGGAGGGGCTGCAGTCTTCTTTGTACTGAGGGACTCGCATAAGGTCTGGCCTTTGCCAAACTGACCCCAAATGAATATTTCCCGTTACTCTCAGCTTAGGACACACGGCTAAGCTGATCCTTCTGATCTTGCCTTAATTTGTCACCAGCATCAACTTTCTTGGCCATATTTGCTTTTCTCTCCCACTCTATAAAATCCACTTCACTGCCTGTTCTCCCCCTTTCCACCAGCTTGTCTGGGATCCACTGTTTT
>NW_008824350.1:3896693-3903907 GCF_000699105.1 Pygoscelis adeliae
GGGCGCCCGAGCTCCGTCCCCCCCCCAGGAGGGGGGGGGGGGGGGGGGGAGGAAAGGAAGATAAAATAAGACCTCACAGGAAGATGTTTCCAAAATCCAAGCAAACATCTCTTGTCATGCAGTCCCACTGCTCATGGAGTCATTTTGGGAAGAAATCAGCCCTATCAGCTCTACACATCTTCCAAATGTGTAGGAGTCCAGGTGGATACATGCCAGGCAGGGCATCCTTAGGCATGTATGAAAGCTGCTACCCTCAGGATGCCCCCCAGCCCCCCAGCTCTGAGAGACAGAGATGCTCCTGCCTCCCTTGATGCACAGGATGCATATTTTAAATGTCCAGGCGTTTGCGTGGGAACCAACGCCAGCCTTGCAGAGTGCCCAGCAATGCCGTCTGCACTGCATTGCCTCCATTTTCACCCGTCTCTGATGGGCTGCCTGTGGAGGGGAGAGCTGGGACTCCAGTGCTCCCTGTGTGATGGTGTTAGCTGGCTGCTCTGCAGTGGAACTGTTTATCCAAGTTGCTTGTCTAAATAGAGCAGATACCTGGATACCAGGGTCTGAAGGAGGAGGGTGCTGGTGTGAAGCTGGGTGCGAACCTATGGCTGCTGTTGCTGCTGCAGAGGGCTCCAGTTTTCTTTCTTTGGCCAGGCGTCCATGTTTGTTTTGGCAGAGCTGGGGTGCTGGTGACACTGGAGGCAGAGTTCAGGACACCACCAGAAACTGAATTTCTGAATTCATTTGTGTTGAAATAACAAAGGCAATTCCCTCTCAGCATGCCACACTCCACCCACTCGGCTGCGCTTGCTGAGGCTGCGGGGCTCTGCTTCCTCCGACCCATCCCTGGAGTCCCAACTCTCCCCGTCTGCCTGCTGACTACAAGGAACATAGGGTGTTTCAAGGGGCTTTGCAGAGGGAAGCACTGCCCCACCAATGCAGGCTGCTTTCTGCCAGACCTTGCTGTTGGCAAACATGAAGCTCAGCCTGGTTGCCCTGCCACTCCTGCCAGCAGAAGGCTGCATTTTGAGGGCTGCTAAAGAGCCTGCTGGCTGTGACTCCAAGAGAAGGGCTCCAAGGGTAGGATTGGGCGGGATCCTCCTTCCCCATGGCCTTCCTGCTGTCAGGAAAAGGAAGCAGGAGGCACCAGGTTTCTTCACTCACTGGGGCTGGTGACACCTGCCTTCCTCAGCCCTTTGCAGGACACAGGAGCAGAGGAGAAGCTCAGCATGTCCCGATGCTCTTACGACATCGATCAGGTGCTCCCCCAGGGAATATCTCCACAGCAGGAGGAAGGGGATGCAGCCGTGGCAGTTCCCTGCCCCAGCTAATGTCACGTCCCTGGGGACACAGACAGCTGCATGCAAGCCAGGTCCACCGTGCCCATTGTAGAGGAGTGCAAAAGCAGGCTGGGAGGGAGGAAGCAGGACTCTGCACACACTGACTGAATCACTGTGCACTGCTGCTACAGGAGGGCTCTGGGTTATAAGCAGCACAAGGGGACATCCCTCCATGAAAGCTGAACAGCTGCACAGCTACTTCGGAGGAGGTAACTCATGGAGTCCCATCTGCATGAAGTACAGCACAGTATTTCCCTGCAATACTTCTCCACCAAAAATGCACGTACTCCTCTCTGCCAAGCAGCTCCTGCCCTGTGTGTAACACACCCAGCACAACGTGACTTAGGAAAGCCCACTGGGTCCCTGAGCCCACACAGCGCTGAGCATGCTGTGACAGAGCTGACATGCAAGTTCCCTGGCCAGCACGTGGGGTGTCAGATTCCCTCTCGAGGCACGTGGTCCTGGTTCTTCATTTCTCATCCTGTCAGTCTTCTCCAGAGGCTTGTTTGTTTTGCCCCTCACCAGAATGTGCTGCTGCATGTTTAGGCTGAGAAAGCAAAACAGCCGACTCAACAGCTGCTGGATTTGGGGAAGGGGAAGGGAGGGAAATGCTTTCAGTTTTGACTTTTAACCACAAAATGCACACTGGATTCTTCCCGACAAAAGTGACAAGAAACAGAGCCATAGGTCTTTGCTGGAAGCAGAGGGAGAAAACGACAGATGATACTCCCTGACACTTGCATCTTTCTGGTGCTTTCTGGTAATAGCACTGAGGGAAGACAATGGATCAGGAGTGCTGCTGCCCTCCACTCAGCTGAGCAGAAGAGGGCTACAACTATATCCACATGCTGAGCTGAGCAGTAGACTCAAAAGTGGACTGAAGCGTACTGCACCCTTAGGCCTCCTGCTTTTCATCCATCTTCTTGGCTGTTGCTCAAAGTGTCCATACTGTGCCTCGGAAGATCTGAGCTTTTCACTGCAGGACCAGGATGGTGGAAAGCCAACAGAAGAGAGCTCAGCATCAGGTCTGATGTTTCCAAACCCTACTACTGTTCAAGAAGGGCACTACCTTGACAGCTGCAGTGCTATCCAGCATACACAGTATATGCCCGAATCTCCTGGCGGGAGAGGTGCCTGCCTAGCACGTAGCCTCATGCTGTGGTCTTTGCCAGAAGAAGGACCCGCCCCACCAGATTATTGATTCAGGGCCCACTGACACGCACCGTTCTGCTTACTGAGAGTCTGACATATTTTTTACTCTTTCCTCACTCAGGAAAGTCATATGCTGTTTGAAGGCAGATGGACCATGTCATGCCTGACTAGGGGCGGAGCAAACTGTAGCTCTGCAGGGCTGCTGACTTAGTGTAGTGCTTTGAGAGGGGTTTGTGTCTACAGATGAAGCTTTGCATCTGAACCCTCCCAGAGACGCCATCCTGTCTCCATGCCAGTCAAGGCTGATGGAAAGCACCAAGTTTACCCAGTGAGGGAGCTAAGATGAGCTCTGATAGACTCAGAGTCTGTATGGATATGAATGCGCTCATGGACTTTCTTTCAAGAGAGGACCAATACTTTGTTAGCAGGAGAAAAGGCCTACTTCTGGGCAACATGTCCTTGACTGTCTCAGAGAAGGTAGCGCTGCCTAGTAGGAAATGCTCTTTTGGATCCATTTGCTCTATAAACAGAAACAAGGAAGGAAGAAAGGAAGGAAGGAAAGAGAGAAGAGAGGGGTGGTTGTGTCATTAACAAAGCTACCCCTTAGAGCATGTATTTTTTTTCCAGCTTAGGGTGAGAGCTGCCTTGCAGACATGGGGCTATGTTTATGTATGGCAGAGCTCCACCAAGTCAGTGCAGTTTCAGTGTGGATGAGTCAGGCTCCCCACGGCTCATTCCCATGTCATATTCCCAGTCAATATTCAGAGGTTCTCCATACTCCCTCATGGCTTACTACTACAGTCCCCAGCAGCAGCACAGGGTGACTTCTTGTCCCCACAGCTAACAGAGAGACCGTGCCAAGGCTACACATTCCAAGGATGCAGAAGGCACTTGTTGTGCATCTCTTTGGCCAGTGAGGAGCAAAGAGAACCTGCCCAGGTCTCAGAGGTGCTCTGTGACTGCCCAGCAATAGGAGGGGTTATTCTGGGACAGGAGGAGGCAGAGGGACCACAGTTTTGTCAGACCTCGGAAGTGCGAAATAGCGTGGATCCTTGTGCCCTCTGTTCCCCTCACGCAGCAGTGCAGCAATCAGGTGTAGCCAAGCCACACGTAGCCTTGTCCCACAGAGGAACATTTCCCATTGTCCCACTATTTTTTTTTCCGCCACTGTAAGTTTTATTACCTCAAAGGTATGGAATTAGGAAATGAAAGATGTGGAAAAATTCCTCGGACCAAAGCACTCATTTCCATCATTTCCACCTTGCCCTGGATTTCCTTCTCGATTAGTTCCAGCAGTGTCCTTGGTTCAAGCCTTGGAGTCATTAAAGTCCTTTTGAAGCTCTGGTGCCCCACGCTAGTTCTCATTGCTCAGCAGAATGATACATCAGGAATAACAAAGTCCACTTTGATCAACTACTTCCATCCTTTACAGCTGCTTCTGCGGGAGTGATTAATCCCAGCCCTTCCTCCGCTAATAATAAGCACAGAGAATCAGCTACATCCTTTGTTGTTGTTATTTTCTCGTTTCATGTCCCTTTTTGGGGAGAGCTGTGAAAGGGACTCGGTGACTTTGGTCCAGTTTCTGCTGGAGGGGTGGCTGTGGCCATGACGGTGGTGGAGAGCATGGGTACCTGGCAGGCTTGGGTGGACCGACCTCTCCCCCAGTCGAGGCCGTGGTTTTCCTGAGCACCGAGCTCCCCATGCACCTGTTCTGGAAAGCTTCCCAGCACCACTCATGCCTGAAATCCTACCTACATGCAGGAGATTAGCGTTTCCTATTGGCAGGGAGCCTTTGGGAGATGCAGGGCCATTCAATAGGAAACACTAGGCACAGGGACTTTGCTGGGAATTAGGCCATTTTTGAGTAAACCCTGCAGTCCCCTGGGCTGCTGATCTGGCACCTTGCTCTTCCATGAACTTCTCCTTACAAATAAAAATTATTCCAGGCCTTCGGTTTCTGTTTTAAGCTGACACTGAGCCGGAATTGCTCTTGATTTGCTCTAATCTAAATGAGAGAAAGAGGAAGCACACTGTTTATTTAATGACAAATGCCAGCTAAAGAAGAGGAGGTTGAATTATCAGTGACCACCAACTTTTACAGATAAGATTTTAGCATCTAGACCCACAGTCCGCTATGTTTCGAGGACTGCAGAGATAAAAGCCTCAGATATGGGAAACACCCCTGTAGAAGAGCATTTCACAGCAGAAGCAGAGCTGCAAATGCCCTGTATCACCTCCTTGTAATGGCTGATGCAGGCTGGGCTATGCATTATGCATGCTGCATACAAGGAGAGGACATCGTACCTTTAAACCTAATCTGTCTCTTTACTGAAACAGCTGGTACCTGAGATGTATTCCGGGCATATGCACCTCCAGTTATCTCTTTCCAGGTCCACTTGTGCAATACTGGGATATCAAGGTCCATGCAGATTGGCCCTGGTATGGTGAGGGAAGGATCAGGCATGGCTAGCAATGGGAAAGTGAAAGAAGAGGGAGATGTGGCTGATGCCACTGGTTTCTGCCCCAGGCACAGGGCTGGGAGCCACTGAATGCTGTTATGACATGAAAGGGGCAATGGGGAGAGGAAAGTCCAAGTGCTGGAGGGAGCTGGTTTGTGTTTTCTGTGAGATCTAGTTTGGGGAAACGCTGGCTTGGGGCCAGACTGTGGCATCAGGCTGTTGTTCCCCAAGATTTTGGGCCTCTGGCTGTCAGCCTAGCTGCTCAGCACCTTCAGTTCTGGGATGGCACATTGCATACTGAGGAGGAAAGAGCTCTGTGGCCAAGCACCCTTGATAAACGGTGCTCTCAGCTGCTCCCCTAATTCTTAACGCTGCTCCCCTCCTGGGTGTTACAGTGCTGGGTGGCATCGTCTGTCTTTGATGTTGGGACCTTATGTTTGATGTTTGGCACAAGCAAGACACCATTGCTGTAGTAAGAAAGAACACTGGTACCCAAATCTCTTGACTGGCATGTCATGTGTGTAGCACATCATATTTGCTAAATCAAAAAACCCTGGAGTCAGAGAAAGGCAGTAAGAGCACTGCACTAATGTACCCCTCCCTAAATCCACCTAGGACTTTCTGTTCCTCCAAAGAGCTCCTTCAGGCATTATGTGCATTACTCCAGCAACACCCGGAGTCCTGAAGAGCCATGCTCAGCTCTGTCACAGCAGTATAAAATCAGAACAACTCTCGCTGCACTCTGCTGCACCACAGATCAACATCTGTTGCATAGTCCACTTCAGCAGATAGTCACTGGGCTGCACAGGTACTAATAAGGTGTTGTGGTTTAACTCGGCAGGCAGCTCAACACCACACAGACATTCACTCACTCCTTCCCCTGCCACAGTGGGATGGGAGAGAGAATTGGAAAAAAAAAAAGTAAAATTCGTGGGTTGAGATAAAGACAGTTTAATAGGACAGAAAAGGAAGGGAAAATAATAATAATAATAATAATAATAATGATGATGATGATGACAAAAGAATATACAAAATAAGTGATGCACAATGCAATTGCTCACCACCCACCCACCAATGCCCAGCCAGTTCCCGAGCAGCGGTCACCGCCCCCTGGCCAGCTCCCCCCAGTTTATGTACTGAGCATGATGTCATGTAGTATGGAATACCCCTTTGGCCAGTTTGGGTCAGCTGTCCTGGCTGTGCCCCCTCCCAGCTTCTTGCTGGCCGGGCACGAGAAGCTGAAAAGTCCTTGACTAGTGTAAGCACTACTTAGCCACAACTAAAACATCGGTGTGTTATCAACATTATTCTCAACCTAAACCCAAAACGCAGCACTGTACCAGCTACTAGGAAGGAAATTAACTCTATCCCAGCTGAAACCAGGACATAAGGGCAGAATTTATCCCGGAATTAATTTATGTGCCTTTTTAATCTTTGGTGGGGATAAGTATGTAAATATGTGAATGAAATTTCAGTAAGTAATCTTTCTGCTTTGTTTTTTAAGGCATTTTGGCACTTTTCAAAATCCACAAATCCCAAGGTCTCAGTTTCTTCTGCAGCTCTGCTGACAGAAGCAAGTTAAAGTCCCTGCATTTCTGACATGTGTAATCCAGCACAGCCCCATGAACTTTGCTGATTTTGAGATGCCTGAAGATACGGCCCAACCACACAAGGAATTTTGTCTAATGTATGGCTTGGAAGTGTGCTGACAAACTAGACAGGATTTAACCAGCTGAAGAAAATAATTTGCTGTTTCAATCTGAATGCAGCAGATTATATGCTTTGCTTTCTAATGCCATTAGGTCTCTGAAAAATGGCTTCAAATTCTGAGAAATCAGGAGAACTATGTAAGAAACGTGTAGTTCTTCCCACTAAACTCATCTAGTCATAAACTGGTCTAGACATAAACAGATAAAAAGAAACTGGCCTGACAAAACAGGCTGAAACTTGCAACTGCTTTAGAAGAGCAGCGTAGGCATCCTTGGTAAGGTTCATGGCCCGGAGATCACACGTGCCTCTTGCAGGGCTGGAGGTGACTGGGCAGAGTGGGTAAGGAAGAGGGCACCAGCAGCCCTGAGAAGCGGCTCGAGGAAGAAACCACCATCATGGCATGGATTAGAGCTGTTTCACATTCCAGTCACATCTGGATTTCACTTGTCATTTCACCGGAAAGGCATGCTCCAGCCCTGAAATAACCAACCTTTCTCAGGGATTTCTATTTAAAAAAAATATTTACAGTGCACTTCTGACATCACCAGGCAGTAAAGCC
>NW_008824350.1:3904147-3914711 GCF_000699105.1 Pygoscelis adeliae
TACCAACAAACATTGTGTTACATTACTGTGCATTCCTACATCATTACATAAATCAGGCTTGTTAGGCTGGAAGATGGGGACAGAATGACAAAGTATAATCCAGATTTACCTCTGATCATCCTCAAAACCAAAGGGAAGAGCAGGATTTAGACCTGCTCATCTGATTTGGTCTAGTTTACAGAAAAAAGCTTGACTGATTTCAAATTGGGGTCCAGGCTGAGCTTCCTCCATGCTAGAGGACATTTGGATCGAGCTCCTGCCTCTCCCAGCCCCGCTGCTGGCAGCACCCAGGAAAGCTAGTTTAAAGCAGTACCAGCTGGGTGGACACATCCTGAGACTCTTATCTATGCCCAGCAGCCACCTATTTACAGCTGTAGCATCTTCTCCCGAGTTTTTCACCTGAATAAATTGCCCCTGGAGTTGATACTTCACATTTTATATCTGCCCTGTGTGGTGGGAGGGTGGATGTATGCAGGCACATCTCAGAATTGCTGCAGGACTCCTTGTAAGGCTTGTTTGCAATACACAGTGATGTTTCAGCTCAAGTTCCTCAACTTGCATGCACTATCATCAAGGTCAGGAGCCGTGACAGGTAATGTCCCTACCTGGGTGGCATCTGCAGCAGCCCCTGTTGTGTACCAGGCTACAGACATGCTGAGGAGGGTGTGATTGCAACTCTCCTCCCTGCTCATGCATCTCAAAGCTTTGAAAGAGTGATAAAGTCAGCCCAGGAGAACAGCAAGTGTACTCCCCTGGACTCTGGTCCACCTTGCACACTCCTCTGCTATGCTTTCATGGATGGCCCGACCCTCTGGTCCTCTCCAACCCTCCTTGCACTCATCACCAGGTCTCCAAAGGAGCATCCCTACCTTCCCCATTCCTGCACTGTCTTTCCACACATTGTCCTCATAATATCAGCTCCCCACACTTCCTACCGCATACCTTATCCCCTCCCTGTGTTGCTCCCTCGGCCCTGCTCTTATAGAGTCTTGGGCCAGCTGGGCTTTGCCGTGTGTATGGAACACAGCAGGGCCATCACAAGAGCTGATGCTTTGCACAGGAGCGAGGGCGGCTGATCAGCAGTAAGGGCTGCTGTGAGAGTGCTCACCCCAAGGTTAACAGAGGAGACTGCATGCACAGGCACAGCCTGCAACTGTGGCTGCTGCTGCCAACGTGTGCCACTTTGGAGCAGTTTGTGTACAACTGGCTGATGCAATGCACAACTGAATCTGAGGCTGAATTATCTCTGATTTAGATAATGACTTCCATTGCATCGTGCATCCAAAAAGTGCACTTTCCAAAATAAAAGTAAAATAAGTCAGATTAAGCCACAGTCCATCAGCTGCGTAAGGCAGAAGTTTTCAGGGGGATGACAGAGCGGGAGAGGAGAAGACAGCATCGTGGCCAGGGATAGACACAGTCATGCATCGGTTAGTACCTCTTCTGGCCTCAGTCCTGCAAACTCATGCAAATACTTATCACCACTCGCAGGGATGGTCTCATGGAAGTGTTATGTTGTCACTGCTATTATTGCCATTTCTTTTAAAAACTGTGGCAGCCTTCTGATTTTTTATTACTGAATGCAGCTCAAGCCAATTCACTGAACTCGGTGGAACAACTCCCCCTCTGAAATCAGTACTGAGAATACACACAGGCTGATGTCTGTTTTTCTATCATGTGCTAACTTGTCCTGCCATCCTGTGAATGAGCTTCTTGTTTTCTTCTCCTTGATCAGACATTTCCACCTAAACCAGGACTGGACACAGAAGTAAATCTGGTAGGAGAATACACTTCCTGTTTATAAAAATACCCTTCCTGTGTGGAAGAACCCTCTTCCTGCACACACTCATCTGCGTACAGCATCCCGGACCTGTTTCCACGCGGACACAGGCAGAGCCACTGGGGGTGGGGGTACATCTATTATGGATATTTCATCAGGCTGAAGTACCAAATAAATTAACATATTTGTTGTACCACCTCTGGGAAGCAAACTGAACCCCGAGCAACCCCAAACTGTGATCAAGATGTCATCCTTTTGAAATGAAAGGCTTTATCTCTTTGGCTTACAGCTAAATCTATCTGTGAATTTCCGGAACCGGTGTCTCATTGCCATGAACTTATTTAGCTAACTTATAGACAGTGTACCCGGCTCTTGTAATTTGATTGTGGCTCATGGCTCACACGTTCACAGCAGCTGAAGATTTGAGCTGTGTACATGAATTGATAAATTAAAAAAAAAAAATTGAGTCTCAAAAGGCAGTGAGCTGGATGTTTCTATTCATATCCCTCACTATGGGTTTTCCTGTAACTTCTTCTGAAAGGACCTGGCCGAGATCTTCATCAGGGCTGCGTGGGTTAATCCACTCTCCCCTCAGGTGGCCTCTCCTCTCACACACATCAAGAGCTTAGTGGTGAGAGGACCAGATCCCTCCTTCTGCCATGACTCCCAACAGCGTCCCCAGACCCTGTGAGACTTCAGGGATCATCAGATGAACTTCTTCAATAACTGGCTTATGAAAGGCCCCAGCCACCGTCCCATCTTCCCTCCATAGTTTCATCATCTCCCTTTCCCCTGTCAAAGACTTCCTCTGCTTTGCCTCTTTCCAAGACCTTTGATGCCTGTGCAGCACGGTGGCTGTGATGGCTTCTCATAGGATCACACGCTCTGCTTTGCTTTCCCTCTTGGATGGGTCCCGCTTGCACTGCTCCGTGTTGGAAGTCAACGTTTGCTGTCACCACCTAGCCAACACGTTCTGCCACCTCATCCCATGTCTGAGTATCACTCAGATCATGATTCCTCTTGATGCCCACAGCAGATTTCACATTACCTGTTCTACTTATTCCCATGCTTTCTTCTCTGGGCATTTCCATCACGGTCCTGGCCAAGTGCAGGATTACTGTCACGTGTCATGAGAAACTCCAGTGTCCTTCTACAAAAGGACATGGAGAAGGGGTTGCTAACACTTGGCTTCCTTAAATCTGTCTCTTCTGCCAGTCTCTGCTAACTTTCCAGTCAGTGAGCCCAAAGGATGGTTTTAGAGACTGCCTCAGAACATCCCACACACATAGGCACAAGCCACAAAATTTGTATTTCTGGGAGAGTCCCCCATAGCACCTGATTAAAACAGTGCAGTCATCTAAACCCAGAGGCATTATATGAAGGGTTTTTTTTTGTCTCTCAGCCTGGGAACTTGTGAGTGAGAGGGTGGGTGCAAAATCTGAGACCTTGTACTGTGGAGAGAAACCTGCTCAGCGTGCCAGAAGGGCTGCCCCAACCCCTGGGCATCTTGCAAGGAGCTGCAACATCAGGCTGCACAGATGAGTATTAGGGTTGAAGAGGAGCTCACATCAGAGACAAGCATGGCTGCTGGGGACACCGGGAACTGGAAAGGATCACTGGAAGGCTGACTTGCTTTCTTCTGGAAACTCTGCTTCCTCCTCTGGTAGGCAACGCCACCTCTGTCCCTTGCTTTGCACACTGTGAGGTCACCTTCCCAGCCTGAGTGACAACACGATGATTAATCTGTTATCTTTTCCCTCATCGCAACAATGTTCTTTTCTGCAAATTCTTGTTGCCATACAGGGAGCTGGCAACCTCACTGCACCAGCATTTATCACTTTTATGGCCATGCAGCGTTGGGAAATGAGTAGCTGGGTGGAAGGCAAGGTACTGGGTTGAGGAAAGTCCACCTGGCTGGGGCAGTGCCTGCTCTTTGGGTCTTCTCCTGCCTGTGTCACCTCCCGTGCCCCACAGCCCTCATTGGTGTCCCTGTGCTCCCCTGCACGCAGCTCTCCTGGTTGTGAAGCCATCTGGTGGTGGGTACCCCCTGGCCGGGGGCTCCTGCTCTGCAGTGGCAGGGGCACGGGCGGTGGGCTGCGCCCTGGGTCGCACCTGCCTCGTGGGGCAGGTGTGCGGTGGCGTGCCCTGCCTCCGCTACCCGAGCCCCACCGCCCCTGCCAGGACCCCCCGGTGCTCTTCCGCCCCGCTTGCCCAGATTTCCTTTGCGGGGAAAACAGGATACAAGCGGAGGGGGAGGGGAGCGGAGCATGCCTCCGGCTCATCCTGACACGGAGGTGACAAACACAAACATGCCCATCCGCACGGGCAGCACCCCTGGGTCCCACGCTGTACATACACGCTCCTCCGCTGAGCCTGGGGAGAAGTCTAGGAGACCACGCTCCTAAATTAGGCACCTACGTTAAGGCTTGAGGCCGGCAGTACAAACATCCCCTTTCCTCATCTCTTCCCACTCCCCGGTTTTGACTAATTGGCTTGCCAGTCTGAGTAGCTGACAATTTGAAGGGTGCTCACCATCAGTTTGCCAAGCATCATTACAGCATTCACTGGGCTCAGAGACAGAGCTGGGATGCAGACAGAGTCCAACTTGTTCCCATGCCTAAAGAGATTGAGCAAGTTGGCTTGAGGGAGGCAGGGACTGGCCAGTTCTCCTGTTAGATGACATCTGTCAAGTTCATGTCATGCCTCAGTCTGTTGGCGATGCCCGGGGGAAAAAAAGAGAGCCCCAAGGTTATTTGTGCAAAGACCAGAGGAGCAAGAAAGCAGTTTGACTGTGTTTTCGCTACTGAAGTCAGCAGATCTGACTCTGAATGCACACGGGGATCAGATTGGGCAAGACCTATTTATACAAAAGCACTTTGCAGAGGACAACTGCACTTTAACACCATTCCTGTGAAAAAGGAAGGAAAAAAAATGGCCTGAACATTTGAAGGAAAAACACTTGTTTCCTGTAAGGAGGTTCAGCCAGTGGAGATTGTACCTCTGCCGCCTGTGTCTCACCACTGTACTTCAGCCTCAGGTATGACTGTCAATGGCAAAGGGCAGGAGCTGTTTCATCCTCCAAAAGGCAGCACAAACACTTTCTGGGGATCAGCAGGCTGGTGACCTTTGTGCTCATCATCATGAAATCAGCTGATGTTACGCTGAGGTTTCAAAGATGCACTCCCGTCCCAACCTTCGCTTTGGATTCGTGACCATTGTTTCTGCTTGCGACACCTGAATCTTTCTGATCCTGCCTGGACTCCTGCTCAGTCCTTCCCGGAGACCTGCCAAACTACAGCTCAGCAAAGGAAAGCCACCAAGTTTGCTTGCCGTTTGTTCAAAATGCCCAGGGCAACTTCTCTGAACCACATTGGTTTGAAAATAAGCTGGAAATATCACAAGCTCTTTGCAAGATGTCTGATACTTCTTATTCCTGGTCAGGCTGGAAATATGAAAGCAGCTAGCCTTCAGATAATTCTCCTCCCGTACCTTTGGCTCAAAGAGCAAGCAGAACACCGAATGATGTGGGTAAGAGATAAGAAAATCTAAATTTGAGGTAAAGATATGTTTTATTTAGTTGGAGAAAGCAAGGTTTAGGCATGAAAACACACCTGATACCAGGGCTTTTGCTTTTGCAGCCAAAGCCTTAAGCTCTGGTTTGCCCGTGATGCAAAGCGGCTGCAAAAGGAGTGCCAATGTTTTACAGCTGTTTGTCCTCACTCGAGTAATGCAAAATAGTCAGGGCTTGAAAGTAAACCTGCCCTTCTTGTCCTGGCCGCCCCCATCCTCATGTATACACCATACAGCAGCTTTTGAGCTCTGTCTAGTTGAAGAGTGGTTCACTCGCAGCTCCTTTGCTGGGGACACATCACAGGGCTGGGCTGGAAATCAGTGCAACACCGTGTCTGAAACAAGGTGACCAATTTGCTATCATAGCCAAGGCAGCCTGTCCTCATCCTGCAAGAGAGTGGTGGGACTTGTGGAGATCCTGCCAGCTCCTCCATACGAGCCAGTCCCAGGCTCTCTGAGACCTTGTGGCTCCCAGGCTCCTGAGCTGTGGCAGGACAGTCATTTGCGGATGCATCTTGTAGGGACAGCCATTCCGGCCACCATGACAGAGGGCTTGGGGCTGCAGGTAGCAACCTTCTAGACCTGGACAAGTCACTCATTCCTATTGCTTCTCAGTTGCCCTGTTGATAAAAGATAAAAATTTGTCATCCACCCCCCTTCCACTCCCTAGCCCCCAGCCAGGAGGATTCCCCTGAGGAGCTAGCAGAAAGAAAGTGCAATATACTGTGGAAAGACTGTACCAGCACCGTGGCAGGCTCAGTGGAGCTAGGTGGGACAGGAAACAGGTTGGGAAGGAAGAATATCCCCAGGATCTGGAAAATACTCCTTACACCATAACAGAAACATTTCCTTAGCTCAGTGAACTGGGAAAGGAGCCCCAGTTTTGCAATGCCTTCTGACTCCTCCAATAAAAATACTGTCTTACAGAGGCATCACATGCCCTGCTGGCCCTGGTATCCTACACCCAAAGCCTTTGGCCTCTGCTCTGTGAATAAACAAGAGAGACAGCAGTGGGGAGAAGGGAATTATCGCCTCCCTTCTTCTTTATTTCTGGAGACACAAACCAAAAAGACCACAAGACAAGCCCAGAGTCCCATCACAGGTTGGTGAAGGAGCTGGAAAAGGCTCTCAGCAGTACTGACGCCTGGTCTCCTCTGTCAGCCAGCGATGACTCCAGGAAAAGTGCTTTCAGCTTGTGATCTAAGGTGTATCCTTTATTCTGTCTGTAGTAATGGGACAGGAAAACTGCTCTCCCCAAACCCGTCCTACCTTCTGTTCGTAATTGTGGGGCAGCTGGTGAGTCCCTCTCTGCTCACAGAGACCTGGGCTGGAATTTGCTCCTGGAAAGAGCGTGGAGGGCTGAGCTGGCCCTCGGCACATGCATCTGCAAGACTGCCCATATCTGGGGCCACAGCAGGGGGCAGGAGACAAGAAATTTTCTTTAGAAGAGACATTTTAAAGCTTACCTCTAACTGTTACTTGGGGCCTCACATTGCTGAAGCACAACCCTGCCAGGAGGACAACCCAAAATATGTCCCTTTTCATTTCAAGGAAAATTCTGGGGGAAACTGAGAAAAAGAGGCTTTTTCCTTGGATTGTCCTGAGAAGCACAGGGAGCTATTTGACAGTGCGGAGATAGGAAATGTTGTAGTATAGGCAGCCAGCCTCTCCTGCTGCGGCCATGAAAAGACATATAAACACGTTGATCCTATAGGTAAGGAGTTGATCCTTGCTTGTGGTGTGCTAGTTACAAGCAATTAGGATAGACACTACATAGAGACTGGGTTATGGCTGATAAAAAGTCCTGGAAGGGCATCTCCTGCCTTTTCATATGCAAGGGATTACATCAAAATTCCTGGCCTCGTTGCCACACTGAGACCATCCCCCAGTTGCTTTTGGGAAGTGGGACCATCTGAAAAACCACGGACAGAAACATCTGGGAAGTAAGCTGGCCTGTCCAAAGTTTACATTTCAGTTCAGCCCAATCCATTCAGATAAAATGAGAGCTGCCTCATCTTGTTAATCCCAGGGGCACTTGGAATGAGAGGTTTGTTTCAGATCCAAATAAAATAAAAAAACAATCCCAAAATGCAGCCTAAAATGCAAATTAAACCAGAATAGAAACCATTTGTTTAAAAGAATAATCACATAAACAAAGGGGGAAAAAAAGGCAGAAAAATCACATATTGGCTTGAGGAGCCATAAGAGGTTCCCCATCATTTCCTGTATCTAAAAAATTGAGATGTTTTTTATTCTCCACAGAGCGAGGCAGAGGGGGCTCCATGCTGGCCGAGCTCATGCTTGGCTCAGCTGTCACATCTTCTTCCTGTTGCTGGGCCCTAATGATGCCTTTTCCAAGAGGCTGAACGAGCAAGACAGCAATCCCAAAATTTGAACCCTAAGTCCTCAATTCAGGACTCAGTGTGAGAACCGAGATTACAGTCGGAGAAGCTTTACCTAACCAAAATCCTGCCCAGGGCCCATGTCAGTATAATATAGTGTGGGCTGGGGGTTGCTTTGGCTTGCACGAGGCTGCCTGTAGGGTATGGCTGCAATGAGGTCGGAGACGCGAGGGCAAAGGCTCCGCTCGGGTTAGTCGTAAAAGTGTGGGTATCCAGAGCAAGCAAGCTGCAACAGCGTACAGCTCGGTGTGGGCTGAAAAACCTGGCTCAAAAGCTGGAAAAGCTCATGGGAGCTTAGCTTATGCTGAGCTCCATGTTGCTCCAGCTCGTCAGCTACCTCTGGCCAAGCCAGACCACCACCACCACCACCAGCAGGTCTGCATCGCATGGTGGCACCACTGGGGTTGCTCCAGCGTGCACCCACTCCTAGATACGCATCTTGCCATGGGGTTATAGTACTGGGGGGGGGCTGTCCCACAGCCCTCCCTCTCCCAGCTCTTCATTGCCACCACTGCTGACTGTGCCAGCGTTATCCTAGAGCGTGGGTTATCTGAGGAAGTATTCTGAAGGATCAATACTTTGAAAAGTGCACATTTACGCACGTGAAAATCCAGGACTTGTTTTCCACCGCTAACTCCACCCAGATGAAACTCATTGGTGTCATTCCTGACTGATGTCAGGATAAGTAAAAGCAAACTTGAGCCCTCAATTTCTACATGCTTAGAAGAATTTCTGTTTTCCTTCATGGAGGAAATGTTTGAATTAATTGTTACGCTTGCATAACATGATGCTGAAGAGCATTTTCCACTGTATAATTTCTAGACGAAAAAGCAAGGTTAGAGTGAAGTTACACAATATAAGAGCAGACTTAAAAAAAAAAGGTATGAAAGAACTGCAGAAAATACCCTCATAACACATTAGAAACCCAAAAAATTTGAAGTTAAAAATCAAAAGAACTCAAAATGCATGATGATAAAGAAATGCACCCTGAGGACACGTATATACCCTTAATGCTGCCCCAAAACGATGCCTGAACAGGGAAGTGTGTGAAAGAAATGAACAAAAAAAAATTTACTCTAGGACTTTCCCTGAAAAATAAGTTTCATGTAAGTATGAATTGCAAACTCTCCAATGCCATTATTCTAACTACACCTATTCCCAGAGCCAGTGGAGGGCAGTGGGATGATCAAGGTGTTGGCAAACACTATCACCCTTCCCAGCACTAGTAAGTGTGCTCCTGAGTGCATCCATCCACCGCCTATGCAGCAGGTGCCGTGCCTCTGCCCTCCACAGGCCACAGCACAGGGCTGGAGGAGGACGGGGAGACACGGTCCCTTGCAGCTGTGCCCCGTTCCTTGGCTCTCCTCCTCCCCAAGGAGCCAGAAGATGCTGCTACACTGCCCCACAGCTGGGGGTACGAGGGACCGAGGGAGGAAACAGCCTTTCTGAGGCCCTGCAGTTAGTCTGGCTTGCATCAGCCATCCTTATTTGTCTACGGTCCCGCAGGCAGGCATATAAAAAGGACCTGTCTGCTTTGGCTGTGTACTTGAGACACATCCTGCACATTGCTTTCCCAGCTGGGCCCATCCCATCCCGGCCAGTGACTCAACTGTGAGAGAGATGGAAGTGTTGCAAAGCCCGTCGTCCTGAGTCATCAGCTATTATTGTCGTGCGCAGGTGGACAATGCCGTTGAGAGGAATTTCTCCAGTGTTGCCAGAAAAAGCAGCATCACCATCTCCACATCACCACTGTAAAAATAGACCCTTCTCTTTGGGGATTGCTACTTCAGATTGATTTCTGGAAGCTTGTGGCCTCCTGACAGAGATGGGATTAGCATGTCTCCATGTAAAGAAAGCTCAGGGACCATGTGCTGGCACTAAACCTTGCAGAAAGGTACGTTTGGGGGTTCTGCCTGGGTTCTGGTTCACTTGCCTTAAGCCATCCCCCACAAAGCGTATACATCTGGATGCTGTATGGAACACATGCGCTGTCCACAGAGCAGATCTGCAGTATCAGGTTATACATGGCTTCGGCAAAGTTGCCTTTGCCAAACTGAAAACTTCCTGATTTATCAGCTTTGATCTCTTTGGCAGAAGAGCATTTCAGTGGTTGAAGTTTTGCGAGAAAGCACTGACTACACTGGTTTCTGATGACATCACATACGCTTTCATTTTGGGAGGGATTCCGTTCTGTGCTCCCCAAACGTCAGAGTCAGAAGTGCCCGGAGGATTGCTTTTCAGGAGGGAACGAACAGGGTTGTTTCCCCTCCAGCTGTTGGGGACTTCCAGACAAACCCACTCTTTTCAGGTGTTTTCATCCTCTTGCAGATACCGAGGGGAAGCATCGCGCGGCTGCCGAGTTCATGGCAGTGCAAAAAGCGAAGGAGGGAAGCAGAGGGGAGCAGAGTCCTGCCCTGGGTCTGAGGGCCTCACAGCCGGCATTGGCTGGCTTCCCCGCAGGGAGCCAGGCTCTCGGGCAAGCGGCCTCTCTGCCAGGCTGGTGTGGAGAAGCACCAGCATCCACCGGCTGCCTAAATTAGCCCCAGAAGTACGCTCCCTAAGGAGGTGCCAGGGAATCCCAAGCTCCATTTCCTAGGGAAAGGTTTAAATCTGAAGAAGGTTTTGGCTGTGGGCTGCTCGCAGGTTCCCACCGTTTCCTGAGGAAATGAAGGCTAATGGCATCACTCAGCCGTGTTTGGTCCCGTACTTCCTCAGCACCAGGACATCTGGGGCCTCTGGCTGCGCCCACAGCCCCGAGAAACATCCCCAGGCCTCACCGCCCCGCGGGCACCGCTCCTCCGCCGGGGGCTCG
>NW_008824350.1:3915069-3918262 GCF_000699105.1 Pygoscelis adeliae
CTCCGGCCCCGCGGGGACTGGGGGGCGGAGGAGACGCCGCTGTCCCGCCCCTGCCCCTGCCCGCGTACGCGCACCTGCCCGCTTTTCTGCTCCGAGCTTGCAAGGATCAAGATACGCTCACCTGCGGGACTGGAGGGGTCTGCTGGTTCATTAATGAATGGCATCGCCACCAAGAAAAGAGGATTTCAGGAGGCGTTTTCCAGCCTAACGTTATATGGGGGCCTTAAAATGAGAAAGGCATCCAATAGTTTTTGTTGGCGGTGTTTTGTTTTCTCTAAAGGAGTCAGGAATTTTTAGTCGGAGCTAAAGTGCTTTTTGTCAACCCCAATGAAATCCCCACCCGTGTTGAAAAACCTCTAGAAATCTCAGATGTTGTTTCCAGGATACGGATATCACACCGGGTAAAGCTAGTCCAGACCTGGCTATAGGTGGCCAGGGCAGAGCAAAGAAGAAGGTGGATTATAACTTGTGATGATGAAGACAAGGCTTTAGGTCAACTTCAGAAGGGGGATGGCATGGTGTCAGCAGGAGATGCCTGCAAGAGAGCTCCTGCCTGGGACCACCGACAGGAGCCACAGTCTGGCAATGCGCCAGCCACTGGAAACACGATAAACCCCCTTGGAGAAGCACAGGCAGATTCCTCTCCTGTGCCTGCAGGAGCCCAAGACAACAACCCCCCAGTGGACCAAGGAGCATTAGCTCAGGCACGATGCCCTGCAGCCTGGTTAGGCTGTCACCAGGCCTGAGTGGCCTGAAATCCATTGCAGGTCCTGCCCCACTCCTAGCTGCTGCCTTGGTGTGGGTGAGGAGACCGAAGGTCTCTGCCACGATAGCCCCAGGCTGGGGGCAAGGGCTGTATTTAGCTGGCAGAGGCCTGGTTGCACCAGGACCTGAGGCAGGACCCTGGCTATCACTGCACTGCGTGGTAACAGCCGCATACCCACCGCTGATCCCAGCTCTGGGACTACACAGGCATTTCCCCCTGCCCCGAAGCTCCGCGGATGCTATGGCATCCTGCCAGCTTCCCAAGCAGGGACAAACCGCTGCTTCTCTCGGGTCCCTCTTGCTAAGAGGAGACCAGTGGCTGTTTCAACCTGGTTTATGCCGCCTGCTGCATAAACGGGCCAGCCCCTGACCTCGCCACACAGGGAAGTTTCATCCATCCCTTTCTCCCTGGCCGTTTTGCAGGCTGTGCGGGTGGGGCTTGCAAAAGCCATGCTGCTGGAGCTACTGCTCTGTTTTCTGCAAGGGAGAATGCATCTTCCTGCACAAGGTTTGTTCCCAGGTCAGACTCCACACTAACACTCATTTACCACCTCTTGACTCTCATTAGTGGGGTGGGTTTTTTTTCAGCAAACCTTCAACCAAAGAGCAAGAAAACCAATCTTCTTCCCCGCCTCTTGTTCTGTCATTGAAAACAGGTCAGAAACGCAGTCAGGGAGCTCCTCTAATGCAGTCGGCGTGGAGCCCCTCTAATGACAAGAAGAAAGCAGGTTTGTGCAGCTGTGGTAGAACTGGACTTCCCTGAAACTGGGATTGGGGCAGGGTTTACTCTGCAGTTTGTTTGGAGCAAAGACCAGAGCTGAGTCTTATTTTAATTCCTGACCTGTTAGGAATCTCAGGTTCAAAATCCCCCGTGTTTAGGCAATATAAACCAGCTACTGGCTCCTCAGTTCTGAAGGGGATTTTTCTAGTTGCAGGAGCCCAGGGTGAATTCCTCTCTACCTAGAAGCTTCTGGATTTGATAAATCCAGTCCATATTTAGCCTTAATTTGAAGCGTGCGTAAACTGGATGTCTTGTTGGAAGCGCATGGAGAGCTGCCTGCTGACCTGGCCCTTGCTTGCGTTTCACCCAGCAGCTGCAGCTGGACTGGCACATTAAACACTTTCAAATTCTCCTGTATAAAGAAATATCCTCAGTTGCATTGACTGTGAGCAGTAGGGGAAGTGACCTCTTGGGCCAGTGTTTATTGCAATGGTGATGAGAAACCAAGGAGGGACTCCATAAGGAGGGAGATGATCCCAGGACAATGCCTCTGGTACGGTGGGAACCTCTCCCAAATCTCCCGGTTTGGTGAGCCCCACCTGAAATGGCAAGAGCAGGGGCTTGGGGGATTGGTGTGTTTCCTTCTGCCATTGGTATGCTCTGCAATCTTATACAACTTTATTAAGCATCCTTCCCACTTCTCTCTCTATAAACCAGGGACAATAATACCATATTTTGCAAGACCCCAGTGTAACTGAACAAGATGCAGCTTGCATTGTGCTGCAGGATTCGGCAGCAGCTCGGCCTTGCATGGCTCGGAAGAGAATGCAAATCAGCTGCTTCTCTTGGCTTGCGGTGACAGTAGCACCAGGGTGTGGGTTATTGCTTCATGAATCCCTCTGAGAACTCGGCCTGCACAAACTGGCACTTGGAAATAGTCTCCAGCTCATTCAGTCTCCACATTCACACGTCCCCCTCCAGTCTCTGACCTAGAATTCTGTTGTCTTTCCACACACAATAATATCATTCAACATATTAGGCCATGGGCTTTTCAAGGTCAGTGCCATCAATATGTGGAAAGCACTAGAGGATAATAACAGGTTGATAAGTCACATGGCAAATTAGGACAAGGCCCTCAAGGGTTGTAAAATGTATCACATCCACTTATCAGAACCCTTTCTGGTAGTTTCTGCGAATCCCCGGTGGTAAACATCCTGCCTGCTCACAGTGCCAAGGACGCTTCCCCAGTGTGCGATAGCAGGCGGCTGTCAATCCCAACCGCTTCTGACACAAACCTGAAGTTCTCCTTTCTTTCTTTTGACAGGAACAACCAGAGTCACTCGCCCTGCAGAGCTTAGCGATCTCTTCTGCTTTCAGAGCTCATGAGACACAGTTGAGGGCCTAGTGAAGAGCCACTGCTGAATCCCTTTGGGTTGTGCAGAGATGTTTCCACTCTTTGCTTTGCTCCAGGGTCAGTAGCAGTGGCAGCAGTCAGAGGTGCTTTGGGAATGGCAGGGCAGGGCAGTACGTATGAGACTCCTGTAAGAGAGCGATGTGTCTGCGGTAATTTAGGATCCAGGCTCCTCTATACTAGTAAATTGAATATTGCCAGGCACTGGAAGGCGATCGCCTACCCTGTTAAATAGAAGTATCTCTTGCACAGTTTTGTCCTGAGGTGACCAGCACACAGCTCCAGGCATGGTACAG
>NW_008824350.1:3918315-3918553 GCF_000699105.1 Pygoscelis adeliae
AGAGAAAGGCCCGGGTTCATTTAGTTTACTAGTACAGATGTACCGTATGGCTTTCTCAGAGCTGTAATTCCCTGCCTCTTGGAAGAAAGAAACACAAGCCTGTTCCCTGTCCTAAGCATCTGACATCTTGTCCTGGTTTTGGCTGGCATAGAGTTCATTTTCCTCCTAGTAGCTGGTACAGTGCTGTGTTTTGGATTTAGGATGAGAATAATGTTTATTATTATTATTATTATTATTA
>NW_008824350.1:3918967-3921224 GCF_000699105.1 Pygoscelis adeliae
CTGGAAGGAAGTTGGTTCACCATTCAGTTTAGGAGAACAGGGACTCTGACACACCACTGAGGAGTGCAGGCACATCCACCATGGAGCACATACACTCCTTTCCTACCCATCCTCAGGCTGGGATTTGCCTCCCCTGAGAACAGCTGGGAGTCCGGCTCCCTGCAGAGGGGTAGAGAGGGACAGACACCTCCAGGAGGTGGTTCCTCCCATTCTAAGAAACCAACAACCAGAAAACCCCCTCTGGCAGTGCCTGTCTCTAGCAGAGCCCAGGTGACCTGGCCCATACTGGGTGCCTAACGTCAACCTGGCTGAAAGAAGCCGTTTTCTCATGGCTCGTGGGCTGGGGTATGCCGACAGGGCAGTCTGCATCCTCCAGCCAGAGAACAATTCTCCCAAAATGATACAGACACAGCAGGCAAGTAAAACATGCAATGAGGAAGAAATGGCCCAGTTATCTTCATCCTGTTAGCTCTGTTCATGCCACGCTGTGTCCAGTGTCACTCAGAGATAAAGAGCAAGTACCTTACTATCACCATCATGTCTGCCCTTGAGGGTTTATTCTTTCACCCCCTCCTGTCTTTGTTTCTTTCCCCCTTCCCTGACTTTTTTCTGTGTTGTCTCCCTACTTCCTACCATGCAATTCCCACTTCCCATATGGGTCTCATTCCTACCCTGTCCCCATCCTGTCTGCTAAAATAATCAGCAGTGAAACCCTGAATATGGCCGTTCACATTGTTTCCATGGGACTCGGTGGCAAGTCTCCTAGTGCGATGAATGAAGGCAGGACGCGCTTCTCAGAGCCATTGTTTCAAGCTGTCTGCCGACTCAGGAAAGCACTGCCAGCTCCGTTTACATTGAGTCCTTGACTGGTAGGTTTTCTCCTCCGTCTGCTCTGAGTAAGAAAAGAATCAGGCCCTTGTACTTTTAAACAGTGGCTGCTTAGTTTGTGGAGTGCGTGCTTCATAACTAGCCTGTGGGCTAGAGTCAATCCATGGGAAGGATGTCGGACGAGAGCTTCATGACGTGGTCCTTTGTGAGAAGCTGCAGACTCTCTTTATTCACTCCCTGACATGGTTGTTAAAAGCAGGAATCTGGCTAGTGCAGCAATGAGTGTAGAATAAGATTGCCAAACCTGAGCTAAGGCTCTCCTCTTCTCAGGCAGCCCTGATGTCATGTTCATCACATTTACACAGTTTTCAGTCAGCCGAAAGCACGGAAGGAGACAGCTCACATGTGTTTGGAGAGAGCTGCATAGACATCTCCTGACTCAGCATAATAGCATGAAAACGTGCTGCAGCACCTCCTAGCTAGCACAGGCGGTACCTCCCAGTCCGTGCTGGTCACTAGGAACATTTTACTCCACAATCTAAGACTGCCCCCAAGGAAGTAGGAGTAATGGCAGATGAACCTGGAAGATACTAGTGGATTTGCAGGTTATAAAATAGTTTCTTCTTGGATGTTTCAGATTGTTTTAATAGCTTCCAGGCTTCCATCAGAGGCTGACAGGACCTTGCCCAATATCTGAATAGCTGCACCGTACAGTTTACAAACATGATTCACCGAAAGAGCACTAAATGGGGTCTGAATATCGACATAACAAAAATGAGTATGAAGTGAGACATCCCATCTGCTGAGGAAATCATCCAGTTTGCTGGTAATTGAAAATTGAAGGCAGTCTCATCTATTTCAGTAAAAACGTCTTCCCATAGCAGGAGAACAGCTTCCCATCCATGTCCTGCCCCAGTGTTGCAAGAAATTTATTCCGTCTGCTACTGCTCTTCCCCTTTTGACCCGAGCGATGGATCAACATTCTTCTGTGCAGTCTGTATACTCTCAAAGTGTGTACATAGAAGCCCTGATAAAACAAAGCCTGGAGGGTCCCAACCTCCTATCCTAAACAAGAGTTTCCCTGAACACAGGGGAGGGTGACACAATTTCTTGTAAAGTGCCAGTCCTTTCTCAACCACAGATAGTCCCCCCAAAGCTCTCCTACTACCCCCACCCAGAATAAGGCTGTGAGGACTGCTCTGTGAGCACACTGAGTGGGTTTCATTCCTTCAGCTCAAGCGGGAGGCAGCTCTCCTGTCCAAAGACGTCTGTGAGGATCTCCCAACTCTCATGACCACAGAGTGAAGTCCTGAGGCCTCCCCCTTTGGTAGAGTTCCAGGATGTGTTGTTGTTGCTGTTTTGGGTTTTCTTGCTCTGTCACATATATTTCCAGCCTAAAATGGCAGATTCCTGGGAGAAGGGGGTTCAG
>NW_008824350.1:3921251-3932313 GCF_000699105.1 Pygoscelis adeliae
AGCCCCACTCCTCTGAAGAAGGAGGACCTAAATTATTGTGTGATGCTGCTATTCATCACTGTCCCTGGCTAGTCCCGTGAGAGAACAGCTTCAACTCAACAGTTTAAGAGCGCCCTTTCTCTCCAAACTATCATACAGCAGGTGGGGCGTTTGCCTGAGAGATGCAGGTTCAGGAGAGAGAACCTCCTCTAGCTGGTCCTGCTGACTGAATCACTAAGCACCAGAGAGAACATCGACAGAGGCCCTTGGCTGCAGTCAAGTGGTTAGTGCTCTTGGGTGGAAAGAGGATTGGATGGTTTCAGACTCTGATACTTGAGCAGTTTCTGCTCCTTGTATGACAACTGCATATTTTACAAATACATCAGAATGCGTAGGGCCCACAGAACATCAATGACAAGGCTACGACATCGGCTGAGCAGGCTTTCAACAGCACATGATTCAGCCTTGAGGGCCCAAGTCCTTTTGTAGGCCCAAGCCTAGGTGACTCACCAGTTTGCTGAACTCAGGTTGCCCAGGGTAAATAGGTCTTTAACCACTGCACTATCCTGTTTCCTTGCCCCGTTTGTAATTTCATAATCTTTCCTAGGCTGCTGACAGTTTCAAAAAATCAATCCTTTCGTTGAAGCAGAATTTACTGGCAATTACAGTTCTGATTTGCTTTCTCCAACAGCTGGAGAAAGAGGTACAAGCATGAAGCACATATGTGGCATTGTGGGTGGGGAGGGAGAAATTCTTCTGCAGTATTTGTACATTAGAAATATGGCTGCCAAAAAGCAAGTTCCCAAATGCCTGGGGTCCACATGTTGTGTAAAAGCAGAGTAGCATCTTGGCACGGAAAAGGAACATTGCATGAAGGAACCCAAAGTCTCCCCAGGTCACATTGTCTTCACAGGAGATGAAAGCCCATGAGCCGCAAAGTGGTACCTCATCAGCTGCGTTTGCCACAAGGCAATGTATTTTGCTTTGAGTGCTTTGAAAGCAAACCCCTTAAAGGAAACATGTGCTGGGTATACAAATGCAGTGTTTCGTTTATTTAAGACACAAATGCAAAACCAAACAGGCTTTCACAGTTCTAAGTCACAGATGTCTTTAACGAAAAACAGCTATTGGAATGTTAATAACAGCTCCTTGTACTGTAAGCAATGAATCCACTCAGTCATGCTTTTAGGAAACTAACAGTTTCAACAGATCAACCTATTAATCACTTGGCCTCCTAATGGTTCATTTAAGGGCAGTTCTTACGAATGTTAGTGTGCTGTGCTGACAGTTCGCCAAGCGGTGAACACAGACGTCCCATATTCTGCTCCTCTGAGGTCCTAAAATGACAGGCTGTCCTCTGAGATACTAATGAAGAATTCATTTGACCCAAACTGCTTCCATTCATTCAGTCTTTAGTCACTTAGTTAACTCGGAAATGCTCCTGTGGCTACAAAACATTCATCAATGCTAAGAAGATGACAATTCATGATCCCACACCAACAACCCTGGAAACCCAAGTGACTGGCTAGCATAAAATATTGCCCCTCAGTGCAGTCAGTGAAAGATGCTGATTTATACTGGCCATGAGACAAACTTTAAAGTAAAATTGTTTTCTTTCACTGGAAAGAGTCAGGTAACTTGGATAAGTATTTTTTAAAAGTGTTAGCCTGGAAAAATTGGGGAGTTTCTGTTGATTGGACCCCCACATTTTCCTCCGCAAGGTCTGCTGTCTGTGCTCTGCAGCTTCATTCCCGAGAGCCTTCATGTCAAGCTGATATGGGATGAAACAGACAATAACACCTGTAGGTTTTTTTCAATTTTCAGCCAGAAGCATGCACAGCACTAAACTGCACCATGTAAACTCATTACTTCTATATATTTTTAGACATTCTTTCAGGCTTAATCATTACTGTTGCCATTAGAAAGCCAGGAAAGACTAGCTACATCTGGATTTTCCTCTCCTTAAGCTTCAGCTTCAGGAATCAACACAGGTTTTATGATTGGGCCTGGCACGTGGCATGGAATTACAGTCAAGGGAAGCTTTAGCTGTCCATGTCCTCACTCTCTGGTTCCTCTGCTGCAGACCCCGGTGTTTAACACAGTGCCTAACTCCTCTCCAGCTCCCTAGGCTGTCGGTGAGTGGGTTAAGCTAAGACGTGACGTTTCCCGGTGCGGAAGCAGGTACATGTAATGGTGTGAGAATGTTCTGGCATGGGAGCAGGGCAGGCAGCTGGAAGTCATAAGCCTGATTGTCAAACCTTCGAATCAGCAGTTGGTGGCTGTGCAGAATGGTGTCATTTATCCTCTCTGCTAAAGGCATGAGAAATGCCAGTAGCAAAGCATTTTATGGGAAGATACAAGGCAGATGAAGCTGCCCATTCTTTGTTTTATATCTGTATCTTACCCGCTGTTCGCTATAGTTCCCTCCTCCCCTCAGAACATGAGTAACTAGCTGTATAATCAAGGTCACAGCCTGTAAGACATTTACCCATTATTTCTAGTGAAAGACACAGAGACTCATTTTTTGGACCAGATTAATTTCCTCAGTGCTGCAGAACTTGCGTCCTCCAGCTGAAATCTGAGCCGCATCAGAGAGTTGCTGCTACAGCAGCTTACCCAGTGCAGGGCAGGCAGCTCACAAGGAAGGACATGCTCTGCAATTGAAACAGCGCTGCCTACAAAGAGCAGTGCAGGCCAAAACTCCAAGTGTGTGTCCCTAGCCCTCTACAATGCCTCATTCCAACGGATGGTCACATTTTTAATCAAGGCATTCCATTATTAAATGAGAAACCTGTGGCTAACAAGTGCTGATCCATGTGACTACACGGTGTACCCAGGTTTTCTCCTTCCCATTTCTACTCACATGCAATTTACTACCCTCACCAGGTAAGCAGGTATTTTTTCTTCATCCCAACCAATCATATTCCAATTATAAAGGCAACATCTAAACTTACATCGCAATGCTGGACTGCACATTCAATACGTGTTCCTTGGGGTCTCTGTCCTAATGGGACATAAGCACTTGTGTCTCTGCCAATGTCAAGAGGAAAGCTCTGTGCTTACCCCGAAGAAAATGAAGTCCCCCCAATCTGCAAATATGAGTGTATGCACGCACACACACAACTAGTAGGAAAACCATCAGCTCTTTCCCAGTAAGATCAATTCACAGATAACAATTGATTCATGGAAAAGAAACAGGAAGGATAATAGGAGAGAACTGCCATAAAACGCAATGGTTTGCTACGTAACACTGCCGCTTGGCCTGCTGTCGTCAAAGGTGAAAGTTTAAGAATGAAGCATCCTTGCCTCCCTGTGCTGCATGAGGAAAGCCAGCGTCACAGGCTGCAGGAGTCAGTTGTTTTTGTGCAGGGTTCCTGTTTGTTACTCATTTCCCCTCCCTGTCCCAACACTCTGCCTCTTTAAAGCTCTTCCAAGATTCCTTATAGGAGAAGGTTTGCTGCCAGCCCAGAGCTTCCTGTTGTACTCTCAGAGAGCCTTATCTTTGCAATCTTCATGCAAACTGCAAGGGGATTTTTTGTTTGGTTTTTTTTTTACAACCCGGGCCATTTCTACGGACTAAGCAGCCTCTCTGTTGCTGACTGAGGTGGTACACTTTCTCGTTAGGTAGATTTGTTTAGTTTGCAGCTTCCAAATTAATCTCTGCCTCTGTGATTTCTATAAAATGAACACTGCCAGGTTGCCTTATTTAAAAAGTTCTTTAAAAACCCCCAGAGAGATGGCTAGGGATCTGGCAAGTGTGTCTCTCCACCTTTCTTTGGTTCCTTTTGTGTTTTGATTTTCTAGCACAGCTCCCATCTCTGACCCTCTAAATCACACTTGTGCTCAGGAAATAAGAGCCTCATCTTCTTGTAGCTCTTCTCAACTGCAAGAGCCTCACTGTATTTCTCAGCTTCACTGAAAATCTGTCAACATTCAAAGTTAATGTAAAAAAAAGAACTCATTTCCCAGATTCTCCTTAATTTCCAATGATGTCTCCTTACCTCTGCACTTGTGCATCTTTGCATAGAAGCTGTATGACAGAGAAGCTTTTAAAAATATGATTGTATCAATAAACCTTTCTTACTGAGTTCTACTCTGGCACTGGATAAAGATTGCTGCCATGTCTGTCCTGAGGTGCAAGTATCCTTGTGTTGCAAGGGTATGCTGGTACTTCTCCAGTGGCAGCCCAGCCAGCTGCCAGCAATGGGGTAAGAGCACTGGCAGCAGCTGCCAGTACAACTTTTAGCCAGAAGTCACCCTGAGCAACAGCATGAGCTCCCTGGGTCAAACTCCAGATGCTAAATTTAGCGAGAAGTAGGTAGTATCTCTAAGGACACCTAGGTTCGGGGCCTCCAAGATGTCCCACTGATTGCAATAGCTATTAAGCATTGATATCTTGGAGCATCTGGATTGTAAATGGCAGTAAAGTGACCAGCAGGGCTTGCTCTTGGGAAGGAGCGTCCCAGAGTAGAGTTCAGAGCAGGGACTCCCGAATCTCATCTCTGCCCTGTGCCCATTTCTCTGAGGCCATCAGATATATTTCACACTTTAAGATGAGGGGTTGCACCTGGGTACATAGACACTTCTCATGCTGACGAATAATTAAGGACCTTTGCAGACACTCAGTCTGTATTAGGAAAGGATTTATCTGCTATTTGGTTGTTTTTTTATTTAAAATAAGAACAGCAGATGAAGCCCTAATATCCTGGGCCAGTTCTTCATGCAAGATGAGTCAGGCTGAGTTGGCTTTGCTCTCCACATGAATCACACACTTGCTGTTGTGGTTATATCTAGGAATGAGTTAGGGCTGCCCCAGAGGCTGCTCTTTGGGGAAAAGCTGCAGCGTCCCAGTGCTGCCATGGAGAAGGTGCTTTCTTATTTCTGTTCTTCCAGTGAAACTGGCAGTGAATAAGATGAAGTGCACAACCAGATGACACAGTTTATCTCCTGAGATGCTGCAATGAACAGCTTGGGCATGATCAAGGCTTTGGTATCAACAGAGGCAGTGTTGTCTCGGCACACCAATACAATGACCCCAAAGAGACAGACAGCTCAAGAGAGGTTGAAAGACCTGCAGAAGTGGCAGTCGCTCTGTGTTTGCGTGAGAAAGTGTTAATTCCAGCTTGTGTCTCCATGTGGCTGGATCCAATAAAAATTGTTGTGCTGAGTGATGGCTTTCCTTTCCCTCTGTGAGGGGAACGAAGGACTCAGAGCTGCTTGTGACACACAACACAGAGCAGATGAGAAGGTGAGCAGCATTTCCATGACCCAGAGTATGACAGTGACAAATGCTGCACTGTGTGGCAACATGGGTTAGGGAAGGCGCCAGCTAATGCACGGGGTGGTAAGCGCTCCCTGTCTGCAAATGGAGAATGGAGAGCTCTGTTAAAATCAGTGAAAGGAGAAGGAAATGACAATCTGCTGAAGGAAAACTCTTGAGATTCTAACTGGGGCTTGAGAGAAAAAAAGAATAATATTGAAGAGGTGAAAAAAGTCCTGCTGGTGCTTGGGAACGAACGAGCACCATGTTGTGTTACGCCTCAAGTGAATTCTCAAAGCAAGAGAGCAATACGTAGCTGAGAAGCCTGATCTGGCCTCCCAGCCCATGGCAGCCACTTAACAGCCCAAGGGGTGATCATCATTACCAGGAATTCATTTGTGAGGGCATGAGGGGAAAACATTAGCTTTGAACAGTCTTGTCCAACTAAGGATGTTGGCCATTTTGCCTCATAGAAAAAGACTTGTGGACTCCTAGGCAGCACTGGCCTTACAATGCAACTTCATGCACTGCGAGGATCCTGTTTCCCAACAGACTCATGAAACTGGCAGAAGGAAATTTTGCATTTCATTTCTGACCAGTTTTACTCTTCTTTTCTAATGAGGTTGTTTCAATTGTCTTCACAAGAGACCTGTCAAGCCAAATCTGGGCAGACTGTGACTATGGCAGTGTCAGATGGAGAAGGAGCAGGTGGCCATGCCCCTAAGCTCTTTTCTTCCCCCACTGTCATCCTTGGAGAATGGTTAGCAATGCAGCAGCCTTGCTTTTGGCATCAGAAGTTAATTTCCTAGCAAATTATTGAAAACTCAAAATTACTCCCATTTCCCACACAGCAGCAAATAATAAACTATTAATATTATCCTGACTTGAAGACCTGTGTGGTTTGCCAAAGCAAGGTAATCATTTGGCTACTTTGAGCAGACCCCATCAGGTAGCCTTTTGTGGCATTCATTTACTGCTGGGCCCCCAAAGACTCATTATATGATGTCCTGGGGAAGATCTAGAAAACGCCTCTCTTTCCACTGTCAGCACAAGACTGTGTTATGTAGTGCCGAGCCATTACGTCCACAGTTCTTCAGAGCATGAACCATGGTTCATCCCTCTGGCTTCAGACAGTTTTGGAGATGTTGATGTTCCTTGCGGTGCTGCTATCCCTGGCTGCTCTGAGAGAGAGCAGTTCAGTCTACAGCATAGATGTCTACATTTGATCTAGTTGTCTAGACTCCCTTCTAAAAACTGAAAAGATGCAGGCACTTCTAAGGTATGGTTCATCTCACTCTAAAGCAGAGAGCTGGAACAGCTCAGATGATTTGCTTTCTTTTCACTGACTGAAAAGATACCTTCTCTTAAATTTGGGGGAATAAGTTTGTTTTGTCTACCAAGGACTAACTCTGACAAAGCACTCATCTGGGGGTCGTAAAGTCTAACTTTTAATATGAAGTCCTGGGGGAAGCTGAGAAGCCTGGGTTGGAACCTCGACTCCTGGCACGGCACGTGGTGAGAGCGACACGCTTCCCAAGGGAATGTTGCAGCACCACAGCCTGAGCAGAACCACCAAAGCAATAAAGCGGCTCAGCAGGTCACAATTCTCACCCTGCCACCAGCTGCCACCAGCCTTGCCTGGGTGGGAAAAGGAAGATGTTCTGGGTGAGAGAGCAAGATAGCCCGATAGCTCAGCCACTTCTGCCTACGTCTGAATGCTTTTTGAAAGCTACCGCTATCACACTGGTGCTTTTGCTTGGTCATTTGTAACCAATCCTGCTTCAGCCTCCAGCCGCTGTTTGCCTGTTACTCTTGCAGGCTTCCCTCCCAAGCACGAGCAAACCACCTGCTCTGGGCTGAATGTGACCCAGCCCTGCCAGCCCATGGAGGACTGAAAATTTATGCCGAGAAAGGGACAAAGAGTGGTTTAAATGTATTGTAAGCAAGGGCATCTCATAGATTGTCACAGGAGCACTTCACATCACACTCCCAGCTCACATCTTCTGTCTGCCCAGGTTGGTCATCCCTTCATCTGAGGCAGTTTTCAAAGCTGCCAGCCATCCTGTGCTGTCAACTTCACTAGCATTACAAACTTGCCACAACTCCAGGCTCCTTTCACAAATAACCTAATGGCAAACGTAGGAGAGCAACAGACTTCTCCTCTTCCACTTCTGACCAGCACCAATAACTTGATAACAATCCTTAATTTGATTTTTTTTTTTTTTTTTCATTTCCAGGCCACTTCAGAGCAGGGAGGGAGAAGTGGCAGACAGTATTTTAAACCCATCAGTGATGGTGTGAGGTGAAACTGAAAAGTTTCTAAATAACTGAAAGGTTTGTCTCCTTCTTGAATGTTCTTTAGACACTCGAAACCCTAAATCTCAGTGGAAGTCAGAGGGAATGATGGTCTTAAATGTCTAAATCACTTGAGCAGGGGATGGCAGCTCATAAGTCCACTCCGATGCCTTGCAAAATTTCACCCATTTATAAATGAGCTTTTTTCCTGGCTTTCCTCAGTGCCAATTGAGTGCAAGTGTTGGCAAGATCCGTGCTAGTTTGTCTGGACTCCGAACCACTTTGCTGAATGCTTAATCAAGCTGCTCGCCTCCCTCTCCCAACAGAGGCCATTTATACAGCAAGAGAATCAGCTGGTTGATGAAGCAGACAAGTGGAGCGGGGGAGAGGGAGCGAGCTCTTTGAATGGGATGAGAACAGAGCCACCGGCACCTCAAGAAAGTTTATCTGCCTCCAGTGCCAAGCACACACAGTGCTAATCTTTTGTTGCCATGAATATTCAAGCCCAGCTGCCAGCAACAGAGGGAGCAGCTGCAGTGGCAGAGCTGGCAGGTCCCCTCGTGGTGCCCTCGCTTGCCGACCCTGGCATCTGGGTCTGTCTGGGGGTGGGGAGGGGGAGATGCTGCTTGCATTGCAGACGACGAGCCATTCGGCAGCCCAGCCCCATGCTTCCTAAGCAGCAAGAAGTCAGGAACACGTTCACCCTGGAGAGCCTAGGACTGGCCTCTCTTGCTGACATGGGTATGCCAGATGCTCCAGATGTTTGGGGTCATGTGAAGTCCTGGAGGGAAGGGGTGAGTCTGGGACAAGAAAGAGCAACAGCTGGGGCAATCTAAGATTGAAGAACCCCTGCTGCTGCTTGGAGAAGCCAAAGTGAGACAAAAGCCTGCAGGCCCCATGGAAAGCTAGATATACACAGCCCTAGGCAGATTGCAGTTCTCATGGCATATTTGGTGAAGGGGCACATTTGGTAGCAGGGCATGGCGGGTTGGTGAAATGCCATTAGAGGAGTTCAGCACGGGTCACAGACAAGTTGGCAGATGACTGTGCTGCTGCGGTGTCGTGGAAGAGTTGGAGGGCTTTTGTCACTCGAGGTGGCAGTAGGAGGAAGCCATGCACTCTCCTCAGATGGCCAACTTGCCCTTCTCCACAATTTGGGGCAGCTTTTCAGGGACGGGGCACTGTAAGAACAGCTCTTTGTCTTTGCATACTCCATAGAGGCAGAGAAATGCCCTGGAACAAGTGGCAAGAGACACCAGGTCAGAGCAGACATCCACGCTGCCATGGCATCATTCTGCCCAGCACCAAAGTTATCAGAAGTAGTAATGACCCTGCCCCTGGCATGGAAGATCACTGATACCCACTTTGCTTAGCAGATTTCCCCTGTAACGCACTGAAATACTCTAGGGAAAAAAGAAATGGAAAAAAAGATGACTGGGGAAGTCAAGACCAGGCTTCAAGGAGCACCCAAGGCTCAGATGTCTTGCCACCAAACCCAGGGTTGTCACTGTCATAGAACTTTGGACAGGGAACAGGCTAGAGACTGCTACTGAACTTGTCCCTTTTGTGCATTGAAGAAGGTGGATCCTGGAGCCCTTGCTATGGTCAGCTGTCAACTACTGACATTTAAAAACATTTACTCCCGTTCCTCTGAGTCTCAAAGTCCCCTAAGGAAAGCAGAGCCTCAGAGCAGCAATACGTGAGTGTTGCAATGCCATAAGCGCGCCACCTCCTAACCAGGAGTGCACATAACTTCCCATTGAGCACAGGCATACAGCCATGAGACCGACCAGTTCTCCAGGCTTTCTTGCTACAGGACTCAGAACTGTGGCGTAGTTGATATTGCTAGAAAAACTACCAGAAACAGAGAGACACAGGTCTCCCAGGAGAAAGAACAGCCTTTGAAGGCTAGAGGTGGATATTGTGCAGTTAGCTATTGATCTCCAAGAAAGGGGGGATCGGGATTTTTGAGAAGATGATCAGACCTGGGTTTGCATCCCCCAGAACAGTTTCTGTGGGCAGCCCATAAGGAAAAATGAGGCAGATGCCTGCCTTGGGACACATTTTAGGATGCCACCTGGACCAGGGTAAACACTCTTAAGCAAGCAATTATTCAGCACTGGATAGAAAAGTCATCTCTTGATGCTGTTGAACTTACCAGTTCTCCGTCCTGTCTCTATCCTTTCAAACTGAGAAAGAAAGTCTATCCTAACTGTATTTGCAAATAGAACATCTCAGACAGAGGGGGGGAAGTAGGAATAAAGGCAGGAAAAAATCAATCAAAATCTATCAAAAAATTTAATTTCATTTTATGCTTTCTTTGCCTTTTTTGTACCAATTTTGGGAACAAAAAACTAATTTCAAACAACTAACGAAATAATTTCGTTTTAAGAAGAAGCTATATTGATAAACACAAATGTAATAGTACCTGCTTAAATCTAATTTTTGTCTAATTGTAATTTACCTGATTTTCTGGCAAACTTCTCCTCACAGAGTAAGAGCCCAGCCACCCCACGGTCCACTTGCCTGGCACACATCCTATTTGGTATTAAAATGGACACAGAATATAGGTGCTTCCCATGGATTTATGGCTATCTTTGTCCCTAGATTGATATTAAACGATAAACAGTTTGTGGATAAGAGCTTTATCCCCAGCAAATCCACCTCCTCCTGCTTTTTCACACTAAGAGGTCAAGGGTTTAGAAACTGATTTCAGACTCCCAAGCTGTTACCGCCAAAGTGCTGATATAGCAGAAGGAAGGGCCATGGTCACAAAAGGTATCTTTGTTTGCAAGAATTTAAAATCACTTCTCATATTCCACCAGTACTCTGTTTCCTTCCTCCAAGTTTCACCTTAGGTTGAGCTACATCCTTCTGACCTTAGCATCATCGCATATATCTTTCTCCTCGTTTTTTTTCTATATTTGAACATATCGGTTCCCATGAAATCCAGCAGCACTGATCTGTGCAACCTTGCTTTGGGAGTCTGAATTACTTTAGCCAAAGTGGTCTTGATGATCTCCTGTTGCTTTGAAATGCTGGTCTGTGCTCTCAAACACAGTGGCAGCCCCAAAACCACCAGCTGTGCACACAGTGATGCTGCTGTGCCACACAAGCACATTATAGACCAGGTAAGCATAAAACAAGGCTCTAGCAAAAATACTCAGGACACAGCTAAACCACGAGGGACAAGATGAGGCAGATTCCCCTGGGGAAAGTGAAAAGGTGGGCAGAGCTGTACCTGGGCTCTCTTTGTGGCACAGAGTTCTGGGACAGATTCAGCCTGCTCCAGATGCGGCCAGTGTCTGAGCTGGTCCTGCTCGGCTCCACGATGGGCAAATGCCAGAAACTGACATTTATAATGTACAAATTCATCTAATTGATGGATTTGGATGCCTGGTTTAAGATGAGATGAAATATTCAGGGCTAGACTACTTTGGGATAGGAGGGGGGCCTTGGTGGCTCCAGCAAGTTACATCCCAAAATGAGAAAGTCCCTACAAACACTGCCAATACTCTTGCAAGACTC
>NW_008824350.1:3932354-3938327 GCF_000699105.1 Pygoscelis adeliae
GTAACTCTCATCACAAAAGACTGCAAAGGTGAGAAGGGTTTTATTAGGGAGACAGAGGGGGGAAGCTGACAAAGCCAAGAGAAAGGTGAGGGGTCCTATGCATCTGGAGTTTAGGAAAAGATGGACAAGGGAATATTTGGACTTTATTATTACCTTTGTACTATTGAAAACAGAGCTGAGATGCTACCAGGGTATACTCAGCACCAGGTGTAATGGGTTTTAACCCCGTCTGAAGGAGGCTAAGGGACTTGGTGCAGCACAGCCACATCTAACTCCCTGATGCCCAGCGTCCAGAAGGGAGGCCAGATCCACAGGCTGGGGAGGCACTCTGAGTCTCCTCTCAAGACTGCTCCACCTTACAGACATAAATGAGATCCCCCAGACTGGCCAGAGGGGAAGTGTGCCCTTCCCACCGGGGAAGGCAGCTCAGCTGAGAAGGGGGTCTGGGCTCCCAAGGGGACGTGGAGTCAGGATCCCTCTTGCACTCATCTTCTGTCTCAACAGTTATTGGGTTCTTTCCCACACAGTGAAACTTTTTTAACAGAAGCCATCAAAACTACTCCCATCAAAACTACTCCCCAGCATCCTGTGTCTCTTCTCTGGCAAATACACACCCGGGAATGGGTTAGGCGAGCTCTGAGCGAGGCAGGTACTAAGTTCTTCAGCACAATCAAAACAAAGCTTTTTCTGGGCATGGTGATTTTTTTTTTTAAGGGGAAAAAAAAAGGTGGATTTCAGCTAAGTGGGAGAGGAGATTGGGAATTTCTGGGTTTATAACCTGAACTCAGCTTCCTGAATTCTGCCGAACTCCCTGTTCAGACACCTAACTCCATACTTAGGCCAAACGAATAATGAATACAGTTAAACAGCTATATTTGCAATCTGGAAATAGTTTGTATGTGTGTTGTGGTGGGAGGGAGGGTGTCATGCAGAGATTTGTGGACTTACTGTGTTTGGCATACGTATTAAAATTTCCCTTCATTCCTCCGGTTTGACATAAGATGGATTACACAGAACGGAAGTGTCTCATTTTTTGGTGATGTGGAAGTTCTCAGCTCTGCATCCCACGCTCCACTGGGGGCCAGTCCAAGCAAGGACTGCCGGGAGGGGAGCACGTATGCTCGAACCCATCACCTGTTCTTGGCATACCTGCCGATCCCAAAAGAGGTTTGTGGAGGGGGACTAGAAGTAAGTGGCAGCAGCTGGAAGGAGCCTAGCAAAAGAGGAGGGAGAACTGATGAATGGGAGAATGAATATGTGACACATACCTCAGGTGCCAAAACATCTCGTTGCAGCCCTGATTTGAGGGTGATCAGTGGGAAGGGGACTGAGTCAGATGGCTTTCCTCTGATATGCTTAAAGGCAGGAACGAACAATGCCAACAACGGTCCATTCTTCCCCCTCTCTCCCGAAATTCAGCCCATGGTGCCCTTCACAGGGAAGGCTGCACTGAAAGCCCCTTTCCCCAGGGAGGCTGGAAGCACTCCCTCAGCTCGCCGTTGCCTCCAACCCTCTGGCCATTTAAGTTTGCTAAGCCTCCCACTGCTTCCTGTATGTTTGATATCTTCCTCTGCCAGGCTAGCGTCTGGCCTCTTCTCCCTGTTTAAATACAGGCAAGATGTTTTTCTGGTAGTTGTTTTGTAACAGTTTCTTAAGATTTTTCCTGTTTTTTTTTTTTTTTTCCTTCTTACCACAAATTGGTTTTTAATGCCTATGTATTCAAGGGAAGAACCTGCCCAACCCACAGTGGCACTATTTGGTGCACCTCCTAAGCTCTGATCACCTAATCCATTCTTTGCTGGGAAGCAGGCCTGCCAAGAAACGCACTGAGTCTGTAGAGTTGTCTCGGGGAGTCTGCAGGCAGCCTGATAAAAGTTTGGAGAGAAGGACCTGGCTTGTCCAAAGAGCATGTCTTGTTTTGCCAGATGCCAGAAACAGCAACCGGACTGCACGCACTGCCTGGTGGGTGGCAATATTCCTTACAGCTTCTACAGCACTTCCAATTTCCAATTCTGTAGAATTTCCTCCGAGTCTGCTGTATCACCCAGATGCTGCTGCAAATCAGTCTGACGCTGCTTTAGCATCTTTAGTCCTTTGCACCAGAGTGATCCAGAAAGCAGAGGGTCTTGCTGGCAAATTTAACTGAGACTTGGCACAAAAACCACAACGACCTTAATTCTAGCTTTTTCAAATGACACTAGGGACTTCATATAGTGTTAAAGGAGATGTATCCTAACATCTGTAATTCTTTCTGTTGCACCTCCTCATTTGCAGTCCTTCAGAAGATCTGTGCCCACAACAACAAATATGGCCAAGTCCTACTATTGCTGAACCTATTCAAACCAAAAACAGTGGCATTAATTTCTAACCAAGACTCATGCAAAGAAGCCAGTTCTCCCCAAAACAAGGACAGACAGAATTCCTTGAGCCTTTCTAACGTCACAGGAACGGCCTGGTACTGATCACTCAGCCTGTGACGCTCTGTGGCTTTTGTCCTCAGAGGAAGACGGGGCCACTGCCTTCTCAGATGCTGGGGAGGATAGGCTTTACAATGTGCATAAATAAGAGGAAAAGCTGGAGGATGATCCTTCTGCACTCCATGCGTCAGGCAGTACTGAATCCTATGCTCACTAGCAGACAAGCCCTTCACTAGCATCAATTGGCTGTTGGGTCACTCTTTAGGAATGGGACATCATGAGCCAGCAACCATGCAACATACATGCCAAGACAGCTCAGGGCTGCCCATCTCACCTAGCACCCCTTCAGACCCAGGAAACTGCTGCTGCGTTCTCCATGTTGACAAGCAAGCAGAGTTTGCAGTTTCAAGTTTTGCTCACAATCCAGAAAACAGCTTGAAACTCCAGTGGGGGTGGTGGTTTTAATTGAGCACTCAGAGGTCTGTGCAAGAGGAAGGTTGTGCAGCTGCCCCGGTGCAGGTTGAAGATTAACTCTGTGCAGCGCACAGGAATTTCTTGGATCCTTGACAAGTGACAAAGCTTCAGTTTAGGCATGAGAAAAGGATGTGGGTGCATCCCAGGACTGGAAAGGGATATTCAGATACTCTTACGCCAGCCCCGCCTATTGCTATCTGCCTTACAAGTGCTTAACTGCTCATGTAGTTCTTTTAAAATCCATCCATAAGAAAAGCCTGGAGACATCTGTAGGACAAGGACTTGAAACTGAACTCAGCCCCAGTTCACCAAAGTACTTCAAGTGCTTGCACTGAAGTGGGGCCATAAATCATAGTATAGTAAACTGCTTCTGGACAGATCCTTGTCCAGCATAACACTGCGCCATGCCATTTTAATATGAACACTGACAGCCACATAGGTTTTGCCTGCCTCTATGGCATTTAGACCTTCAAAGATTTGGGCAGGGGGGGGACGGGACACCTAAACAGCTAAAACAAAAAATCCAAGTCTCTATTTTGTTGCTTTCTTAATAATGTAATCGTGGCCAGATGTATGTTGCCTATTTCCTCAAAGTAAACTGAATTTTAGAGAAAAAACCCTCATTTCGCAATTTGCTGATGTGGTACATCAAGCTTATGCCAGAGAAGAGTTGGCTGACATGCAAACTTTCCAGTTCATGCATCTTATGGGTAAATTATCTTTTATTTATGCTTCTATGCTTAGTTCAACCAAGAAACTTTTCTATGGGGTCACTGAAAAACTTTATACCATGTCTGAACAGTGATTTTCTGTATGCCCAGTGCATACTGCCTTTCAAGTACTGCATCACACATGTGTCTAGATACAGCTTGGTACAATGGTACTGGACGCAAAGCTGTGTCCCACCCAGGTCCATCAAAGGTCCCAGCAGTGGTGGGTAGTTAGTAGGAACCTGGCTCAGGAGGGGTGAATGAACTACAAAAGGGGTAAAGGCATTTCCTGACATGACATGGCTGCAAAAACGTGCACCTGAGCAGACCAGGGAGGGGATTGAAGCTGGACTAGTCTTGAGCTGCAGTGGAGCTATAATCCCAGCTACCCCTGTGGCAGGTGACAACTGAGGCAGAGCCTGGGGTATTTTATGTGCCTGTCAGTCATGTGCCATCGCCACAAGAGCAGATGGGGCAGGCACGGCACGCAGGGACCTGCCTGTGCAGCAAGTAAATACACAGAGCTCATTCAAGGCGCTTTCCCTGAATACGCTCACTGGTTCACCCTCAACCCAGTCCCGTGTGTGGACAGTCGGCAAATTTGGCCTCAGGCCCAGCCTTGAGGCTGCTCTTAAAATTCAGCGTCGATGCAGCGACAGTGTCAGCTTTAGCATTGCATCTCTCAGGAACCTGGCTTCCCCGCAAGAGCGCTGAGCGGGACTGCAGGCTCCGCGCTCTGCTCCCATATGCAGATACATCAGACCAAACATTTTTCCAAGGTAACTGCTGTTTACTCCTCAGAGGATTGCAATTGCAGGGCAGAAGGAACTCAACTCTTCCTGACAAAGCAAGCTGCATGGAAGCAATGTGTTAGCTCACTGCAAACTGTGAATCACTTCTGAAAAGGCAGACCTCTTCCTGGTATGTTTATACATATAGAGAATCTGCATAAACATGCCACATGTCTAAGCACATGGACTCAGCCATATGCACCCATGAATACACACACGCTTCCTTCCGTGTGCGTGCATGTGCGTACATATCCCTCTGCCAGCACCAGATTTCTGGCAGGCAGCTCCTTCTGCCCTTGCCCCACAAACAGCAGGCACTAATTCTCCCATCTGCAGACTTCACCCTTTTCCTTGCCTTGCTTTCTTGCCTGCCAGCAAACATGCCCTCTCTTTACCTAGTCAGTCTTGCAGCCTCCCCACCACTTCCTAAACTGGTGCTTTTTAATCAAGCAAGTTCTCTGCTGAAGCCTGGTGCCATCAGTGGAAGAGCTGGAAGGACCAAACGCTGCAGTGACTAGACAGCATGATGTGCCGAAGCCCGTTCCCATCCCACCTCTGACTGACACCCCAGTGGCACAGCTGGGCACATCTGAAAGCCCCAGAACCACACACCCCGAGCACACGACATACCACTCCTGTCTGCCTTGGCTTACGGTGGACTGCATTGCATACTGATGATACGAACACAATAGCAAGAGATCACAAACAGGGGTGTCAAATATGCTGATTTCTATTTTTCTTTTGTTTTCTAAATTTGTCTATTTATAGGTTATTGCAATTCCATGTAGCATAGCAAAGGATACAAAGGCAGTAGTATTTTGAGGCAGCTTACTGCAAGGTTAAAAATTGGGTTAATACATTTTAAAAAACAGCTTTAATATTAGGTGGTCATCTGCTTTCCCTATTAGATCAGGGGATCATTTTTAACCTTTAGCTATGCTATTTAGCTGTATGCTATTCATGCGGTTTCACAGTTATTTGCAGACCTGACTTTGTCCCAACACTTCTATCTTACGTGTTTCAAGAGACAGCATCGAATCTAGCTTCAACCTCTGCAAAGATTAAACCTTTACGGAGGACTGAACTGGGTGTTATTAAAGTAGAAATGCAATTACACTTTCTTTTCCTGACTCTTCACATAAGTTTTTTAAACCCACACAAGTGTTAAATTCAGTCTGGGGTAGAGGTGGTGCAGGTGTTTGTTCTAAATGATTGTTCACTTCTTACCACTTTCAAACAAGAATGACAAATTTGAGTCCAAGTCCTGTAACATTTGTTTTGACAGCACTGCTGAATTCAGAAAGCTTGAAAGAACATCCTGGTGTCTGTCCAAACAACCTTTGTATAATTATATCAGGTATGATTACGATGCCTCTTTCTAGCACCTCCTCCCTAAGAAAAACAATCAGACAAAAAAGAGAGGCAAAGGAGGGTAAAAGGAAAACAGAGAGTGTAGATGAGGATAAGCCTGCAATTTTGACTAGATGCATTCTTACAACAAAAACAGTCCCAAAGCTGGCCAGCATGTCTCTCCCACATGTTTTATCCAGCCCCCCCCCCCCCCCCCCCCACCCCCCCCGT
>NW_008824350.1:3938421-3942688 GCF_000699105.1 Pygoscelis adeliae
AAGCTGGGACATCAAAGAGAGGCTAGGCTTAAGAGGAAAGCAAGCACAGAGGCACTGTAAAGAATTAATACACAAAGACCTGTGGGATTAGTGGCTGGAGATTTAGGTCTGTGCACAGTCACAGAGGAGACTGTGCAGACATGGCATGCAAAAAGATTTGCCTTCAATATCAGAGTTTCCTGGTCAAGGGTTTTGTCAGCTCTGCCTCGCAGAACGGGAAGGCAAAAGCAGCACAAGCAGATCTACACTGAATCAATGGCTGAGTTACTGCCCCAACACCAGATCCCTTCCTCCCAGTCAGGGCAGTCACAAAGGCTGGTTTGGTTTTGTTGAGGCAGTTTGTTTTGTCTTTGGAAGGATAGACTTTGTCCTTGAGATTATTTTTTTTTTGGACAACCAACATTTGGGGCGATGCCATAGATTCCATCAATGCGGGAGCCTGCTGCGCCTTTTCTTTCTAGACTGAGCCCCCAGCCTGCAAGACCAGCATGGTGTCTCTTGATCCTTCCAAATGAAATTAGGAAAATGGGCTGGCTGACTTGCATCTGCCCTACACTGCACAAAATGGCATTGCAGAGAGGGCGCATTTGCTAGGAAAAGTAATAAATGTAATTTCCTCCATGAATTAGCTGGGCCACACTGGCTCCAAAAGGGGTTGAAGGAAGAACAAGAAAAGAGCCACTGTCTGTTAAAAATACCAGCCCCTGACTTATCAAAGGAAGTGGGATATCGGGTCACACTTCAAAACCTAATGACAGCAGTTCGGGGGATTTGCTCAGACCCATTTCCTTAGCTCAATTTTTACGGGGCACTGGGTACCTTAGAGCGAGCAAGGAGCCCTCTGTCCCCTGGAGGAGAAAGTGACTGAGGGATAGACCAAGGGGATGGAGGGGAGGGCAAAGCAGGGCACCAGCTTGTAGCCCCAGCTCTGTCAGTGCCTAAAGTGACCTTGTGTAGAAGCAGGAAGAATTTCAGGTCGGCAGAATGTAATTACTCTGGTTGGAAAGTTGCCAAGATTCTGGCATTAACATCCCTACCGCCTGTAAAAAATGCCACAGGGCCAGAACTATAGATTTCTCCATCACTGGAAAAACAGCGCTGGAGATGTAGAGGAGCCTGTAAGCTTTGTGAGCGGCTTGAATTGTTATAGTGGGGGGTTGCAAAAGCAGTTAGACTTTCCAAATCTCTCTTTTAATTTAAAAAACATGGTTAAATTAAAGGAAAACGGTGGATATTTCCCCCCTTTCCTCTCTTTTAGGAAAGGAAGAAATTCCCACAGAACCGTGGCAAATACATCCTGGCGCAATAGTGCACACAGATTATTTGTGTTTACACCAGATTATTTTTTCCCCTCTCCTCCCCCACCGTCGTTGCTTTTTGCAAATCAATCTCATTCAGGACAAAGTCTACAGCAGACAGAGCAACACTCGATTCTAGCACTGTCCCAACACCAGATGAATGCTGAGGAGCTACAGTGCCCCCAACAAAACAAAGGTGAAGCTCCTTTTCCCAAGCACCTCCTTCTACTTTGCTGCGGTTCAAGGGAAGCCAAACTGAGTGCCTTACACTTGGCCAAAGTTTTAACGGGGCCCTCTGTAGCACAAGAGGCAACAATACTAAATCAGAGTATTGGGCCCTGCTGATTTTCATTGCAAGCAGAAACATTTTGTACAACCAGGTGTGGAGGTTTCCTATACAGGTCTTTGAAACCCAGGGGCCAGATCTGGTGCCGGAGGAGAGGAAGGGACATGCTAGCACAACAGCTGTATTGGATTATATTCATAATTCTCAGAAACACACAGAAACACTTTCCAGCATGCGATCACTTGCGTTTCAGGATTAGTCTTGAAAAGGCAGAAGTGAATTCTTCCCTTTCCTGGCACCCTCCCCTTGACCCACAGGGGATCAATCAGCTTGTAAGCTGCAGAGGAAAATTTGCACACAATAAAGATTCTTTTCAGATACAGCATTTGGCAAGGGCTCATTAGTGGAAAAAATGGCACCGCTTTAGTCAAGGAATGGCAATAACTTTTCTTCTTGCAAAAGGCAGAGGATATCAGTTACACAGAAACAGGCATGAAGTTGAGGACAGGGGGCCTATAGGCAAACCTAAGGGACTTTGAGAGCGCCACATGGCATCACCATGAATTGCACGTGCTGTCATGCCACATGACAAAGTTGTGGCTGTGCAGTATGAAGCAAGATGTAACGGTCACTGTCACCATCTCTCACAGCTTTCTTGTCACCTTTGAATTTATTTTTTTTTTAAGCCCAGACTCTGAAAGCAGATCATGATGAAACACTTGTCTGTCATTTTCAAAGTTAGCTTCTGTCCTTCACTATAAAAAGAAAGTATAAAAAATGCAGAGGCCCAAAACAGAAGCAAAAGAACCTCATTTTTTAAGTGTCAGGATTTCTTCATCTCGCGGTATTAGGGGCCTGCTCTCCGAGTGGCGAGACTGCTTGAAGGCCTTGAGGCCTTCTTCCTTGGGAGCTTGCCTGAGCTGCAACATCTAAACATATGTGTGGGAACACCACGTTCTTTCACTGCTTTCCTACAATTTTTGCTCTCATTCCTATTTTATGAAAGCTAACGAGAGATGCAGAGTCTACCTCTCTATGAAGGCTGTCTTTTTCCCAGGCGAAAATCAATAAGCTATGCTCACAGTGATATTGCTCTTGTTTGTACCCAAGAGTCAAATGAAAGTCAACCACTTGTGTGCGGATTTTTGGTGGAAGTGCATTTCCTACTTTTTATAACAAGGGAAACCAGGCACAGACTACCAAAGAAACTCGCATGGCCACAAGTGAAGCACTTTCTTTGTATACTTGATATTTCTTGTATACGCATGAAGTTGTTTGTTCCCCGCCTGCCCAACCCTCAGAGCAGAATCTCCCCTTCCTCTATTTTGACTCATTACAATTTCATTTCACCTGTAGCATCAGCCCAGATTGAAGCTGTGTGCCAGAGAGAATAGTTCTACCAGACCGATTTAAAAAAGACCAAAAAAAGGCAGTCATGAGATGTCTCAGAATATGCAAGACTATGGACTGGCACTGCTGTAATACAGAAAAACACCCCAAGAAGAGGTTGAGCGTAAGCTCAAGTGAAAAGAGAAGCAGGGAAAACTCACCACAAGCTTGTATTTTGGGCAGGGAAAGGAAGCTCAGCTGGTGTGGCATTCCAGTACAGGCGGACATTATTTCAATCACAACACATTTTAAACGATGAAACAAAGTTGTCAGTGGAAGCACCGCCTTCCTCAGAAGCACTGTGCAGGTCCAGCCCTGCTGAGATTGTGTGAAAGTAATTGATAATGCTCAAGCAACATATCTCCACCCTGAGCTCCCAGGGTAGCTTAGGGCAGTTAGATAACCACTGCAGCACTTGCTTTTATAAACAACAATTTTCAAAGACTTAAGCACATCTTAATCAAGGTGCAAACATACCATACATCTAAGGGAGCAGCAGCATTAATCTGTTAAACAGAACAGGTGAGTTGCCCCCAGACTGCAGCATTTAAAGTATTCCTCAGTTCCTGGGAATGAAGACATGAAGCAAGAGAAGGAAGAAACCACCAAAGACTTACTAGGTACTCACAGCGAGGTCACTGGATTGCAATATGATCGTGCCAGTGGAACATCAGGAAAAAGTATTTTCTTTTTTAGAATGGCAAGAGTTTAATTTTTGGGCCTCCCTATGCATGATTGGGGGTCTCACATTTCTGGATGATCTGGATTAGTGTAACTTCAATCTGTCACAGTGCTCATTCCATCACCAGCTCTGGCAGCAATCCAGGCAGAGGACAGAAAACCTCCAACACACTTTCTCTTGGAGCCTTCCTCTCCCTGTCCCCTTCATATGCACGGTGACGGGGCTTTTTCTGACACAGAAATAAGCCTGTCTTACATTCCCGTTTCCTCTGAGAGCCTGAAATAGCCACACAGCCATCTGCCACAGGTATCATTCTTCCCATTTTATCATAGCTTTATGTGGCTCAAAAGCCACGGAGTAGGCAAGTATCAGAACGAGGAAGATGTACTAAATTTTTTACACTTTCAAAGAATAAAAGCATTGAGCAAATAGCAACTTATCATGAGCTATTTTATTTGGTTCTGGTTTGCATCAGTTTTGAGAAAAAGGTGTTGACTGCACGAAGAGTCCTTCACTCTGTATCATACTGAGAAAAGAGGGGGAGTGAAAAAAAAAAAAAATCATCAATAGTTAAAAATAGACTCCCAACCTTTCCTTTGGTCAGCCCAGTAA
>NW_008824350.1:3942744-3968234 GCF_000699105.1 Pygoscelis adeliae
AAAACTAGAATTGTGGCATTTCTCACAGATTAAACTGTGATAGTTATGAAGCAACCCCCCTCCCCTTCCTGCAATCATCCATCATGTCCCCCTCGAGTGGGAAGCAGCATTCCCATTGCAGGATCAGCTGGTAAAGAGGCACAACTGCTCCTCTACCACTATCATGTATCGAAGTTAACTTCAGGGTGTGTTTTTTTATATCTCCTGTAAACTATTAAGAGATAAGATGCTTGTCACCACCAGATCCTCTTTCCTACTTAGCAGAGCTGTTCAGTCTGGCTCAAGAAGAGATTAAAAGTTGTTCTCTGAGCATTGATGTCTGAGCATTGATTTTTCTCACCTACTCAGATCCTCCCCAGCCAACACCACTGCAAGGCAACAACTTTGGGGAGGGACAGAACAGCTAGGGATCCTAATCAGTTCAGCCATCTCAGCTTAATCTGCTGCCTACATGCTGGCTGCATCATCCTCATTCTGCAGCTCTTCGTACTTATACAGAGCTTCTGAGCACTGAGAGGCTTCTGAAGTGTCGTGCCTCACCACGGCCTGTCCAGGACTCAGGATGTACAGCAGAGCGGAATGCTTTGCAGGGGACCCAAAAACTTATACCATTCATGGTTGCAGCGCTTCCTGGCTCTTATTAAAGAGAAAGATTAGCCTCTACAAGTATCCTGTCCTCTCTCAGAATTACCCACCACAACACATACAAAACACACTCAGATTCACTCTAGAGCTGGGGCTGCTATGAAAGAGTCCCTTTAAAGATAAATTAAAAGTGTGCCATCTGTAAATAAAGCAACCTGCCCCTATGAAGCCAGGCATCTTCACTAGGAAGAAAGGGCCTCAAGCCGAAGGCAATAAAATATCTCAGTAGGACTGTTGGAGTTTAAATTCCCTCTTTGAAGTACCACACAGTACTGTTATGTGTGCTAATGAATAGCTCAGCATTCTCAGACTAGTTAAGCATTACAAGGAATTAGAGATGCCATGTGCCAGCCACTATTTTCTGTGAAGTCACTGGCAATGCTTTTGCTGCAGTTTGACTCTCTGAAGCCTTAAAAGTGGCATTGCTGAGGGTTTCCATAGAAGGAGAGAAGGAAGAAAGTGGAAGCAGGTGTACTGGATAAAGAACAAAAACCCTACAACTTATTTCTGAAAAGTGCTGAGCACCAATTTCAGCAGCAGCAAACACAAGTGTTCAGCAGCACTCTGGATAAGCATGTGCAAATAAGGATCAGAGACATGTAGAAATGTGAGTTACCTATTCTCTAATCCCTCTTACTCCTTTTGGTTATGTTCATTTGCAAGAGACTAAGGCCAGAGAAAGCATTTAGGTATACTGTAATCAATCACAAATCAACTGCTTTTGAACGTAAACCCCTGCACCTCTCTGCTGCCTAAAAAAAGACTGCACAGGACATCTTTCGCAGGAGGTGCACAGTATTACCACGTGGACCAAAGCCAGGAGTGAAAGCCAGGATAACAGCAGAGAGAAAATAACTGTGATAAGTTATTAACAGCAGCTCAGTGGCTTCTAAGCTTAGCCTCACTTTTGCCAGCAGGAAAGGTTCTGGATACTGCTTCATTGAACACACTGCCTTAAGCAATGCAGCCTCATTCATTTAGGCGCCTGTTTCACCTGCTGAAGAGCAGCATTTTTGGTCTTGTATGAGCTTGAAGTGACATTACACTGCACAGCAGCCTTGAGAACACTTTCAAGGAAACTTATGGAGAGGGATGCTCTTAAAAACATTAAAGCCCCTCTGCTTTTGTTTCTGTACTCTAGAGGCACTTCTATTTGTCCCCTCACTCTCCATTCCTTGACTTAAAAGGTTGATGTAGAAGCTCCAGTACATCTTATGAAGCATTGTAACTAGTGTGACAGCCTCAATCTACACGTGGTCCCTGGGAATTCAGTGGCAGGAGCTGTCCTACTCAACCTCTCTCAGGAGGAACCAAGCTCAGCAGCATTACCCTCTGCCAGTAGTCACATAACTCAGCTCCACCAGCTAACAAATGTAACGGCCTTTTAGAAAGATTAATGGGGTGGGGGGAGATGGATACAGTCCAGACTCCGGCTCCTCTCCTGGAAAGCCTCCTTCCTCACATACACACCCTCAACCCAGCTAAAGAAGTTCCCCTTGAGAGCCAGGGGCACCTCTCACCAGTCTCTGCTGGCCGACAAAGAGCTTTGCCCTTTACCAGCAGCCTGTGCTGTTACCATCTCCCAAGCGGCCTGTGCAGACTCAAAGAAGCAGTCTTGCCGCAGTGTCCCTGAATTTCCCATGGCAGAGGATCGTTAACCCTGTCGCAGTGCTGTACCTTGAAGTCTGCTGATTACCCTGGAATCAGTTAACACCAGGCAGGTCTCTGGGTAACAGCAAAGAAAGAATAAGTATTAACAGACAGTGCTCTTTGGGAGAAACGTAAAAAACAAAAACAACCCCCCCACACACTTGTTTTTACTTACACTCTGATCAGTTCCAAGAAGTCTGTTTTTCACCCAGCATGCTGCTGTCAGGATACACACAGTCTCGCAGTTGACTCCCATTTGTCATGATTATTGTTTCCACCAAGAGAGATCCTGCCTTAGGAATACGCATTATCTTTACATATCCAAACTCTCAGCAGCCTGAGGTACAGTAAACTAAACAGCTGACCATCACCAAGAGATGAAAGTCCTTCTCCCTTTTCCCACCTCTTCCCGCCCTACACATTCCTTGTCAGGTCTATTGCCCACCGTTGTCGTCTGTTAAGTCAGAAGAAATGAATGCCAGCTCAGATGCACATGAAATCTCTGCCTCAGGCTTTCCTCCCTCCCTGCAAGGTTCTGGGCAAGACCCAACTTAATCAGGGGTCACCTGTTCAACAGAATGACTAAAAGCTCCCATCTCTCTTTAGAAACATCGGTCTCTCTAACACAGGAAATGGTTCAGCCATTCTCTTCCCAGAAAATAAACAGAACACATTAATAAGTGTCTCAGCACCTACAAGGATAGTCTGTAATGTTGTGGCGGTGCTAAATTAGGACAGCCCTAGATCGTCTCTGAAAAATACAAGGAACTTGGTTTTTTCCACACTAACTACTGTAACTAGTTTTCATAAACAGTTGCAGAAGTTAAATTAGAGAAGATGGCTGTTACATGAATTAGCATTTGGACTCATGTGTGTCTAATGAGCCCCAGCATCAGATGAAGTTTTTCCTCTGGCCACAGCCTCCACAACTTTTCTTTCACGTGGATTCTCTAGTATCTCAAACTTTGAGCCTACACCATGGGTGTTGCCTATGGAGCCATAAATAAGAGCCACTCCCCATCACCTGTTTTCAGGGAACTTATAGGAAGTCAGTATCTTTATAATGCATGTGTCAAATAAAATTGCACTTGGCAAATAGATTCAGAAATTGTAGAGGAAAAACACAGACACGGGAAAAAAAAGGATATAACAAATGTGCATCAGCTCAGATGCCCAGGCATCGTTTCCTTAGAAACCAGGCTAAGGACAGGAAAATCCTGTAAAAAAACAGCAGTATCTGTAGCAGAGCGTCAAGATTTAATAGTAAAGCCTTGTGCTTTAGAGTATAAGCTCAAAAATAAAAATCCTCCCTTTCCTCCAGATTATACAGCTGCAACACACTGACAGGAGTAGATAGTGATTGCCTTGTAAGGTTCAGACACTAAAATTACTAGTGACAGGTGCATGGCTGCGCATGATACAGATGAGATTGTCATAAACATCATCCTTTCAGAGAACTGGCAGGGGGCTGCTGTATTATCGGCACCCAGGGTAGAAAGAAAGGATTCTCAGGGAAATCGTCTGCATTTACTATTCCATGGAATCGAGTCCAAATTTCAAAAAACTCCATCTAGATCTTGAATGAAGAAAGGGATTTCACAAAGTAAAGGGGTTTGATGGAAACTTGTCCACCATGTCTACCAGTCCACCTGGGGAATAAATGGAGAATGCCCCGGCATTAGCATGTACTGCATGTGTGTAAGACTACTTTTTGAGAAAGTTCTTCAACCCAAATCCTTTGCTAAAATTCACAGTGAATGGCACCAAGATTATTTTTGGGTGACTGTTACATGACTTGTTTCATATAGGGACAGTTACTAATGGAAACATTCTAAATGCATATAGATTTCAAACAGTGGAAATCCATACTACAGGTTTTGCATAGCATAGGAAACCAGTGAGTTATGAGGTAGGTAACTCCAGTAACACTGCTGTAGAGTATGTCAGAGAAGACTTCCTCCTGCAAGGACTCCAGAATAGTTTAGATGTAGACTTGTAAGTGGTAATGGTGCAGCTGCCTCAATATGCAAAGCGGCAGAACTGGGTTGAAGAACTCCAAAACACATGGAAGTGGAAAGTAATTTTTTCAGGCTAGGCACTGGACAGTGCAAAGGTGATGCTGGTCCATGGGGGGTCAAAGATTTCCTGCCTTGTGGTAAAGCTGGGGAAAATTGTCTCAGAAAAGGAAGAAGGGAAAGTATTTCTGACCACATTGGTTGGGTAGAGGTCTTGATTGCAAGAGGATTGAATGTTCATTCCTAGCTCTCTGGGCACAATCTGAGACTCTCTGGGTAAAATCTTAATCTGTCAGTGGTGGAGAGTACATGTATCTTCAGAAATCTTAACAGTGGCTAGAAGAAATGGGTTCCTCCATTACTATTTCTTTAACTGAAGAGAAGGTGCCTGGTTGCCTGACAGTGCAATCTTTGAGCCAGTGGAAACACAGAAAAAGCCATGAAACCTGTTCACAAGCTGATTATTATGCAGATCAGCAATCATCCTTTCTCTCATTACCTCAGATGCTTTCTGCCATCTGTTGGTAACAAACCTGCATCTGGCAGATTACCAGAGGAGCCCTAATCAATGGGTAATTGGGGTAGAGGATTGTGTGGACAAACCTGGCAATGAAAGCACAGAAAAACTTACGAGCAGGAGAAGAAAGTTTGCCTGTCACAGGTGTGAGATCCTACACCCAGTGTTTCTCTACCATTCTGACAGAATTCCTTCTTGTTGGAAGAGTGTGAAGGCGGGGAGATACAGATTTGTCACAGGCAATGGGATGAATTATACCAGCCTCTGTAATGATACCTCAAGCAAAAGGTTAATTTCCAACAGATTATGCCAGCAAGTGCTGCCAGGAGAGGCACAGAGCAGAGCAAGTACAAACACGCATGAGTTTGCATTTCCACGGTTGCCTCTTAGAACCATCTGTTAATGAGACGTAGAGGATGCTACAGACTCTTTCAAGTAATGGCTCCTAATCTAGTCTCTTAGTGCCTTCCGATAAGAAATGCTCAAAATACGTCCCCTGCAGGTTTTCTTTCTCCAGCCGTGCATTCAGGGTCCTGCTCCATTCCACATAGTCCTTCCAAGTCTTGATTACAGCAACTCAGATACAATATTCGCATTATTCCTCTGGCTTCTAAAAGAAACAAAGCTTTTTTAAATCACACTTACCGGTGCCGAGCTCCCAACAGAGACATACTGACAGATTTCAGCCGAATTTCAGAATGAGGCAGAGTCTCAAAGTTACCAGATTCCTACAAGTTTTGAGGGAAACGGCAGCTGGGTGGAAGAGAGGAACCCAGCCAGCACCTCCACTAAGGGAAAGCAAAGGGGAATTTGCTGCTCTGCATTCCCGTTGTCAGCTGGCTGGTCAGTCAGCAAATGCTTTGAGCTACTCTGCACACATGGAACTGTCAAGTGACTACCGTTGCTGCTGTCCTTCTCTACCATGAGTACCTAGAGAGTAAGAGATGGAAGTTTAAGTGGCAATTGTAAAGACCTCTGTAAGAATCAGACTTTATTGATTCACCTTTCAAAGAATGAATCAAAATAAAAATGGTACTGTAATGTTTGAAAGACCCAATCCATGCTGTCTGCCCTTCTGCCACTCTGTATAGACCCAGAGGACAATTTCAACCAGAAAAATATTCAGAGCGTTTGTCCCTCTCTAATCACATTGTATTGGTGCTCGAGATGTCAAGATATCAGAGTTTAACAATGACACAATAAATCAACAAGGCTAAGTAATCTCCCAAAACTAGACGGAAGGGGGTGAAAAAGGCAGTGCCTTTTTTTTTTTTCCTGTGCCTTGCAGGCCACTGCTGTGTTATACCTGCTTGCACTGGCCCCAGCAGCTGGGAAGGTACATACATAACATCCACTGCCCAGACACCACCCTGCGAGTGTTGCATTCATTGGAGCATGGAAGGAACAAGGAATTCTTGTAGTAAGAAAGAAAGTGGCCCAAAGAAAAGAAGGAAGTAGAAATCCCTGTAAATATCCAAATGCTGCCAATGCCCACGCATGCTGGGCTGGGATCCAAAGTAACTGTTTTGGGGTGATAAGAATCCTTATTAGGCACCTGAACATGGGAGAGGAGCACCAACACCCAAGATAAGATGTTAATGAGACTGTGACAGAAAAACAACATCCTCCAGTGATCTAATATCCAGGCTGCTATGACTAAAAAGTGAGCACGTGAATCTTTACTATTCAAAGGGACTAAAAGGAGACAGATGAATGCAATGAAACCAATGAAAGTTGGTTTTAGAACCATGTTCCCAAGAGATACAGATCTTATTTCCTTCCTGCTATTAAAGGAAAGGGGTGACTTTGATACATATTGGATTACATTAGGGCAGAGAGCAACACCCCCATTTATTCAAATCCAACAACGTTTTTTTTTTTTTAATTCAGCATTTCAGGGACATTACTGCAATCTCCATCTAACAGCTGCAGCCTGCAACATGCTGGTTCAGCTGCGTTTACATCCCCACAGACAGTAGGGATGTAAACATCTGGACACAATAACTTTTTGTGGGCTACCAACTTGGCCTGCTACCAAAAACCAAGGGTTCCATATAGTTTGTGACCCAAATTAGATAACTTAACTTTCAGAGAGGGAACAGAAATAGAGCTGGTAGAGAGAAATTTGCCTCACTGCTTTTTTGGGGTTTGTTTTTGTTTTGAAATGGGGATATTGTGTGACCCCATCTTGAAAGGGGGAAGAACAACTCTGTCTCTTCTGTGCAAGACCGGATAGCTGTTTGTCAATGGAAGGAATACTTTCTCCAGCCATCTTGAGCCTCCCATACTCCTTAATGGTATTAGTCAGAAAGAAGGGGGCACAGTGAAAAGCCAAATCCTCTTCAGATGCCATTTGTGGCACCGGAAAAGCAGTGAAAAATAAAAAAAATCCAGACTCAGTTCTTCAACATGACCATGCTACTGTGAACAATCTCTTTAGATTTTAATCTCAAACTTTGTTAAAACAGCTGTCCTAGTGCTTCGCTGCTTAGACAGCTCTGAACAGCTACAATGGGCAAGTGAGAGGTGGCATTAATTCAAAGATATGACACTTAATTGTCCTGCTGACACCTTAGTAGTGACTCAGCTGTGTAAGCATCTAAGAGCATTTTAAGAATCCTGAGTATTTCAACATACAGACAGGGTAGTTTAGGAAATAAAAGCACCTAAAAGCCAGCTATGACACAGAGCAGCATCTAGGAGAGCTGTTTATACATCAGTAACCCTCCTGAATCCAAAGTATGCTCTGTCCTACTCTCTAAATCCTCCTTGTTCCACCAACGTAGGAGGTCTGTAGATCATCCTCTGTGTTGCAAGTGACAAAACCCAAGACACCCTTTCCCTCACAACCTTCTCTTGATGCTCCTGTCTGACTCAGAGAAAAGTAGTACATGCTTCAGGAAAGAGATATTGGCCAGAAGCAAGTATTTTCTCAGCCTGTACTAATTCTGCTGTATCGGAATAAAGACTGCAAGCTACATTCATCATGCTACCCTGGTGCAGCTTTCGTCTGTCTCCCATGTTTCATCCTTCTGAAGCCTGGAAGCCAGTGGGCCTCTTGTCACCCTCTCCACATAATTCTCTTCCTTTCTTTGTTATTTTTCAAGCTTAGTGGCAGGGAGTTTCACCGTTCACCCCCTATTAACCCTTCCTATATTTAGTATTTATGTCAGAATCAAACAGTTCTTTGCTAGAGCAGTGAGCAGAGAAGGTGAAAGAAGTGAGTGGGAGACAGAGGTGGCTGCTGAGCTGGTGCCTGTCCCAGTGGCAGAAGAATGAATTAAAAAAAGAAAAAAAAAGATACAACATGTCAGGCATCAAAAAGAAATGGCTCCACCATCACTGTTGATTCAGGGTCTCATAAGAAGGCAGTCAGCTCCAGAAGTGTTCTGACTTCTGAAGAACGGAGTAAGAAGAAGAACACTGAACTTCTGCCCAAGGCCCTACCTGCAGATTTTGGTTGACTTACAGAGAGCATCCAGCAAGCTTGCTCTGGCCTAGCATTATGCAGGTGTGCGGAAGGACTGACACTAATACCTATGTTGTGTGCAGAAATTCTTCCTACTTCCTCATTTCAACCTAAGTTCAGCCTGAACTTCCCAAGTTGTTGATTTTCTTCAGAGCATAGTTCAGGGCAGGACAAGATGCCTGGCAGGCAAATAACCCACACCTTTATTTTTGGCTCAGGTGGTACAGCATCAAGTGAGCAACTCCCTGTAACTCAAAGCTACTGAAACGCAGTACTGAATCACCCAATTCCATTAAGTTACCACTTTCCAGGAACTTCTCTGTAAGGATACAAGGGGCACTCAAGATTCTTCTGAAAACTCCCCACTGCTTCTGTAACCACGCTGCAGAGAAAAACAGCTTTCAGGGAGCAAACTGATTCTACACCAGCAAAGTATTGCCAGAGTCTAGGCCTGCTATCTGCTGAATACTGCTATACATTGTTCCCACTTCAGTGTCTCCTAAAACTGGCTGTGCATACAAACATTAGGTAGATCAAGGTCCACAAGACATTTCTCAATCAACAGCCAACAACAGATTTAAGAAGATGCTACTTATAAACAGAGAAGTCCACATTAACTGATTTGCACCCACTCAAGCTCACAGAAGAGGACATTTCTGTCCTCCATGTGTTCCTTGAGAAGTCTAAGCTGAAAGAAATAAAAAAATGTTACTTTACAGTTTATACTTACTTTCTCACTAAGAATTTTCAACAGAACAAAAACAAACTCTGGCTTATTATGGAATGGGTTTCGGTACGTTCCGCTTTCATTAGATGTTTCCTATACTAAAGTATTTTTTGCTTTGGAAACCCTGCCGCTGCAAGTCTTTGAAGCACATACTGAGGATTACCATAAGCAACCTTTCAGAAGAACATACCAGAAAGATGACATGGTCCTAGTTATTCCAATCTCATTAACTGGGCAAGCAGGCAAGTGTTTGAAACAGACTGCAGAACATAAGGAAGTGCTTTTCTCCCAAAAAGGCTGCTCAGCAGAATGTACCACTGCAACACAAATGCAGATGTCGCTCTGAGACAGTCATGCTGTGTCACACAGGCAAGTATTAAACAAAGAATTGGGACATCTAGGAGAATAAGTGTCAACTCTCAGTTTCCTCCTCACCCAGCAACATTCTGCTCAGTCCTTTCAAACAGCATGAGCTGATCTAAGTTTATGGACCTGTTATCAAGGATGGCAACATACGGTTCAGCTACACGTGGAATATTATTTTATTTAGATCAGCTATACATATTAATGTTATCTTGACAGCTACTATAAGAAAAATTGCACAACAGCTATTTTGCTAGAACCATGTTAATTAGCCAAAGACCAATGATTTTTGACTACCCTTACCTTCACAGGCTCTTACCAGAGAATAAGTATCTTGTTCATGTGGTGAAAAACACGCAGCAGCCATCAAAACCAGCCAGGGCAGCTGCTAATAATTGTCATGTAGAGTCTGTAGAGAAAAAGTCCTAAAAAAAACTAATATAGGAGCCTTTGTGTTTCTCTTTGTCTGTGACATTCCTAATTCATCCAAAGGCATTGGCCCAATACACACACCCTTGTGTGTGAGAAGAAAAGAGGAACAGAGTTGAAACATTAGAGATCAAAACACGCCAGATCTACTCTCAGAGAAAACCACACTGTGCACCTTGTTTTTAATAAACATGGGAAAATAAAAGAGAACCTATAGATAGGAACAACTTTCTTATTGTGGAAGTTCCACAGTAATCATTTATTTATTAGAAAATCTATTCAGTATATGCAAAGAGATGCAAAAGACTGTTGAATAACTAATTGCAAAACACAGATGTCTGCTTAAGCGGAGTCCAGCAGCCTCCAAGTTCAGGCTGTGTTGCGAAGATCATGTCCCATGCCAAGTGACCAGCACTTGGATTTCAATTGCATGAAATGGAGAACACCTGCTTTTGGATACCAAACCAGTTGTTCAATCCTTTTCATATAAGCCACCACCTACAATGAACCATTCAATACGGAGCATGAAATGAGGGGTAGGCTATGGTTCAGCTTCTCCTGAAAGCTTTCATTGCAAAAACTTGCAGCCTACAGCCAACACGGCAGCATAGCAGGAATATATGAATCCCTGCAAAGTAGGCAAATGCCAAAATTACTACCTGACACAAATCAGGTACAGCCTGTACACACCTTTATAAAACAAGGGTATTTATGTGGTGTTTGGAAGCGTGTGATGGAAATCTCTGTGCAGTGAGACAGCCTGATGTTGTACAGACGCATCAGCTGTGCTTATTCCCACAGCAAGCTCTGCAGCTCAAGTGCTGAATCAAAACAGCTCTACAACCATCATCACAGGGGCCGTGAAGCACTCCAGCAAGTCTGAACCCAGTACTGACTTGCTGCAAGTTGGAAACCGTCCTCTGCTGAGCTGCCCCACAATGACAAAGAGAGTCTGTAGGATCAGTTATAGCTGTACTTGTAACCTTAGAGTGCTCCTGTAGCTTCCTTGTTCCTAAGCAACCAGTCTTATTCAAACAAGCTGCCTCCAATACTTCTGGCCACTACAGAGAGAAAACGCCTGAGCCCCTTTTTCTCTCCATCCCAACCAGTTTCAAGAGGTAGATCTAACAAGTTTGTTTAATCTTTTTCCCCTCCTTCCACCTGAAAGCAGCTGCAGGCCAGGTTGCTTTAAAGCTCATACCCCAAATAAGTAGCCTGATGCCTTTCCATGAGATCTGGGAGTGAAAAAACCCAAACACTGAGTTGAGGGGGAAGTATCGTGAGTCTCCAAAATCACAGTAAGGGCATGAAGCTCAAATCCTAGAGAGCTCATAAGGTGTAAAGGCTGGACTGGGCATGATCAGAGGCAGCAGATAAGTTTAGGAGCTGAACCCATACACAACCCACTGCAAATTTAAGGCACTCCTGTAACGTTCCACTTTCAAGCCTTTTCAAGCTCTTTGACTTTTATCAAAATTCCTATTCCAAAGGCAATGAGCTTTTTCTTCTTCAGCACCTCTGTGTGAAAAGTACACATCCATCAATATCGCAGTTCCACTGAGGAAGCTTCTCTGAAGTCAGATACATAAAAGTTCGGCCAAATTATTTTATAGAAACCACCATTCCCTCTCCTTTCTAGGGCACCCCTTCCCCATGTACAAAAAGGACAGGAGATCCTGGCGAGCCTCTTCTTGCTTTGAGGATGCATGCCATAAGACTCTCTCATAAACACTACACATACCACAGTGAATCACGTGGTACTCCATCTATTCTGGAGAAAAAAATTTAATCCATTTGAATAAAAATAATAATAATTTAAAAAATCAAAAATTCCGTAAGTCTTGTATATTTCAAACCTCAAATTTCAGCTCAGCACACTTGCTGCAAGGAAGAAGCCCATTTTCAGTCTGTCTTCCCACAGCTCAGTACACGGTTGTTGGATGAAGTGATGCAAGGAACAAAAAACTTCCCATCAATTACCACCAGAAGCTAAATATATGTACTTGTAAATACAGTCTATACGCTGACAGTGACGGAGCAGTAGTGAATGGGAACCAGCCATTCCAAGAACTACATGCTAATACATGACTACACTCTGAGTCAAACTAGAACATCTAATTTTCATGGAGTACAAGATGTTCCTACTCACATTTGCCCCTTTATTTGGATTATGACCCCACAACTCAGAGCCAAAAGCAAACACACTAACTTCTCTGTTTATGCAAGTTGGTGTCCAATATCCTATTACAAATCCAGCTTTACTGGTGCATTTAACAAAACACACTAGATGTGAACTCAGGCAACTAAGGACCTGGCTCACATTCACTTCTACCATCTCTGCTGCCAGGACAGGGTGAAGATGAAGCAAGCAAAAATGGCTAGACCCAAGGCCACCAGATATCGCATCTCCAAGCCCAGGGATGGTCTCTCTACAGATTACTACATCAGCTAGGTCTGTAGGAACTTGCGCTGGAATGCAATTAAACAAAAGAGCACCGATACTCATTTGTTAACAGAGTAAATCCAGCTTTTGATATTCAAAACCTAAAAAAGAGTGATCTGTGAACTGAAATTACCTTTTAGAGACAATTTTTTTAGCATCTTTGCCTCCAATAGCTACCTTACAGGTCTGTCTTCACCCTCCCCCCTCAAAGGCACTGGGAACCTGCTTCAGATCCTCACTGTTTTGTACCGTTCTTTCTCCTGCTACAGAACACCTTTAGCGTCTCTGCAGCAGTATTTAAATAGACAGCAATGACATCTAGTGGCTTGTTAAGAATTTGCCTTACTAAATTTCCAGCTCATTTGTTTTTAGAAAGTAGACAAAACACACAGCTCTCAGCATTTCAGTTAGCTGCTTCCAACTACATAGACCAAAATTCTCTACAAACTCTTCCGTAACACACACGCACTGTCATCTCCCCCAGCTCGCAGCATTTCCCCAATCCCTTGCTTGAAGCCTACGAGGTGAGGCAGTAGGCACAAGTTTGCTTTAGGCCTTGCCTGCACAACGACATTTCTTCAGTGTAAATCTAGCTACACATATCTGTTCTGGTTAAATGGGGCTGGGGCTCCCACCCACCCTTTTGGTTATGCTGTTCTCTAGCTGCATTAAACTAAATGGTAGAGGTTATTCACACAGACAAGGACAAGGCCCAAGGCCACATCATTTGTAACAGCTGGTACACAGTTCATTCACAGCTAGAAGAACATACAAAGGACTGTGATTTCTAAAATGTAGCTGTGCTGAAATTACAAGGAGAAAAGATAAAAATGCTATCCTGAAAGCAAAGAGGAAGAGATTTTGCAGATTAGATTTATGGGAGAACAGTAAGCAGTTCACTTCCCTCCACCCCTCCAAAAACCCCTCTTACCTTTTTCACTGAGTGATACTGCAAAATTGTCAAGAAGCACAGGTGAGTGGTTACTGAAACTTTTGAAGCACGTGACAATGTAAGGAAAGTTCAGAAGGTATCTTTATATAGCTTCCTGTACTATTGGCACTAGTCATTTAATCACTGCTGGAGTCTTTGCAGGCATTAACACTCTCTACAGCCTTGACAGTGAATGATCTAAAAGATTTTTCAGTTGACAATGGTGAGGAAGCATGAGATTTGTAGTATATGTATCTGGTGCACAAGCCTACAGCCCTCAGAGAATGTTGCATACTAGTCATTAAAAAAAAAATTACCTAGTTCTAGTTTTGTTAACTGAGACATCTTAATACCTAAGACTGGAATCAATAGGTTCTTGAGGTGCCTTCCCCTACCATTCCATCTCAGGCAAAGACTTGAGGGTTTTTATTTACTTGCTATGCCTCAGTTCCCACAGACACACGCGTCTTCCAATATTATGGATGAGCAGATCTCCCTGGAATCATCTATAAGCAAATAATATCGCTAATCTTCAGAGCACAACAGAAACATTTAGCAATGCAACTGTTCTGTAGCACTAATAGGAAAAGAATGGAAGACTATAATAATTCTAATATACCAGGAAAGCATCCCGTGAAAACCCAAAAGTAAAGAGATGGAACAAGTACTAAGAACGTCTCAAAGAAAATAAATAACTTGAAATTAGTCCCTGCATCAGAATGAGCTGCTACTCATGTTTCTGCTGAAGGGCAGAAAAACAGCCACTTGCCTTCGACCAGAAACTGGTTTGGGTGGGGGGGCTACTGTTGCTTTATAATGACATATACAACCTTAAATATCACACTGCTTACATGAAAAGATGATGATTCAGGAGTGGCCAGTTATAACAGGTTTAATGCTGAACTTCAAAAGACATCACATTTAGTTTTCATCACAAATTCTTCTGGCAGACCCATCGACTTATTCATACTCATTCTGGATAGCAAAAGGCTATCCAGAGCCAAAGAAAACTACAGCATGTGGGGTTTCTGAATCACTGCTTAATGGAACCACTGAAACAGTGGTTTCTGATAAGCCAGCAACAAACACTACCAGGTGGTAATGAGACTGCCTATCCCATGGCTCCAACAATGAAAAGAGGATTTGAAATCCTCAGATCTTCCCACTGTCAGCTCTGTTTTTTATTACTCATGTCATTTTACACAGATAAAATTCATTCATTCCAGGCTGAAGCTCCCAACAAAAGCATGGATGCTCTTCTGGAGCTCTGAACAGTTATCAAAATTCTTAGGTCAGCTCCTTGAGGAAACCAATTCATATTCCCTTTCAATGATGTGAAGACCCATTTCTACAACCCTATGAACAGGGTAAGTGACTAGCAGATTGAGAGAGGTACTCAAGACAAGCACATACATGCAAGTGAAAGAACTGAAGAGGTTTTTCAGAAGACAGTATTTTCTATTGCCTTAATTACAGGAATCATAATTTTTCATTTAGACCATTCCATTCCTTTGCCAATTACTACCTTTGTGATTCAGCCCCAAACAGCAGAACTTCATTAAAATTTTAGTTTCTTCAAAAATCAAACAAGGAACCCTTGCTAAATCGCTAAGGAAAACTTTTTGTTCCCTCACCCACAATGTAGTGATCACCACCTTCTCGGAAGAATTTTCCAAGTCTGAGCAATAGACAGAAGCATCGACCTGCAGCCATCTCCAGAAAGTATCAAATACTGTCAGGAAGGCAAAAGCCTGCCTGGTCACAAGGTACTGGCTTCAAATGGCAAAGCAAATTTCATACCAACAGAACTTTTCTGTAGTCTACCTTTGAGGGAACCTATGACTAGATCTCTAGTCTAGTGCTCAGGTGCAGCTTGAAGAGGACCACAGCAGGACAATACAAACGGGCTGCGTTCCTGCTTGCAGAGTATCAGTTGAAAGATTACTACTGCATATATAAATTTTGGTTTGGGGTGAAGACAAAACCAAGACCCACTATGCAAAGACAGTCATAGTAGAAATAGGATGGAGAGAGGGAAGAAGGGGTGAACAGGCTAGGAAGTATTACCAGAAAAAAAGAGAAAAGTACCTAGAGAAAATTCAGATGTATGGGCTTGTCCATAAAGCTTGTGGGAAAGAGAATTATACACCTTGAATTGCAGGCAAATGACTTAAGTCTATTATGAGACACTTCTGCTTAAGAATTATACACATTCTTATATTACATTGTGTAGAAACATATATTTGTCTAGCATGATGTTTACAAAACATATATGCAAGAGCATTTGTCCTTTCATGTTCTTTCCATGTATGTGGTTACAGACTCTCAGCAAAAAGGAAACAGAAGACAATTCTAGCTTTGAAAGTGATGAATGAAGACTACACTGCTTAGTGTTCCTCACTACCTTTCCCTTTAAGCTTGTCTTCACCAAAACAAATACCCCACAACAGGGAAGACAAGTCATAGGCTGTTCCCAATTCCTTCTGGACAACAAGGCACTCCATTAGCTTCACACTGAGAACCTCAGAAGAACTGCAAGCAGCAAGTATCTGCTAAAAAAAAAATATTCCAGTAGGTTAGCACTAACTATTGTTCAAGTTCTTAGACAGCCATAGCTATAGCTCCCCATTTTCAAGACTAGTTCACTGTAATCCTGAAAACAAGGATTACAAGGAAAACAAGGATCACTACTCTTTCCTTAGAGTTCCACAGAAGCCACTGTGTTCCTGCTTCTGGAGGTTATATTCCCACCACAGAAGTTTCACAAGCTGTGAACAAAACCACTCTGGTGCATTGACAGTTGTAGATCTGGAAAACTACAGCCAGCTTTGCATCTCCTCTTCATACTTTTGGGGATCAATAAAAGGTTTGTCAATGGACCGGATCATCAGCTCACCACAGTACACACATTCAGCCGCCACAATGTCATCAATGTCAGCTTTGATCTGTTCCCGGCTCTGCTGCCCCTTCCCCAAGCTAATGGTATCTGTGTCTTTGGGACGATGGTGGCTCTTGGAAGGCTGACTGGTAGCTGCCAGCTTCTTCTGAAGATCTTCAAGTTTTGCCTGCTTATAGGCAGGAAGGTTTGGGAAAACTGCTTGGAGGAGACAGTCATAGTGAAACATGTGACCACACAGGAAAAGGTAAAAAGGGCGGTTTAGAAGTGGAAAGTCACAAGCAGCACATTTTTCCTGAGGCTCTACAGAGCCATACTTATTTCTCATTTCCTGGATGTCCTCTCGGATTCTCTTGGCACTCTGTGTGGCTTCCTCCATCTCCCTTTTAAGCTCCTCAATGTGTTTGTTGTAGTCCTCCAGGGAGTTACAGATTGCCTCCTTGAAATGGTCAATAGTGACAAAGTCTGGAAAGAATGGCAGGACGTCTTCAATCTTCAGCAGGGCACAGCTGGAGAGGCAGGCCATTGCCTTTTTGACATCCTTCTCTTCCTGAACAACATGGCGAGCAATCTTCAACCAGAGCTTCTTCCGGAGTTCCTCATCATCTTCAGGGAGATCTGCACAGGACTTGGCAAGATCAACATCCACCTAGAAGTTGCACAAACAAGGAAACTGAGTTAAGCTTCCCTCTTCGTTTATCCACCATTCAGCTTCAAAGCCTGCTGTCCATTATAGGAGGCATTAATAGAAAACTTCTATTGCTCTCTCATTGCCTAGGGCTGCACTACTGACCTGCTCCTTATTTACATGTCAAACACCTCTCCTCTCCACCAGTATTACTCCCTGGAGATTTGCTTGCTACCCAGCAGAGAACAACAAAGCCCAGCACTACAATAAGGACAAATCCATGTTACAGTATCTTTGCTGGCCACACATTTCAGCAAAGACATAGCAATGCCAATAGAAAAAATTCCAACATCTCCCTGAAGGTCAGACTAAGGCATTCTTCTGAGATGACTATCATAGCTAGGAATAGGAAGTAATTAGAATCCTGAACAATAGCTATACAAGTCTTGCATAAATGCAGAGATGTTAAAGGTATTTTATGTTAGAGACTGAGCTTAAGACAGACAGTACTTCCCCTTGTACTCCCCATGCCCCTACCCTTAATTATGGCTTGTCACAGTCAGCTGTCTACTTAAAACAATTGTGAAAGCACAGAAGTATGTTAACAGAGACAGGTCTTTCTTCCTAGACTTAGCTGCACAACTCCTATACTGATGAGTCCGTCCAGTTCCTCTCAATGCTTGGTTGTTCAAGATAACTTGAACAAGCTAGATTCCTATATATCATAGCATGCATGCACAGACACACACATACCTGTAAGGCGAGATCCACAGCCTCCTCATATAATTCCATCACTTTGTAAATATGGACACATGCATGGTTGTGCCCATGCTCTGCACACAGGCGCAACGCGTACTTCAGGTCATAGTGGATCCTGTTTGGGTTGGTTCCTGCTTGCTCCAGGTATGATAGCAGCGAGTCTGGTCGACACAAAGCATAAAGAGACAACAGGTAGTTGTGAATGGCTTGCTGGGTTTCCTCCAACTGATAGACACAGAACTCCATGTATCTAATGGCTTCATTGATCTGCTGGGTGCTGGCACTCTGGCTATAGTTAACAAGGGCTGGAATGAGGTTCCTGGCATCCAGCCTAGAGCCCATAGAAATCCAAGCATCAACTACCTTCTTGGGAATATGCTGGATGAGGACTGGAGAGAACTTGTAGAACAGCTTCTCGTCTCTGTGCCTGGACAGCACATTTAGAGCTTCATCGTACTCATCATGCTGGCAGTGGTGAGCTACTACGCGCTCATAGTCCTGCATGATGACTGCAAAGTAGACCATGTGCTCTGTGTCCCCATGGCTTGCCAACAGCTCATAAATAGATGCCCGGTTATTAAATAGACAGTCTTTGTTTTTCGGACTGCTCAGGAAAGTGCGAAACTTCTCACGTGTATCCAAATAGAGATTTCGCTGTGAGGGATCTCCTTCCAATATACCTAGCCAGTTCAGGTACAGCTCCGTTAACCACGTGGTCAGCAGAGTTGTCTGTGTTTTCTCAGAAGGCTTTAGGTTACTTAGCTTCTTAATCAGAAACTCCATCAGGGCCTCTTCTTGCTTGGCTTCGATGAACTTAAGGGCAATTTCCTCAAAGTAGTTCTGGGTCAGCGCATAACATTTGGCACTGTCTAGATACCTCTTGTTTTGGAAGCAGTGCTCTGCCTCTTTTGCCAGCACAATATCTAGGCACTCTGGGCGGTCTTTACAATACTCTTTGGCTAAATCAAATTTGTTCATATTCATATACATCTTCCACACATCTCTAGATTCCCGCTGGACGTGGTAGCGGAACACTACTTTCTCAGTGTGGATCCATATCTGCTGGACTGTGGGATCTTTGATCATGCGTGTCAGTAAGCCAAACTTCTCCAGGAACAGATCTTGAAAAACAACCTGCCCATTCAGAGTGCATACAGCCTTCACCCGATCAGGCAGCAGCAACAGGAAGTGGAACTGGGTAAGTACAATGGATATTGGCTTGTTCACAGTTATGTCAATATCAGAAGGATAAACCCAGACCCGTTCATCACTCAAAATTGAATCAGGACGGCTATAATCCAATGTACCGTATAACACACCATTTCCCATCATCCAGGCAAAGGAGCGTGGGTTGGAGCGTAGTTTTGGGGTGTAAAAGGCTATCTCACTGAAACCAAAGCTGGCCGGAAACTCCCGGAAGCTGGGCAAATGGTCAGCATGCATAGCAAATATGGAGCTGAAGCCTTGCTGCTCTGTTCCTTCAGGCACTTTGCCAACAAACTGGAAGAGTCTCTTTCGAGTGGTGGCTATAATAAAAAATTTCCCTTCTATCCCTCGTTCAATCTCCAAGCAGCAGACTGGGGCAGGTCCTGATTCCTCCTCCAGAGTGTAGACCTGTCGAAAGTACTGGTCGGGATTAGTGCTGAAGAGGCTTCCCTCGCTGACAGAGATTTCAGCTTCATAGATCTGCCCCTGGGCTGTCCCCACCAGGATAGGCCCAGTGTTGGTCTCTGAACCAAGAAATTTGTTCCAGCCCACACTTTCAATCAAGTGGCCTTTCCAGCGGGAGAGTGCTCGCACTTTCTGAACGCTTCTGTTCAGGTAAAGGCATTCACTGGTGTTCAGGGCAATCAGGAGATGAGAGCCTGCCAACAGGAGAGGGGTATGGGAAGGAGAAGGAGAGAACAAATTAAGACTGTGCCTAAGCGAGCCAAATTCCTGAGGCTTCTAATCCTCACATTTGATAAGCTCCAATATCAACATACTTAATCCAAGACTTTCCCAGGCATTCATAGGAATGTGGGGGATTTCCATACTGGATCAGAATGGTAGTCCATATGTTGCAAACTTAAATTACTAGTCCCAGATGCTTCAGCGAGACGGTATTCTTCCGTTTCAATAAGTGTTCTAAGGACAAACAGTTCCCAGAATTCTCTCCTATCCCTGGCAGTTGGTGACAGATATGAGCATCTCCTTCCAAACTTTTGTTTTGTTTTTTAAAAATCAGTCAAGGCTACAGTGAGCTGCAGATGTTTTTACAGTCCTTTTAAAAAATTCTTATATAAACACATACAGCACAGGGTGACTGCAAAGATTTCATGGGTTTTAGCAGCCTTGCTCAGAACAGCCTAATTGCATGTGTTCATTTCAGAGAGTTCAAAAGCAACAACATACACACAACAAGCCAGTGTTTTTCTAATAGCGCAGGGGCAAATCAGTGGGCAGGGCCCCTGGGCAATGGAGTCCTGCCCACAGAAGAACCACCTGTTCTCTTTGTGTTCTGTCAATAAGGAGAACTCCTTCACCAGTACTTGTTATGCACATTCAATTGCATCTGCTGCCAACCACTGTCTGTAAATATACATAGTCCATTGCCTCACCTGTGTGGTCCAAAAACATCTTGTAGACTTTGGCTTCATCTTTGCGTCCCAGCTCTACCTGATTAGGTTCATCTGGCTTCCCAAGATCAATCCTGCAAAGAGAAACCATGAAAGCATGCCTCCAACAAAAGTTCACATAGGCGTAATTGCTTACTGTTTTCCATATTGGGTTCATGGCTTCTTACCCAGTTTGTAATTGTAAGTTCTCTAGCAACTTAAGGAAAAAAAGGCAGGGGAAAACAAATGATAACTTCAAGTCTCTGGCAGCATTACCTGAGAAGGGTGTCTTTGCCAAGGCTCATACAGAGCTGGTTAGAGGAGACCACTAAGCTGTTAATTTTCTCTGGAGGAGCAAAATCAATCCTTTGCTTGTTAAATATTGGTGTTTCCTTCTCCAGTCTTGCATTCACATATCCTGGAGAAAGAACATGAACACTTAAAAACAAAACAAGACAAATACCCACAACAACCACCCCACACTACATCAAAATCTAACCTAAAAGACTAGAAGGATCATCGCCTGTTCTGAGTTTTACTGAAAAGGGGGTGTGCTCCATGGAGCCTGAACACAGAGAGCAGCACTCATGTAGAGATGTATAATAGAAAAGAAAAGTAGTAATACGCTTTACTGTCTTGTCACAGAACTACAAACTTTTCACAAGCATTAACTTGAAAGCACACAGAATTCCAGGGGAAGCCACAAAACTGCCACATAAACTGCATAAAAAGCTGAAAATGAGAGTAGAATCACAAAGTAATTTGTTTTTCTTAGTTGACAGTTTATTTGTTCAAGACAGGAAAGAATGGCTGGTATTACATAAGACACAAAGAGGGCTCTGGTTTGACACTCCCATACAAGCTACCCAAGAGACCACTGTGGTGTTAATTGAAACATATTTCTCTCTTATTCCATGTTGGAATGGAATGAGCTACCATACTTGACATCCATCATTCACAAGCTAAAGCTATTTTTAAAGCCATGTTGAGTTTTTTGTATTCACATAGCAGACTTCATCATAGAGAGAAGACTGTTGGATTATTTGCTGCATGGAACACAGCTGGAGGTCACAATGCTGCTTTTAACCATAACCCTGTTTTACCAACCATAACTCTATCCTAATTGCAACTTTCCAGTTGTTGCTGGAAGGCATGCAAACTACTTATTAGAGCCAAAACAATAACCAAGACCTGGTGATTGCTGAATCAATGCTCCAATCTTGGCATAAATTGCTTCCTGAGCCAAAACCCATTCAGACTGGGATTTGCCATGAAACAGTAAACCGAGATGGAGCCAGAATAACCTAATCCTCAGATACTTTTGAAAACCATGCCTGACTTCTAAGAAATGCCCAATTAAGTTAAGGTTAGAGTTAACGGTTGAAGTTTGACAAGACATGGCCACCCTATGGGACACATGTTGCGTTTTAAGCCCAACCAAGCAATCTGACAAATCAATGAACTGAAAATGGGAGCGTGTACAACCACAGCAAGTTACCTCATGCGACTAAGTAAGTATTCAGCTAGTCAGTTTAGTCCCAACCAGCTTGGGAAATGTGGCATCCATACGAAGGCATGTTGAGGGATTACTTGTGAAGGAGATCTAGGTGGCAAAGGCAGAGAATGGAGAAGTAAGGTCTGACTTGAGAGAAGTGACAGACTTCTGCAGAAATATGTTAATAAATAAACAAACAAATAAAAACCCCTTAGAAATCTATTGCTTTAAAAACCTCTTATGATCTTCAGTGCAGATGGGCAAAGCACAAGATGCAGTTCAAACTCTAAGACTCGTTCCTTTGGCTACGACAAAGGCAAAGCCCAGCCGTAGGCAAGCGGTCAACAAACTGAAACTTTTAAGACAGGTGAACCTGTAACACCACGTGGCAGCACAGAGAAGCAGCATGACAGATTTAGTTTTCATTGAAGACAGTAGACCTCTGCACCCAAATACATGGGACTTGCAGAGACCATGCCATTCTATTCCTAAATGAGGACAGCACTCTTTATGGACTTCCTATGAGGAAGCAAAAAACTACAAAAGAGCTCAGATATGACAGTGAACTGCAAAATAAGAAGGCATTTGTATAAAACCAAAACCAAGTGATGATGCTCATTAGCAAAATCCTGGAACATATGCGTGTCCACAAATAGATCTTATCACAAAGTTTCATCCATATCTGTCCCATGAGACAGGTTTTCCCAATGACTGAATTTCCCATACGCACAAAGTCTTACATAACCCTCTGACAAAGAAAACAGCAGAGGATCTCAGTCTGACCACACTACCTCAAGCTAGAAAGCAAGACAGATTTATACATTGCTAGGTTAACCCATCTGCTTTGCTTCATGTGCGAGTGAAGGATTTCTAAAGCAAGCGGATCCATGCAGCAGTTAGCCTGGACAGGAAGATTAAGAACAAGAAGAGCTATAGCAAGGTAAGGCCATTCATGGCCGAAGGAGCTAACTAGGAAGATGTAAACTTAAAGAAAAAAGAAACCTGGGATTGTGTCTCAGAGTAAACAGGCTGCTTCCATTCTAAAGAGCATAGGCCTGACACTCTCCAGACTGGGACTAACAGCACCACTTCAAAGCACACTCAATACCTATAACCTCCCCCAAATTATCCTGAAAAACACTAATTTCAGCCATGTTGCTGTTGAAAGGGCCAGTGGAGTAGTGGAAAGCAGCCTGCTAACACTACAAGTCCTTTAATTGCCTGTTGTACCAATGCCTTCTCCTTGCCTCTGCCTCCACACTAGACCAGCTGCGGGATCTTTAAAGCATTCTTGTTTTAGAGGAAAGATGCACATGCAGGAACAGACAAAGCAACCACAATCTGAGTAGGCAGCCTTTTGCCCAGCACATATGTTTTCTTCTTACACGTTGATCCACATCTTAAACATTACCCACTTACACAAATGTGCGTTCCTTCCAGTTCTTTCCGGTTAAGCAGAACAGATGTTCTTCATTTCAGATTAAGGAGCTGCAATGCCAAGGCTTAAATTTGCTGGTATGAACTGCGGTTCAAACCGTGCAGACAAAACTCCCAAGCTGCAGATTCATATGATGTCACAGCTAACCAATAAATATAAATACTTATTTTTATATATAAAAAGGAAGGATTACTCTGATGGGAAAAACCCACACACCAATGGATTGCCAACTCACATTCATTCAGGCAATCCTGAATTTTTTTCAGATTGCCATCAGGCAAAACAAGGCTGACTGAGACAGCAAGGAAACCCAAACACAGGAAGGAAAGGGAGCAACTAGCACCTACGCACAGGTAGGGGTTTGAGTTGGGGTAAGTTTGGGTTTTTTTATTCAGTCATAGTTCAAGCCAGTGGATTGGATTCCAGCATTCTGGACTCTTTAGAACCGTTCCCATTACAATTATAATAACTGTAGGATCATCATCACTAACATGAGGATTTTAGCTAGCGTCCATAACAGGAGAAGGATGCACTTCTTTAGCTTACATTTCTCTGTACAAAGGAGATGTCTATTTTATAACATGCATTCCTTTCAAACAGTCCGTTCCTTCATCCTGACCCCCAATGTCCCTCTTCTGTTCAGGTGAGATAATACTGTGGTACTTCCCACCCTGATTTCTGGGGAAATCTGTGTTTTTCCTTAAAGCTTTTAATCTATTCAGAGATCTAAGCTCACCAACATCAGTCACGTCTAGTGGGTCAAAGTAGGTCTTTTCATGCTGGAACTGCAGTACTTTAAGTTTACAGTGCAGCACTACTTTACGTTGGCAACAGAGTCACTGCTTGGTTACCTACAACTTTGAGAAACAGCACCTGCAGTTTAACAAGCACAGGGAACAACTAACTGAAACAGAGGAGTACGTTTTAACATCTTCCAAAATTTCCAACCTAACCTTTAGGACTGCTTTCAGGAAGTTAACTATTTACTTACATATTTTTCCAAAATCCATTTGCTTAAACTTCAGATTGCCCACAACTTCTACCAGCCCAAGTTTTGTTCAGAATCACCAGTGCAATCTGATTTAAGAATAATTAAAATCCTGATTAGGCTGTGCCTTTGCAATTAAGCAGTTTCCAAAACTTTCTTTGTCAACATCAATTGTCAGCAAACAGACAGATTTCTCAACTGTAAGACAGCCACGACTGAAGACAGTGTTGCAGCAGTCAAGATGAAAAGTTGAGCCCTTGAAAATTTATTTTCGGTAACACAGCTTGTCCCAACACTGTTTTGCACAACACCTATTCAGGACACTTATTCTTTACCTAATATTACACAACAAAATAACTGTGCATGTTAAAACAAACACAGGGAACATATCTACTTCAGTACCTAGACTCAGAGTAATTCTGTCTGTGTATTTATACTCAATAATATACATAGTATGACATAATTCTTCAGTTCTTACCACATACATAAACCTCACAACCTGGTTTCCCCAAAGGTTAACAGTGGGCGACACTATATGAGGAAAAAACTTGAAGGAATGTGTCCATGCATTTCCAAACTCGTAACTCACAAACACCAGCTCCACATAGCAGCTGGTACTACCACAACAATACCAGGTAGAACAGAATCCTCTCATAACCTGTGTTTTCCTGCCACACTCAATAAAATGTTGTGAGGTGGCATCTGATAGGGAAGTTATTGAGCCTAATAAAACTTGAATTTATCACGGAATATACCTGCCATTTGTTTGCTTTCTTTCACATGAAAGAAACAACTGACTGGTCATCACACTGTTACTTTACATTGATTGTACACCTCCCTGAATAGCGCACTATACCAAAGCTTCACAGACCTTGACAGAAAAGTTTAACAGTGATATAGATTGCTTTCTTGGTAATCTTCTTCAGCAGTAACCTTGCCATCATGTAGTCAGCCTAAGGGAACCACTCCAAACAACAATGAAGCCTTTGGTAAACTGCCCCTGGGTTAGGAAACTAACTGTGCAGGTACAACTTGTGCACACAGCCAGAACACTGTGGCTGTAACAGCTGGGTTCCTCAGAGAGGAGTTAAAAAAAAAAAAGGAGGCAAGCTGATGAGACGATTTCACACAACTACCACAACTCTGAACTGAATACTGCTGAGGTGTGGTTATAATTTGTGACTACGAAGGCATTCCACTTCATGTACACGTTTTCACCACACACCACTTCATGGTACGAGGGGGTATGGCCTTATGAAGCTCTCCCACAGATAACCAGCACCTCAGTTTTGCTAAGATGATCTGCATCACCCCGAGCTTCATCAGGAATCGAGTGTCCCCTGCGTCAAAACATTTCACACAGCAAATGATGGAAAAACAAATCGCAGCCGAACGTTATGCCACATACACAGCGATACCTCTTTTACTGGATACACTCCCCACAGCCTGCCATGTCTGACTCCCCACCCCGCCCCCAACTAACGAGCTGCCACCTTGCCT
>NW_008824350.1:3968620-3975179 GCF_000699105.1 Pygoscelis adeliae
TGCGCCTGCGCCGCGCCCCGTCCCGCTCCCCCGGCGCGCGGGGCGGGACCTGCGTCAGGGAAAGGGTTCTCCCGCCTCAAAATGGCGCCGGGGGGGCCGCTCGTCTCGTCTCGTCTCGTCTCGGTTTCGCGGTTGTTAGTTACGCCTGTAGTCGCAGCCCGGACCTTCATATCCCTAATAATACCCTGAAGATGGCTAATCGGCCTATACCCTTGCTTCTAGGTCTTGGGGTGCGTGCAGACACAGCAAGGCTTGCAGGCCCTGCGCATCTGTGTGGTGCCTGCGGCTTCTATTTGATGCTATCCTGTCGTGTGCAGGCATGTGCCGCATGTGCATGATAAATCACTTGATGAGCCCATCAGCGCGCTTTACTGGGGTCACTTAGTTGTGATGGTACTGCAAACACAGTATTCTCTAGTGATTCTACTGATTGAAACCAGGAATTGGCTGTTCTTAAACACTCCTGTAAAAACTCGTCTTGTGGCTCTTCTGTAGCACTGAGTGGTAAAGTCTTGGCTTTATTGCTAAAATAATGATTGTGGCACAGCGTATGGGGATCCAGCATAAGGCTGTCCTTGAGCTATGTTAGATTTGCTTGGCAAGTTTATCCTACCTTTCCAGTGTGTTGGACCCAGCTTCTGTATCACTAGATAGTACTTAAGAGCTGGGTTTTTCTTTTGTTCTGATTATACCAACAATTGCTATTTACAGCTTTACCCTCTAGATGAAACTAGGCATTAACAAAAAGACCAATCTCTTACACACTTTTGGGTTTCATCATATATAAAATGAATACAGATGTACATGTATATACTGTATGTATACTATATACTGTCTATTACAGGTAATCTTCACAACACTTTCTGGAAGGAACAGAGAAATGTTGTCACACAGGGTACAGGACAGTTTGCAACACAGACAGATCCATTACAAGATAGAGGAGGTCTTCCCAAATGTAACTTGCATGTCAGGTGGCAGTGAGGCACCACCAGTACCAGTGGCACATGGTTGGCTTTGCACAAACAAGAAAGTTACATCTCCTTTTTCTCTGCCCTTTTACTGGACACCTCGCCCCCATAAACTAGGGCTCTGGTCTGCATCACTCAGCCTCAGGCCTTCTCCCCAGCGTTGAGCCAGATACGCAGGTCCCACACTAGCTGGGTTCCTGGAGGCACCCATGGCACGCCTCTGTGGGGTCACCTCTGCCTGCTTTGCTAAAAACATAAGATGGCTCTTCCTGACTCAGCCTACCCGCAAGCACTGGCAGGAGCAGAGACCGAGCTCCAGCTTCTGCTGTTTACCCTCTTTATGGGGCAGCTCTGAGCCAAAACAATGAAACCACATTCCTTTGCTCTCCAATCATCCTGATCACCATAAACAGCAACTGTTCTCTTTCAGCTTCTCAAAAGGTACACACAAATTACGTTAGGATTAGGGTAATGAGGTAGGAAGGGACTTCTTGGACTGTCAAATCCATTCTCCCACTCTTGTAAATACCACATCATACAGTCCTTTCTCTATTCCTATCAAGCTCTGTCTGAAAGTGTGGGTATTTTTTCCCAACCGCTCCAGCTCATACCTGTTCCAGACGCTGATTATTCTCATGATTTCAAGCTCCAATTTCCAGTCTTAACACAAGCTGCAGCTAGCCTGAATCCATTTGTTCTTGTTCAAACACTGTCCTTGACTGTAAAGGACATTTTAGGGCGTTAATTTCCTTTGCAAAAATCATCACCAATCATAGCCTTCATTCAGATGTACCAAATCCAGGATTTATCAAACTGAGAAGTTCTTGCCTTTCTCCTCTTAAAAAGAGGAGGCAATTAGTTTCCTGGAGCATCCGAGTAGTTCTTCTCTGCATCAGTTGCAGCTTCAGCTCATGTTTATGTAACAGGGGTGAGCGTAGTTTGACCCCTCATTTCAGATGAGGTCTCTCCCTGTTGCCTTCAACAATGATGCTTATACTTTTTTTAGTCACATTTTTAACAGTAGAAGACTGAAGGGTTATTTGGTAAGGGGGAAATAAACTCTCTTGAAATATATCTGGAAATTAGGCTAAATTGAAATTTGTGCACAAATTTCTCAGTGTCCAGCTCTGTGAGGTGTTCCCATTCAAAGCCTAGATCAGGACATATCATTATAATATTTTTGTTCTTGGTCAGGTCCAGAAATGGAAGAGATTTTCTTTCTCATTCTGGCAGATATTATTGCCAGTTAGGACTGATACCTCATGAGAAACCTTTGTCTGATTTTAGTGTAGTTAACTTGGAAGCCAGATCCTCACCTTTTTGGAAATGAAACATCAGCCTAAAGCTAATCCAGGCCCACAAGCCTGCTCCGTCCACCTGCACTATCTGCTATGACTATTTAATTTACAAACGTGTGCAATGATTATATCCTAGTGCTGCATTCACAGATTTCATATTCTGAAAAGAAGGGGAGAGCGAGGGTTGCAGGCAAAAGATTTATCAGCTCTTTGATTTCACCAGGAGTGCATGGAGAATCAGATGATTACATTTTGTGTGTAGTAGTGGTTTAAGTCTGTAAGAGGGACTTGTGGGAAAGAATTAAAGGGAGCGATTTCGGTGATGGGTTTGGATTGGAAACCTAAATTCTGGTCTTGTTTTTGTATGGCTGCGATCACACTCGCAGTAATTTTGGCTTGAACAGTTAGCATTTTCTCCAAGCTATGGACATCTAGATGCTGTATGACATGCTAATCTCTTCAGCTTCCTTGAGGAACAGATTCTAGATAATGGCATTGACAAACATATACTGTGTCCAAGGTCCGGATTCCCAGCAGATTAAGCCTGTCTAAATCTGGGCTTCCACAACACTACGTCTCTGTCACTCCTGGCTGCCCTCTCCGGCCCGTACTTTGTGCCAGTATTAGTGCATGTATGATTACAGAGTGAGCCAGTTCATTGCCCCGCAGCAGATGACTGTGTGATCCATGATCTAAACCAGAGTGCTGGTGCAGAGGAGAGGGCAGGAAGACGTGGCTGTGGGAAGAGGTAAGGGCAGAACGAAGGCAGCTCAGATTTAAATGACTTGAACTGGCCCTGAGGTAACCTAGCAACACAATTATAATTTGAATTAAACCCTGGACTTCCTCACATATTTCCACTACAGATGTGGTACTGATCATCACTCCACTGCCTATAGAATATTCCTTCACTGTGATCAACGTAAAAAATACACTGCATTCACAAAAGCCATAGGCAAATAGGTGTATTTTCCCAAATGTAACAGCCTCCATAAAATGCCAACAAAGATGTAACACACAGCCAGGCTGTCAGACACCCTGCAGATACCTATGCCTCCCACCCAATCAAGAGAGTGTCTCCCAGGAGTGACACTTCCCCAGTGACACAGACAGTGTCTTTGAGTGACCACTTGAATTCTATGTACAAATTTACTACAGTAAAAGAAAGTGCCGTGGCTGTGTACCTACAGGTATCACGGTTACCCATGAGAACCTGAACTGGAACCTGTATGGGAAGCCATACAACAATTGTAATTTACACTGGAAGAGATCAAAGCTCAAAATGAGTTTGCCAGAGCCCACCTCCGAACCATTAACCAACCTCCCAAGCTCTCCAAACTCCTTGTCAGAAGCAGACTTCCTGCAGACCAGCAAACACCGGGTGGAATCGTATTATGCCAGAGCAGCAATCGCAGACCTGCTTACCATAGCTCCTCTGACACCTTAGGAAGTTTTCCCACAAGTGAACTACCAAGATCTGTTGATGCTACCTGTGCACTCCAGAGCATGCTGCCCTTCAGTAAGCACACCGAGTGCCCTCATGGAAACTACAGGCGTAACCTGTCAGTCCTAGAATGAGCATACAAGCACCAGAGAGAAAGGACAGAAACATGCTTTTATGGTGAGAAAACCTTTTCCCCATCACCAGCACCCTGTGGCTAATCACTCAGTTCTGATCCTCAAGGAAGATCTATAAATGATAAGCTTGAGAACTGAAACTGGTAACTGGGTGGAGACAGTGGTCTGACAGCATTTTATGGTTTTCCTAGCAATCCTTCCTCAACCCAGCCCCTCGCTGTTCGGTGTTAACTACTTGCCTTTCTCTCTTTCACATGAGGGATATGAACCTTATCACCTTCCTCTTGCTATTTCCCTCACCCCTTCCAGTTACGTGTTAACTCCTCTTTTCGCATAAAGTGTCTAATTGATTGACATAATTAAATTAAGCTCAGAGCATTGTCTCCCAACCTACACTTAGTCTGAAGTTTGCTGTTTCTGTTTCAGGTTTAAAGAAAGGGCTTTGAGTGCCTTAAACCTTGCCCACTTTTTCACATTTATCAGTTGATTTATTAAAAGATGTACTTTCTCCAGCAGATGGCAACATACTTCTAAATTATTTAGAACATCTGAGAGATAGGGACTCGTTCCTGTGCAAGTCAGATAGAAGATGAATTTGCCTTTGAGAAAGGGGCTGAGTACAACATAGGTGCTTATCTTTCCTTGGAAAATTTAAGAAAATATTTTTGAAGCTAGTGGAATTGTCATTTCAGTTAAATGTATTATTCTGTAATCTTAAAATGTGGTGTAATACTGTTGTTGTAGCTCTTCGCCTCCGCATTTAACTAGAGTGGCAGTGAACAGATGAACCAGAACATCTCTGTGCACCCCCCATGGCATTGCTTTTATTTCCAAGGAGCAATAAAGTAGTTCAGAGACCAGGATAGTGGGAGCTGTATTCTCACGTTGTTTCTCTCCTTTTTTTATTTTCCTAAAAGGCATTTCAAAATCGCCCATCTCCGGTGCACACCAGAAATGCCCATTAGCTGCTGTAGAATCGTTAAGTATTTTTTTTTTGCTGTGGACTCAGCAACTACGGAGCTCCTGTTAATCAGGAGCCCTATATGGGAAAGCAAATACTAGGATCTTTCTTCCTTTGATTTCAGCTGTAGTAATTTTTCCGTGAATAGCCAAAGCCTGATTTTCCACCGACTTGTGTGTTGTGGCTATTTCTGCCTCTGTAAGGTTGGTAGAAAATGATACGAAGAAGCATTTGACATCACTTCCTGCAGGTTGCAGTGACTAGATGAGGTACACCGCAAGGGAAAACCGTACTCAGGCTCTTGTCTTCACCCTTTTGTCTGTCACTTCTTTTAAGTGGTAATTACGCTTGATTTTTCCCAGGGAGGATGCACACTCAGGTGCATGACAAACAGCCGGTGACTCAGCACTGGTTGTCTCATGGCTTGCGATTATGAAGGCAACTGGCCAGGCAGCGGCTGTATCTTCACTTCTTCAGCGTATCTCTTGGCGTCACGGGATCTGGTTTGCTCTGGCACCTGCACTCCAGTTTAGCCCCTCTCTCAATCTAGATCCCCACTCACCTGCCCCAGTGGGTGGTGGCGTTGTCGCCTGTTCTCACCATCCCCCCATTTCTCATTGTTTTGTGTTTCCTCACACGTAGCACTGTGAAAGGATTCAGAAATGTGATCCAAGGGCATGGTTTGCCAAGGGAGTGTATTGACATACGCAGCCCACTCGTACAAACGCAGATAAAGCTGAAGGCCAGGTTTGCTCACTACCGTGTTAAGAGTGGCTGATAAATTTTTCTCTCTCCCTTGGTAGGAAACGGAGCCCTGCTATTTTTAAAACTGAGGTCTGCCAACTCCCACAACATGCAGTGCTTTTTCTGAAGCAATGTGAGTAGTTCGGTAGGCTTTGCAGAAGACTATGATAGGGGCTCCCACTCTGTGACTTTCAGGCAAATTGGTCTGTGGCCACACATAATTATGAAGTTACAAATGAGAGGCAGAATATGATGTCGGAGGTGCGGTATTGCTCAGGAGGCGGCAAAAGCCAGGACCACTAGCTGCAAAAAATCCCAGCATCACAATTTCCCAATATTGTAACACTGCATTTCAGAGGGGAGATTATATGGTATAGTTTGAGCTGATCCATAGCTTTGCCCCCAACCCCAAGAGACAAGCCCGAGTTTCCTCCTCATCCAAATTGGCTTAGTTATTGTTTTTAACTTAGTCCATAGATGGACTTCTGCTACAGCTCCAGTGAGAAAGGTGGCTATAATTAACAGAAACAGGCAGAAAAGGAATTGTGTTCTCCGAAGTAACTGTGCTTTTTTAATAATAGGACTTTGTACAGATGTGTAGAGTTTGTTCAGTGGTGACACATACTGCCTAAATATATAAATTGAATTTCCACTGTAAATCACTGTGTACTCTAATGGAGCAGCTTTTCTGTTTAATTTTAGAAGCTACAGATGATATTGCAGCCCAGCTGGATAACGGCTGAACGCTAACAGTACCTGAAATCTTTATTTGGTCTGCCTGAAAAGGGTTTGATCTTCTGCACTTAATTCCCAGTGGATGGGAATTCACATCATGAGGAATACCATCATGATTGGTACTAATTATAATTCCCGGGAGAGAGGCCAAACATAGCCTTGCAGGCTGTGTATTTCCCACTCAGCCAGAGAGCTGATCTTGGCAGAGGAGCACATCAGGGAGGCAGCATGCAATGGGGCTCTCCTGGTATACCTACTGTGTGTGCAGAGCCTGT
>NW_008824350.1:3975233-3977148 GCF_000699105.1 Pygoscelis adeliae
GCTCATAGGAATGGGACAGACTGTCGCTGCAAAAAACAAAACTGTACAAAAATCTTGCAAAACCAAAATGTCTGACTCCTCGCTGCGTTGTGAAACTAAACCTGCATCTTCTGTTAGCTGTCAGGAGCAAGGCAAGACCTGAGAAACGAACCCGTGGGAGCTGCCCTGTTTGTTTGCTTAATCACTTAGTTTAAATATAGATTAAAAATCACTTAAGCTCATCCACAAGTTAAGTGTGTGTCAACCAGCGGCTGTCAGAAACTGCAAGGGAAAAAGAACATAGTCACGGAAGGAAGAGGTTTTAGGAAAGGAACGAGAAAAAAAGGGATTCAATCCTTGGAGTGGGGCAACAGTGTATCTTCTTAAGGGACATCCATTCCTAAGTAAACAGCATATAGGAAACAAGAGCTGCCAGCTTCTCTTCATCTCTTCCCCCTGCTACTGCTAACACTTGCTAACAGTGAATAATTTGGTGAATAATCCCTCATTTACATTAATTTCTTCCGATTAAATGGAAATGTCATAGTTCACAGAATGTCAGCCTGTGCCTGAAACGCGCTGAAAAACCTCTGCAAGATCCTCACTTGCTGTGCCGCCTGCCCCGGCTGCGGTGTAGCATGTCCTTTCCAGTCCTGTCAGAGGTACAGCCACACCTCACACATTACGGAGTATCGCCTGTCCCAGCACTTTCTGGCTCTTCTGGGCCGGTTCAGCGGCCACCTCTATCACTGAAGGGTATGGCACTGGAAAAAGCCAACCTAATGAAAGCCAGTCACTTGAACTAGCAGCCACTCGCTGTAGCAAAACTATCTGGCACACATTTTCGCAGCAGCCTAGTTTACAATACCATCCACATTTTTTGCAGCTATGGAAATTTAAGGTTGTGCTAGTAAAAACACAGGATAGGTGGATTAAAGCCAACTGCTAGAGAAAACTGCAGAGAAGAAGCCTTGCTGTTCCCAGGAAGCTTGTGGGCTCTCTCCAGAGTGGACATGCTTTGTCCAGCCAAGACTCTTGGACCTGAGGGATTGCAGTGCTTGTGACCTGTCAGCCATGGGGAAAAGCATTTTAGACTGTGCCTGACTTAAAGATGTCTTCTCAAGTTTAGCATTAATATAGGTGAAACACCTGGGTAGCTTCTCAGCTACTGGGATGCAAACCGCAGTGACGCACAAGCTCAGAAACTGCTAATCAACGGCTCCTTGCAGCACAGGTCTCCCTTGCTGAGAGCACGATGAAGGACGTCATGTAACTAAATTGGTGGCATTCATCGACAGCCTGAGTTTAGCTCCTCCATTAGGAAACAGCTCTGCTTTCACAGCTGATGTTGCAATGCTAGGTATTGCATGTATTAATACTTTCCCTCCAGTGTTTTCAATCACTTGGTGGTGTTACACTGGGGTGCAATGGTTGCTGTGATGGTGTGGCCACATCTCTCCTTTTAAGTGGTGTGCTCCCACTCTTCTGTTTGTTTAGGCGTGCTTCTTTAGACAGTGAGCTCCCCAGGGCAGGGATGGAGCCACCTTCTCAGATGCCAAGGGCACAGTGTTGTGTGTGAGCTACCGGCGGTGAATATGAAAAAAGGCAGTAGACCGGGAACCCCCGCGCCTGTCCATGCAGCTGGGAAAATACGCTTTGTGGGTTTTGCCAGCATGTAGCAACAGCCCAGCTGGGTCAGAGGAACTCGGTAATGGCAATCACATAGTTAACAAATGTGATGTATTTCTGTCATTTGTTTTCTATTGTCCCTCACAATATTGACCAGCACTGTTGATTTTATTCCCGTCATGCCAGAAGTGACAGGCGCTCCAGGTGGGGCTGCCGGTCGGTGAAAATAAATGCATCAGCGCGGCTTCTTTTGAACAGAAAAGGGGGTGTGGGGACGGCGGCTTTCCCCTGTGTGTGCACAAAATGG
>NW_008824350.1:3977888-3991621 GCF_000699105.1 Pygoscelis adeliae
AGCCCAAGGGCGTTTTCTGCAACTCGGACCGAGTCCCTCAGGCGTTTTGTGAAGCTTAAGGTGCAGGTGGAAGTCCTGCATTTTGCAGCTTTGTGTGTCAACAGGGCACGTGTCAAGTTGGCTTGCAGGTTCTATGAAATTGGGCACCTTCCTGGTTTCGTGGTGTTACTATGGCCAAATAGAAGGGGACTTAATTTTTTGTTGTTGGTAGTGGTTTTTAGCTTCAGAAATATCACAGCATTGTACTGTAGGCTTTCTAGCTTCAACTGATACTCAGCAAAAACATCATTTTTTTGGTGGATGTTTCCCCACGTGTCCACTTAAGTTAGCATTGAACAGAGGTTGCCAAAAAGTTGAAGAGCTTTATAAGTCTGGCTAGAATTGCCTTCCCTGTCAGCTGATGAGCTCTCATTAGTTTCCACTTTTGTAAATGCCATCTTTGTTCTCCTTCTCCACATATCTTCTTTTGGGCTCCAATTTCTAATACAAACTCCAGGAAAATACAAAGCCCTTTGCAAGATTTCTGATCTTCATCTGATACGAAGAAACACAACAGTACGTGACAGTACAGATCGGTAGATTAGAGATGGGCTCAAGTCAGACCAGGAATGAGGCTTCTAATGTGTCATAGTTTCAGGAGTTCTTAGAGGGAGTGTTTTGTTTGTCTGAATGTCCCCCCAGTTGCTCACTCTTACACTGGGAATTGTTGATTTGCCTTGACCCTCTTCAAGCTCTTCCACTGTCACTTGAAGGAAATGAACTGGGAACACGCTGCTGTTCAGGGTCCAGTGGTCCTTTGGGAACAGATGTAAGGAGCCCTCGAGTCCTCCAAGGGAAAGGTTACTGCGCTCTCTGCTCCCTTTACACTGATGCGTATACAGTTTTGGGCTAAGAGAGGCTTGACATTACCATAGTCATTAGCCTCCGCGTTTTTGGAAAGGGCAAATCCATAGTAAAACGATCCAGAAAGGTAGAGGCAGTATGAGTTCAGAGACTCCCCGATTAGCAGCAAGTAATTTGAAGATGGCTGCACATGGGTTTAGCCCCACTTCGAATGTCCAAGTACCGAGCCTGACTTCCAGAGGTGCGTAGCATTTGTGACTGATAGAAATCAAAAACATTAAAAATGGGTCTTCCGGAGATCGCTTTCAGCTTATTGGAAGGAAATGGGAGAATAGAGAAGTTTCCCTTCCCACTCCTACCCTTAACCTGGATAAACTTGAGAAAAGTCCCTCCCTGGATTCATGAAGGGAATCATTAGGGATCCATTTCAGAAATTTCAGCCCGATTCCCTCCACTCTTGGGGAATACTTGCAATTGAAACTGCCAGCAGAACTGAGCTTCACAGTTTACATCCTAACCCTAGTTCTGGTCAAGGGACTGCAATGCCAGTACCAACTAAAGACGACAACAAGATAGGAGAAAGTATTGCATTATCAGGGAAACATCTCTGGGACTGTGACCCAGCCACATCTGTCTGGGTGCTACCTCCTGCTGGGTGTCACTGCCAGGTAGAGCAGCCTTGAGTGAAACATGTACCCAGTGACCTTTCTCCACCAAGCTATCCTGTTCTGCCGGCCCCTTCGCTATTGTACCGAAATCCAGCCTCATCCTGAGGGTGTGTACCTTGTAAGGGCGGTATTTGGAGGGTTGTCACAGAGTTGCTAGCGTAGCTTAGGCTAGCAGCAGGTACAAAAAAAACCTTGGTGCAAGCACTGGAGCAGCAGGTAATATATGTGGTGCCTTTCTTCTGAAGATTGTAAAACATTTCAGAGATGCTAATTCCTTCTCTCAACACATTTGTGAGACAGAAGAAACCAGATAGTAGAAAGGCAAATGCCCAGTGCCTTGAAGATCAAATCAGGATCTAGCAGGTTCTTTGATCAGGAGCAGGTTTCTCTTCCTCCTCTGGGGCAAAGCTAGGGTAACAACCCAACTGTTTCCCACTCACAAGGAAGCAATGACTTTCAGCTACGCTGCGAGGAGTGGCACTGTGGTGGATGCACCCACCTCTCCATTTTTCCTTCAATCTCAGTCTTCCACCAAACTTCAGTTCATCTTTTGTCTGTGTCTCCCTCCTTCTCCCCAGACTGCTTTCAGGGAGGAGTGCTCTCCTCCAAGAGCTTGTGTTAAACTCTCCAAGTCAGTTGTTTCTATCACTTTTCTCACCTGGCTAATTACTTCAAGAATCACAAAAGATTGATCCCTCTTCTGTTTTGGGGTTTGTTTTTTTTTTTAACAAAAAGGGCAATAAAGCCTCCTCCTGGGCACAGCAATGGCATTTAGCTAGCTCATGTCAAGTGCCAGCCATTGTCACCTTAGCCAGGATGTCTGCCTCTCTTCACCAGAGCACAGCCCCATCCACGTTGTCAGGACTTTCAAGTGATTTCCAGCTCTCCCAACCCCTTTCTCCTTTTCCTCAGTTCCTAGCCAGTCTCTGTGGTGTCTGTGCGCTTAAACATCTAATAGTTTCATTCCAGACTTCCATCAGAGGTCCTGCCAGCCCTCAGTCTGAGTCAGCTGATACCACATGAAGGCTTACTGTGATTAGGGAGTGAAATGGGAGCAGACCTTACAGTGTAACTCAGCAGTTTTTCAGTGTGTGGATAGTCTCTGAAGGGGGTTTCACTCATCACTGTTTCCTTAATAGCTTCTTCATTTAAAAGTTGGGTTTAGGTCTTTGCTTTTCCTTAGCTAGGACACTCACAGAAACACTTTTTTTTTTTTTTTTTTTTTTTTTTTTTTTAATTTAAGGCCAAATTTCTGGCCTGGATGGGCCTGGATGGGAAAAATCTCCAATAGCTTGTTTAATGGAGACTGATTTGAACCTCCACTCTGGGCCAAAAGCTAGGCACAAGTTGCTGAAGTTCTCAGTTTGTGTTTATCCTTACTTGCTTTCTTGGGCTGTGGAAGAACAAGTTGTTCTCAAGGGCACCGTTTGGCTAAGGGCTCTTCTTCTCTAGAGAAGCAGTTGTCCAGTAATGTGGAACGATTCTTTCAAAATACTGGAGAAGAGCCCAAAACACCTGAGGGATAACCAAATCAGAAAGTCTATTGCAGGTCTCTTAATGTTCCCAGTGTTCTTCAGCTGTTTTAGTGAGGTTTGGGAGGATGCTCAGCAAGGAGGACAGACTTGAGTGACTTCAGCAAGTCTGTCCAGTGGGATACAAAACAGTGCTCTGGGAAAAAACCTGTATGAGTGTATGTGTGTATGCTGGGCAACTCCCTTAGACTCATCCTTATTCTCTTTCTGCTACAGTGCAGGTCCTGGTGGATGGAGCCCCAGTCCGGATCCAGCTGTGGGACACTGCTGGACAGGTAAGCTCTATCAAAGCAGCTGTCAGCTCTGGTCCTGTGGGACAGGGACTGTTTGCAGGCTTTTGAGGAAGGCAGTGTTTAACTGGGAAGGAAGGAAATGCAGTAGCCCAGCATCAGCCGTTCGCTGGTATGGCAGTCGCAGATGGGTGAAAGACAGACTCCCTCAGCTCTGAAACTTGTGCCTGAACCGTGGCATGGCCACAAAGTCAGGACCATGCCCTGCCTCTGAGGGTGTTGCTGTCCTAGTTAACGTGTGAAAAAGCCACTGCAGCGTCATGCTGTTAGGACATCAGTCCAGTGAAGACTTTTTCCCCCCTCCCCTCCATTTTCTACAGGAGGACTTTGACTGTTTGCGCTCGCTTTGTTACCCCGACACCGATGTCTTCCTTGTCTGCTTCAGCGTGGTAAACCCAAGCTCCTTCCAAAACATTACTGAGAAATGGATCCCTGAGATACGAACTCACAACCCCCGGGCGCCGGTGCTGCTGGTGGGGACGCAGGCAGACTTGCGGGACGATGTCAATGTCCTCATCAGCCTGGATCGCTACCACGTGAAGCCCGTGCCCCGGCCTCAGGCAGAAGGTCTAGCTGACAAAATCCGGGCTGAAGCCTACCTGGAATGCTCAGCACTGACCCAGAAGAACCTCAAAGAAGTTTTCGACATGGCCATTGTCAGCGGTGTTGAGCATAAAGCACGGCAGGAAAAGAAGATGACCGCCAAAGGCATCAAAACTCTCTCCAAGTGCCGCTGGAAGAAGTTCTTCTGCTTTGTCTGAAGCTGCTTTGAGGGCGGGAAAAAAGAAACACCTGATGCCAGTATTGGCTCTGCACCTTCTTGGAGTGACTGCTCCTGTGGCCCCAGCGAGGAGGGTATGATAAGCTGCTGGGCTTGGAAACCTGGCTCTTGCTTGGTTACAGTGTCAGCTGCCTAAGAGACATGAACTGGATTTCCATTGTGCGGGGATGTGGAATGGTCCAGGCAGCTCTAAGTACCTGCCGGACATGTCTGTAATGTCCCAGACTAATGGGAGCCTTTAATACACCGAGACTCAGTATCCCAGAACAGGCAGGTTCCTTACATTGTTCTAAATGACCAGTTTTCTGTCTGAAGCTAACACGCTTTCGGAGTCCTGATGCAGCATAATAAACGTGAGGGACTTGTGAAGTCTGCCTGTGTTTTGGCTGATCTACAGGCTTGGCAGAGAGTAGGGCAGGGGCAGTTACAGGCAACTGCAGTGTAGTCAGACATGGGCTGCCGAGTTTGTAACACGAGACTTGGGTTCCCGCTCTGATTCCGCGTGCCAAAATAGGTAGAAGTCACCTGGCTGTGAAAAAGCAGTGCTCTTTCTTCAAGGCCCTGTATTGTGAGTACCCTTGAGAGGGTTTTTCCTAAATAAAGGCCGTTAGCAGGCTGAAGAGAAAATGCACTGGGAGCTACAGTAATTCTTTAAGCAAAACATTCTCTGAGAGGACTCTCTAGTCCAGTGGGTGCCAGTCCTATAGTCCTATCTTAAGAGGTACTCATGGACTTGGGGACCTATTTTGAAAGGCCTTGTGAGTGTGTGGTGTTTTGAGAGAAAGAACAGGTGAGGAACAGTGATGAGCGGCTCTGTCTAGCAGAGACGAAACTGTGTCAGCAAAGGGTTTGTAACACTACCAAGGGGTGAAATGTAGATGGAGAGCCATGCATGTAATGAAAGGAGAAGAGAGAAGGAAGAAAAGGGAGGGAATAAAAAGGAAAAAGAGAGACGGAAGGAAGAAAGGGAGATGGAGAAGGAAAGAAGAATGAGCATTGTTAAATGAAAGTTGTGATTCTACTTAGTTGAGATGCTAATATTCAGGGAATCTTCTAGGGACCTGGAAAATTTGCTAGTGATCTCAATTTCAAAGTAATATTGTCCATACATTAAGTTCTGAATCAAAAGGAGGGGGTTGTAGTGAGAGAGAGAGAGAGAGAGTTCCTCTTGGTCGGTAAAATCCTCAGTTTCAGATGTGCACAGGAGAACAGAATTTACCCTGTACTGTTCTTCCTGAGGCTGCAGAACAGGAATGGAGGGCTCAGGGCTTCTTTCTGTTGTGCTTCCTTTTCTTAAAAGTCACTGTTTGATCTGCTGAAATCAAAAGCAAAGGAAATCCATTAAGTTCCTGCCAGAGAAAAACATTCACTATGTTTGCTCTGTTCCCCTCTCACCTGTTTCTCAGGGGATTAATCTCCCGGTGAGTCTATTCACATTTTATTACAGAACTTGCATCAATTTCTAAAACTTCTTTCACAGAGACATTTCGTTGTGATTTATGTAGCAGATAGTGTGACAGGTCTGTCAAGCAGTGCTTTCAATACTCAGGGGGTTCTCTGCATCTGGCCATGGCCCATCACTCTGGGGACACTCTGGAGTAATGTGACAGAAGGGGATATAGCTGTGGATTGTTTGCCCTGCACCAAAAGCAAGCATACCTGAGCTAGTGGGCCTGTAAAAAAACAAATGCAAGTAATGCAGCATGGCTCTGGATCCAAACAAATGCCTGCAAACATCTCTCACAACCATCTGTCTTTGTGGTGCAGCTCATGTAGTCCCTGGGACATGAGACAAGCCTGCTGTCTCCCTGGGCGGTATCGTAGCATGAAAGAGGTGGGCAGGTCTTCTTGCAAAGGGGGCCTTGGAGCTGCCTGTAGGGTAAAGCTTAGAGACGTGTAAAGGATGGCATGTCAAAATGAGCTGAACGTTGAAAGGGCTCCCCCAGCTGAAATGCCATCCGGGTCCAGTGAGGAGTCCTGAGAGATGGAGAGTACAGAGGCAGTAGCTAGAAGTGACATGTCCCACACACCTCTAGGCAGGACACCACTTCCTGAACAAAGCTCTCACTCAGCAATGCATCCCCGCATGTATTTCCTACCTGTACAGGCACCTTTGCTGTATCACTAGTTCAGTTTGTCTGTTGGGTCTTTATGCATTTCTTTAGCCCGTGAGACCAAGGGCTGTGGTGTGACCTGCTAAGATGGAAAGAACACCAGCCTCCCCTCCTGCTGGGGAGAGCAAGGGTTGTCCTGCAGTAGCTTGCTATGAAACAGGGATTATTTCATTCTGGAAAAGAAACTGTACTGAGAGCTGCTTTATTCCTCTGTGATTGCGTCTAATATTTGTTCAAATAAATTTTTTTAATGTCTGCAATTCGTTTTTTGTAATTTTGTCAGTGCAAAATAAGCTGGGCTTTAAGATGGAGGGGGAGTTATGCCATTTTACTGACAATAGCATAAGAGGGAAATTGCCCCACTTCTCCCTCCATGTCCTAACCCCCACTAGCAATGGTAAAAATCCCTTCATAGCTGACACCTTCCAAGATCCTTCTGTTGCCTCAGTTAATTTTCCTCTCCCTCAGCAGCCGCTCAGGGTGGAGTCTGCCGAGGGGGATGGAGTAGCAAACATCCAAGGCTTTCAGTGCCTCTCCCCAGAAGCCACCATCCAGGGACCAGTCAGGAGGCCCTCCCAGCACTCACTGAGACAAGCCTATGTAAGCACTTGCATTTGGAGCCTTAATAACAGCATGCTGCTCTGTCATTAGGCTGGTGGGTAATTTAGTGACCAGCTTTATATAACTTACCTTGGTAGTTAAACACTGCTCAAGTGCTGAAAAATTTTGTCCGTGCCACATAGGACGCAAAGGCTCTATCCAAGGTAGCTCACAGCACTCATTCTTTTAGCCTTATCATCAGCACCACAGGTAGGCCAGAGCTCCTATCTGTCCACATCTGGGGCCCCATAGCTGCTCCAAAGGCAGAGGGCTGGGAACTGAGGCTGCTGGGGGAGTTCAGCAGAGAGGTAGGAAAGAAAATGGACAAAACCCACAGTGGTGCAGAGGTGATGAGCAAATGTGATTCAGAAACTAGAAGGCAATAGGAAATTACTGCTGATAAAACATGATTTGGGAACAACTTTTTTTTTTTTTTTTTTTGACGAAGTCTGAGACCACACTGTCCTCCCGCAGTCTGCTGTTTGCTAGATGTAAAGCAACCTGTGGGATTATTTGGAGCCGGCTCCCAGCTTTGCAGCTTCCCAGCATTAAAGCCTACAGAAGAACCTGTGAATGGAAATAGCAGGAAAGTGTGAATTAACTTTATGGGGAGTGAGTCATCCCACTGAGCCATATCCTGTCACATGCACAATAAGCACCCTAAAACTCCCTGAAACCTGTGAACAAAGCTGAGCTCCTTGGGGTGGGGGTGAATCTATCTCACTAAATGGAGTGTCCTACCACAGCTACCCGAGGCATCTTTAAAGCCTTGCTTTAGTCCTCTCCATGGTGCAGTACTGGACCTGTGCTACTACCTGGCTCTGGTACAGGTTGGGCTTATTTCTGCGTTGCAGTGCTGCTTGACCAACCTGTATGTTCAGACGATGCTGAGAGCACAGGAGAGTTCCTGGGAGACTGTTGCTAACACAAACCACCCCACCAGGCTGGATGAAGCTAGCCAAGCCCATTACTAGGCCAGCACAATTCCACACAAGTGCCACTTTAATACCAGAAAGGATCCTTATGATTAGTTGATCTGACTTGCTCCATAGTGCAAAGCTCAGCATCAAATGCTAAAAAAACCAATGTGCCTATAAGGTAGAAACTCTCTAGTACCTTCTTTCTTGCTCAGGTCTCTGACTTGGATCCTGGTCAGCAGGCTCCTGCACAGTCCTGCATCCAGCAGAGTAACTCATCAGGGCTTTCCCACCAGCATAAGCAACACTGCAAGTGCTTCAGTACCGGTATGCACCATGTCTTCTAATTCTGCATGAACCTGGTGTGCTAGCTGCCTCTCTCAGCTGCCACCTCCAAAGGAGCTGAGCTCGGGTATCAGCAACGGTAATAACACAGCGTGGAAAGGACCCTTTTGTTTCCTTTCGCCAAGAAGGTTCCCAGCTGGCAATGCTTTCCCGAGCTTCCACTGAACCCTGACTGGGAATTAATCCCCAAAATAATACCAAGTTTTGTCTGACTCAACACAGACTCCTTCCAGCACCAGAAGGGCAAGTCTGAAAGGTCCCTTCAGGAGATCTTTATGCCCTGCAGGATACGTTCTATTTACTTTGAAGGGACAGGCTGAATTATTACCAGGTCAGGAGCTGGCATGAGTCCAGCAGCAGGAACCAGGCTGTGCTTGAACCCTGTTGAAATGCAATTACCAGGGAATGGCATCCTCCCCCATTTCCTGAGAGGGGTATGATTGCATTAACAACCTTATCGCCTTCTTAACACCCCCCCAATTTAATCCTCAGGTGCTAACTAGCTTTTTCTTCAGATTGCTCCAAGTTTAATGCTATTTATCAATTAGGCAACCATTTCCAGCTTGGTCTGGTTTGACTTTTCCTGCCTGTAGTGACAGCTAAGTAGCCTGCTTCAGCTTTGCTCCTAATGCCTTCCCACCCCTGGTTTTCGCTAGATTGTTCCCCTCCCGTGGTCCTCTCCGTGGCCTCGCAAAGAGCAGTGTGGGAACACCGGAGGAGTGGGAGTGAGCAGAGGCACTGCACAAACAGGCACTGGCACCACAAAAAATGTTTGTCTTCTCCCAGCCTGTGCTTCAATCAGGCTGCTGCTCTTCCAATCCTGCCAAGAGTCCTCTGTGCCCAGGAGGCTGTCCTTGGCCCGCTTGGTCTGCTTAAAGATCTTGGCTCTCCTTTACATCGTTGCCTCTCTTGGAGCCATGCTAAATCACTCTGTAGTGGGCCTGGGAGATAAAGCATTTATACAAAGAAACCACTTAAATTTTACAATATGGCTCTAACACTGTCCTCCCTGTACTGGAGGATGCTGGTCAAGACCCAGCTCCCAGTTTGTATCTGCTCCCAGACGAGGAATCAAAGAGCTGGCCCAGCTGGCACCTGGGCCTCCTGGAAGCTGCTTACTCATGCCTCTGCAGAGTCCAGCCCTGGGCTCTCCGTTCCCACCGTATAAATACAGCATTGTACTTGCAAAGACCTATTGCACAAGAGAGCAGGGTATGTTTCAACCTATCCCTGAGACAGGTTCCCTCTGCTGCAGCCCCATGTGATCCCCGTTCCCAGGGTGACACCATGCCCTTTCCAGCTCCTGGACTGAGCCGCTCGGCATCCAAACTTGCAGGACTTGTTCTGGAAGAGCAGGAGGAGATGTGGGTCCCATCCTCCCCCTCCATCCCCTCACCCCCAGCACTGCCCCTGGGGCAGTGTTGTGAACTGAAATACTCTGGTTTCTGCTGCTGTGGAGGAACATCAGGTGCGGGAAATTTGGCTCGGGGACAAGTTTCACCACGAGTCACTGAGCCAGGCTTTTCTTTCCCATGAGATAATCTTGGGCGGGGCAGACAATCTCTTAAAATTAAAATACAATGAAAATACATGGGCTTCCCAGGGTTTAGAGTAAATCTTTCTTTCCTTGTTTTCTCAGAAAGCGAGCCAGGCGCTGCTGAAACCTTCCCCAGACTTGCAGTGCGGAGGCCAGCGCTGCAGCGGCAGCGACCGCTCAGCCTTGGAGCCAGGCCTGGCTTTCTGGCCAGGGGATGGTGCCCATTGCTCCCCCAGCCCCTGCCTGGCAGCAGGAGCCCACCCCTGGGACCTGGCTCTGCTGGCGGCAAGGGTGGGAGAGCTGGACCTCCCACGGAGGAACCTCCAGTCCTGTAGAGGAGGATGGATGGGAGAGCGTGGATTAGCAGGTTGACCACGGATGGCAAAGCACCCCAGCCTTTGTGCTGGTGGCACGGTGGCACGGGGACAGTGCTGCTGATTTCCAAGCATCATGCACACTTGTGCTGGTGGTGCCATCACCATGGTTAAACTCTGGGGGAGCTCAGGGCACTCAAGTCATGGGCCTGCCCTTCCTGCACCATCCCTGTAAGTGTCTCGCCCTGCCACCGAGCTTAACCATCTGCTTCTCCAGGTGAACACCTGGTTACGTAGCTTAGTGGCAACAGGGACACAGGGAGAAGCCAAGGATCTAGCTGGGATCTCTCTGGGAGTAAGCGTCAACACCCCAGCCCTGCAGACTGAGGTGCTTTCTCATCCAAAGGGGAAAGTAAGCATCACGTGCTGCAGTGGGGCTTGTCTGGAGAAGATTTGGTTCTCCCAGCAGAGGCTGCATCCCTGCGGGGTAGACGGGAGAGAGGCTGGGAAAATGCTGCCCAAGCAGTGAAAATCGGTTTCGGGTGGTGTTGCAGAATCCTACCTGCTCTCCTGCAGCAAGCCCTTTGCTGGGCTGCCCGCCCGGGGAGCGGCGTGTGCCTGGGGACAGCTGGTGCCTGCCGCTGCCGGGGCTGCTGGGACAGCTGGGACGGCTCTCTGCAGTGCTGCGGCAGGCCGGGAGGCAGGAGGAGCACCCGGCTATGGGCAGAGCTTCAGAAACTGTGCATTCATCTTCCCTGCCAGTAAGTCAGAGAGTGCCCGGGGCGGACTGATGACGCACGGCACACCTGAGATCATTTTCATGGGAATAGACCCGTGAGAGACAGCGAGAGGAAGAGTCAGGGAAACTCTCCCAGCACTTCAGTCAGTGTCAGCATTCACGGGGCAGATTTCACAAGATAAACAAAAGCCTTTAATAACCGCACTGGAGGGAGGCTTTGAAACCCTGTGAAACCTCTGCCAGGAAAAAAAAGCGGCAGGCTCCTTGCGGAGCGCCAATGCCACCAGCAAGCCAGAGACTCGACAGCTGCAGTGAAAAAAGGCTTGCAAAAACCAAACCGTAAAGATCTGAGTGTGGGTACCCAAGCCGTGCTCCCAGCTGTGGATAGTAATACACATGGTGCTATATATAGCACAGATGAATATTCATTCCTCTTGCTAAGGGGTTTTAATAACATGGAGCAGATGAAAGATGTCAGCCACCCTGGAATATTATCTGGGCAGCAGTGTATAATCTGAAGGGAGGGTAGGAAAGGATATCTAATGTTGTTATATCTTCTGTAGGATGACTGGGTTTATTTCATGTAAGCCAAATAGATTTGTAGAATAACAAGAGTTATTAGCATCTAACAGTAAAGTCTTACATGTATGAGACTCCTGTCAAAGGATGCTAAGCCTGAAATACGGGGTCTCCGTGCTAACCAATAAAATACAACCCTACCTTGGGAGGAACAGGACATCCTGCAGCACCTGGCTGGCTGCCTTATGGGTACAAGTAACAGCAGCGTCCTACCTTTCCATGCAGTGCATTTAGTCGCTATCTCCAAACATCTCTTCTCAGACGATAAAGGCACTGCATTAGGTGCTGGGAGAGATTGTAGGTCTAAATATAGTTTAGGTCACCAGAAACCTGGAAGTGCTAAGCCAGGCTTTAACATCAATTCCCTGTGTAGTTTTGGGTAAATGACTTTCCCTTTTCCATTTGCAAAAGGGAGCTCCCTCACCTCCATGGGGTGTGATACACATTTATTAACTGGTATTCACAGGGTGCCGTAGCAGGGGAAGGGTTACTGCCAGGAACATCACAGCACTTCTCCTCGTGGTCCTCAAAACGGGACAAAAGCCCTGAGATGTGTCCAGACACCAGGCTCCATTATTGTCTTCTGTGAGTTTCCAGAGAGATCTGGAAAACCAAATTCTGTGATTATAGCTCCAGCTCTGGGGATGAGGCAATTAAGGGAGAAATTCGGTATTCACGTAGAGCAAATGTCTCCAACCTTCAGAGCTGTTGAAGGAAACCTGAAACCTCATGGTCTAGAAAATTAGGAGATGATTAAAAGGAAACCGTATACATATTGCTTATTAAATGGTACATATGCCACCTTGGTGATGTGGCAGGAGAGGAGGAAGAATGAAATGTGGCATCTTCATATAGCTAGTACTATCAAGTCCCCAGAGAAAAATAGAGATAGACCCAAAATGCAGAATGTGGAACATTCGCGTCTGGCTCCGCTGCTTCCACCCAATGCCTGTAGCACAGGCAGACCTATCTGAGCACAGCCACAGCCCAGGTGGATGAGAGGCCACCATGCAGGAGGTCTGGGAGCCCAGCAGCAGCAGGAACTGTTCCTGAACAAGACTCAGAACTAGCTTTACTTATGGGTGGAGAAACAGCATCCTACCCTGAGTCTGGATGGGGAGAGGCGGAAGAGGCATTCTGACCATTGAGACACCTCTGCATAGTTTAGTAGGGAAGGTCAGTGAGATGAGAGCAGCACATGTTTCCAAGAAGGCCAGCTCTCGGGGTAAGCAGCCGATGGCCCAAGCAGGCATGCCCGAGCCCATGCTGAAGTCTGTGCTGCTGGGGTGTCACAGTACCTGACATGGCTGGATGAAGCTAGCTCACTGCTACCAAGCTCTGATCACACTTCCTAGCTGAGGTGCAGACAGACTCTCAGGTGCAAAAAGAGGCACCCGAGGGGCTTGAAAGCCTCCCACTGCCACTTGCTGTCAGGCACAGGCTGGCCCATTTCCCCCTCCCTCTTCCAGAGATGAGACCAGAGCGGGGCTGCTGAGCACCCGGGGTATTCACTGAGAGGGAATGGCACACTCCAGAGTCCAGCCTTCCTCCTGCCTCGCCCAGACGAATAGTCAGCCAGTAAAGGGGAACTTTTGCTTCTGCTAAATATCAGTGCTGACTTCACTGATGCTGCCCTTCCGTGTTTTATTGGCACCCGCGGGAAATCTCTGGCCGCATCTGTGGTCTGAATAATTACAGCCTCCCAGCAAGAAAGGATGGGGGGGCAGCACAAGCATTTAAATGTTTCAAATAGGACTCTACAGCAAGCACCGGTTGCTCTTCCCTAAACTCCTTTCTATATGTCAAGGAGCATAAAAGAGTAGGAAGAGACTGAGTCCTGCTCTCAACCCTCCATCCTAGAGCATGGCTTTATTGGTAATTAAAAACTACATCTCAGCTTAATTTTCTTCCCACACTTGGCTGTACTCTATCTTACCCCCATCTCAAACAGGCATGTCAGTCCTTTCATATCCTCACTGGAGTTCACGGAGGTTTGCCAGCATTAATCAGAGGCAATTACCTCTGCCTTTTTAGGCAGGGATATCAGACCTGAGCCTAGGGTGACTCATCGCAAGATCGCTTCCCCCTGCAAGGTTCTTCCAGACATCTCCTTTGCCTGGAGACCTCAGCTGCCTTTGGTCATTCCAAGCCTGGGAAACTCTCTTGGCAAGGAGCAAGCTCCAACCACTACCCAGCCCTGTGTACTCCACATCCCTGTCTTTTCACCTCACCTGGTGGAACCAATAAGAGGGTTACAGGCTGGTTCTGACCAGGAATTATCTAACCAACATTTTCACATTTTGATAGATTAGCTTTTTCCAATGGAATTTTGGGTGGAACAGGCCTGTTTTGGTGACCATCCACTGCAATGTAGCCAGGGCTGCTGGACCACAGGCCTGTTCTTGGCAGTGGATCTGGATGAGCCCTGGAGGAGCCCAACCACACTGACCACTCCTGACTTGGACATCTCAAGG
>NW_008824350.1:3992168-3997072 GCF_000699105.1 Pygoscelis adeliae
ATCCAGCCCTTGCAGCTCTGATGCCCTAAGAGCCCTGGCTGGAAGGAGATCCCTTTCAAGATCCCTTGGCTCTGTAGGAAGGGAGATCCCTCAGAAGTGAACAGAGCATGCTGCTTCTTTCATTTAGGAGAGAATGGACTCAAGGTTTCCCAGAGGGAAAAACTTTCTGTCCTACAGAAATCCCAGCATTCAGTGTGGGTCATAACAAAAATCTATTTGCCAGAAATATTCCAAAGTAGTAGAAATATATGCCCCAGAGAAGAAATGGAGTTTCAGCAAGCTGTAGCCCTTGGAAAGAAAGTGAAATCTATTGATATTATGCACAATATGAAGTAGATACTTTGTTACCATTAACATTATTATGACTTACTAATAAATGGTTTTGTTATTAGACTCAGTCTGCCAACACAGACTCTCATGAGTGTTGGCTAAAGGCATCCTCCCCACTGAAGCCTGCGTCAACCTTATAGAGATCCTGACTCTGCAAATCAACACTCATGTGGCCCTGGCCCACCGACCTGCACATACCTGCTCTGCTCAAAGCAAGCATTTGCATGACAGCAAAGGAAATCTGTTGGTTTAAAAGGGCACAGACTTCCAGCACAACCTCTCCGTCTGGTCAGGGAGCAGAGCATTTCACATCGCACCTGCCATGCTATAAAATGAGGCTGGAGAAATACAAGTGATGGGTGCCTGCTGGGATAACTCCGTGAGGATCACTCCCCTTCTATTTCTCCCCTTCCCCTCCAAGCAGTCCACCAGCTAGGAGAGATTCCTGATGTTCTGCAATAATTTGGATGCGCTGTCTGTAGATCTGGCTTTGGGGGGCTGCTGTGCAAATGCACTGGATTGGTGTTCTGGGGTCGAGAAGGAAAAATGAGCAAGAAGGAAAGCAACTGACTGAAAATAAACCACATCTCAGTAAACAGATGAAAGTCACTAAGGGATAATCTACTTCTGTGCAGAAGGGCCGGAGCCCTCAAAAACCCAGGGAGCTGGAAAAGGGCCTGCCTCTCGCAAGGGCTGGGAAGCTCCTGGGGGGACTCACCCTATACGTAGGGTGCTGCCTCATCAGTGCTGACTGAGCAGGGTACGATTGCTTTACGCAAAGCATTTCCCTGCGAAATAAATACTGCTCTGGCTGTAAGGAAGCTGCCCGGTCATAATATGCATCACTGATTGCAAAGTTGCACAAGAAGAAGCTGGTTCTGAAGTCGGCGAGAGCGGCTTGGTGAGCACCCTGAAATGGCAGGGACTGGCCAGGTGGCAGCTCATCTCCCACAGAGTTTTCCAGATTGTGCTGAACACAGACTTATTTTCAAAGGCCGCAAATCTCAATTTGGTGAGCGGAGAGAAGAAGAATAGACGTGAGGCAAAAATGCAAATGTCTTCTGCATGCTCCTTCACGACACGCTCAGATGTGTTCAACTGTTGGCAGTGAGGGCAAAACAAATGAGCTGTCACTTCCATCTTGGGCACTGCCGGTGACAGGGAAATCTTCTGATAATAGGGACAGATTTTCAATGAGGAAAACAGCCCTTTTTTTGACTGGCACTTCCCTTCTTGCTAAAACCTTTTTTCATCTCCTTAGCCAGTGTGTACATCCCTGGCTCCTGTCCTTAAAAGGTGGACAATAGCCTCCTTACCGGTAGGAATTACCTCTGTGTTATGAAGAGGACAGGGACATGAAAAGCAGGCTTGTCTGACAGGGCAAGCCTTTCCATCACAGCAAAACACTGCAGTGCATAACAGGCTGCAACGCTGTTTTGGTGCCCATTGTTCCTTTGCATAAGAGCCTTTGAACCAGAGTTAGTAATTATGGGAGCTGCACTGTGCACAGCTCCTCAGCTGCTGATATGTTTATCAGTGGAGCATCAATCTGACTTGCTTCCAGGAGGTTTAGATGGCATGGGGTCATGCTTGCATCAGCTAATAAACTCCTCAGATCTGGGATGATCTCTTTCTTTTGTATCTGTGAAGCAGACAGCATCAATGGAGTCCCCATCCCTGATTTAAATAGGTGCCTCAATTCAGCACTGACAACATATAAGGCTTTAAAGCCTGGGGATTGGAGAGGCATTGCAAAGGTGCAGGAGTGCTTCCTGACAGTTTCAGGAGGTTGAAAACAGAGGGGCTTTTAAACTAAATGAACAAACAGATCTTGCTATGCTAAAATACATTGTGTGATGAAAACACAAAGGTTTGCTTTCCTCTCTCCCTGTCTGAACTTTGGCTGAGTACTGCTGGCAAACAAGTGACTTAGAAACAGTCACTGGCCATGGCAGGATCCTCTTTGACATCTACCCTTACCTGGGAGGAACAGGGATGCTTGGGCAGCAGGGCAGTCCCTCTGATTTGTCCTAGGGTGAATCAGCAAGTCTCAGCTTCATTATGCACCCTAAGGATTTCTGAAATCTCTCTTATTTTGTGAGATTTATTGCTAATCCTATGGAGCTAGAAGATCCAGTGCTCTAACTATCAGATAAGTGAATTATTGCAGTTTGGGACTAACTGCAAGGAGAGGTTGAGACATAGCTGCTGCCTAGCCTCTGCACTAGATTCTCAGCTTGCTCATGCTAGGGGTAGAAAAGGAACTCTTTAAGCAAAAGAACAATTTTTGATGCAAATTAAATTGGTACAAACTGGACAAAAGTCAAGACAGGTTAGAAAGTAGAAGATGGTTTCTTGGTCACAGAGCTTGCAGGTTCTGGAGAGGTTTTCAGCCAGAACAGTGTGAGGACAAACCCCTCCCCTTGAAGACGGAGCATGTCTTGTTTATGAAAACTACCAGATGACAAAGTTGTCTAAAACAGAAGGTAAGCGGACATGAGTCAGGAGGCCCTTTCCAGCCCTGCGTTCAAAAGCAGTTTCAAAGGACTGCCGTACCTCACAATTACAATCACACTGGGGATGGCTCCCGAGCTTTGCCCAGCTCCACAACACTCTCTGTGAGAAATTTGGACCATACTATGTGCAACATGTATTACTCCACTCTAATTGCAGCACAGACAAGCATAGACTTGGTTAGGAACCGAACACGGTTTGTCTCATTGCTTTCAGTGGCCAATGTTAAGAAGCACCCATGCATCAGCTCTTCCCTTGTAACAAAGTCCTTAGTTGGGAGCCTGGCCTCCCGACCATCACTTTTTTTCCTGGGACAACTGGGCAGAGAGCTGATTTACTTACTGCCTGGGCTGGGACAAGGACTCTGCCCCCATCAGCCACCCACAGGTTTGGGCTCACAAAAATCGACCCAAGACACTGGGAATAGGAGCACAACACCTCAGCAGACAGCCCCGAACCCATGTCACAGAGGCAGCAGTCTGATCACGAGGAGGTGGCTAGCCAAGCTCTGAATGTAGCAAGGAGGAGTTGTTTTGTCCTCTGCTCCGAGGAGATGAAAGGCACCCTGGAGAGGACAGTTTGGTCCAGCTTTGCTGAAAAGCACCATTAAGCTGGGTGAGAAGACAGCCAGGTCAATTCTACCTCCACACAGCTGCTGGAGATCTCCCAGGGCTAGGAGCTGGAGTGTGGGTCTCATGTAGATACACTGGGGTGAACATTTCCGTATCTTGAATTTTGCTGTAGGACACTCAACTGAAGTTAGCTTTCTTGGAATCAGAGGCACTGTTTTTCACAGGCAAGGCACATTTTCAGTCATTAGGGTTCCCATGGTGCTTTTTGCAAGGTTTGCAAGTGTCCCACCCAGACTGCTATTGGAGTGCTTTGCACAGTGCCAAAAATCTCCTCAGTGGTTCAAACTGGAAAAATTTATTACCACTTTCTTTCCTGACAGCATTACGTCTGGTGCAGAAAGCTTACAGGGTCCCAGGAACAAACAGAGAGATATGGTGCTTCTGTGACTGGAGAAAGATGCTATCTGCCTGCCTGATGCTGTGATATTTGGATTGTGCCACACGGTCTGGTGGTTCCAGACATCTTGCAATGCATATCAGAAGTCTCTGGGGAAAATAAAAAAAGACAGGAAAGAAGGGAGTGCTGAGAGTCAAACAAAGGTAGAGTTTATGGGAAAGTGAAGGGGAGGGGGACAAACAAGAGCAATAGGAAGTTAGACTTTGAACAAGCCTGGTCATGCCTCGGGTACCGGTTCTACCTGCCCGCTGCCTGACCACAGCCCAGTCTGCCCAGTGACTGCAGTGGGAACTGGGGCGCGGAGCAGCACCGAGCGAGCGGGGTTTGTTTGCTGGTGGTGTTCCTGCGGAGGGGAGGTGGCCGAGACGCGTTGCGATGAGCGCGTCAGCCAGCAGCCCATGCCAAAGGCCCCTGCGCAGGCACCAGAAGTGGCTCTGGAGAGGAAACACTTGTTCACGTGTGTCATCTCCATTGCAGGGCTTGGGAAGCAACTGGTTGTGGGACAGTGACAGAGGAGGATTCAGTGATCTCTGCAGCTCACCTCGGGGTGCATCTGGTTGCTGAAAGGGGTGGCAGAGGAGGCCCTGGTGACAGGACCAGGTATGTTCACAAGTCATCACAGCTTAGCATCATCCCCTCTTTACAGAAGAGAAACGACCCCCCCATCCAGAACATCTGCCTTTCTCCTGCCCTACAGAGTACAAGGATCTGGCCAAGCTCTGACCTTGATGAGAAGAGGCAGCACTCAACTAAACTAGCAAATACCTGGACACACGAGCCCTTCTCTGTTTTGAAACAGAAGCAGCATACTCCAAAGACAATTACAAGCTGAGATTAACTGTTCTGGATGTCATTAGTTATGTATTAATGAGGTCATCCCAGAAGGAAAAGTCATTAGAAGCTATGGAGTAGAAAGGGCATTAGTTGGACGGAATCAGGTAAGACAGTTATCTCCCAGGGAAGGACAAGCATCCTGTGCTCCCTGCCATCCTCATTTCCCCAGTTACTTCTCAAGGTCTGGAGACAACGAC
>NW_008824350.1:3997223-4005147 GCF_000699105.1 Pygoscelis adeliae
CAGCCAAGAACCCTGCCGAACTCTTCAAGGCTACCAAAAAAAAAAAAAAAAAGTGCTACCACCTCTTTTTTGTCACCCAGATGGAAATGATGACCAAGTGGCCTTTTGTACCCACTTTACATACGATGCAATGACTGCATGGATGAAACGTCAGAGCGTGCGGTTCCAGGGATGCAGACCCTGCGAGCCAGGGCTCAGGGCATCCCTTCCTTGCTCTGGGAGAGGCTTTTCTCCTGACCTACTGATGGTCACACGCACAAACCTGCCAGGCAGTGCTCAGCCTGCTGTCTCAGGTGACTTATGCAAAATAAGTATCCGTTTTTGCCCCAAATGCAGGTTCTGCTTGAGCCCGTGCTCCCGGGCTGTTGCAGCCCGCTCCTCCTGCTGCCGAAATCCAGGCTCAAGGGAGAAGCTTCTGCAGTTTTACATGCGGGTTTCACCACTGTTGTTTCCCAGCTCTTTCCTCACAGCCTCTTTGGAACAGACTGTCAGAAGAGTTTCCAGCCCACAGCCAGTTAATCACACACAATTAACATAAACCTGAATGCAGTGGGGAATAAATGAAAGCTGGGAAAGCCCCCTTTTCTCAGCAGCTGGATGAGGCAATTTACAGAAACCCTGGAGGCATGGGGAAGAAGGAGCCTTTCATGAGGTTGCAGGTCCATGTGAAAGGGCAGATGAGGGCAGTTTGGGGCAGCACCCCTGACCCCCTCAGCCCCAGCGCTGTCGGCCAAGGCAAGACAGCAGGTGAGCCGCCTGTCCCAGACACCAACCACACTGCAAACAGTGCAGGGGAAAGCTCTCCAAACCACAGGAAGGGCTGAGAGGTGAGATGGCAACGTTACTCCTGATCTGCCAATGAAGAGATACACTGAGCAGGGATATGACTTGCAGGACAACAAGCAGAAGCTGGATGCAGTTTTCTAGAGCCTAAGTCCGGTGCTGTAGAGCCAGGGTGTATGGGGCTAGGGGAGATGTCAGGGCTGACGGGTATGGTTTGACGTTTCTGGGTTAGCTTCCCTCAGAGATGCTCTCCAAGGCATGCTCCTGTAGGTTTTCTCCTGCTGGCGCTGGTGCTCAGCTGATGCCCTGGGGAGCTGGTTCAAGGAGCTGCACTAGCAGAAAACAAATCCCTGAAAAGCGAATAGCTTTTTGGCAGGATGCTTCAGGGGAGGCAGTGCTAATGTGAAGAAAGCAGCCGGAGCATGGGACCACCCCTTCAGCAGGGGCTAGCTGTAGGACAGACTGAGTTGTAACGCTGAGCTGCTCCTTTGGGCTCAATTTTCACTATCAGCTCTGCAGGCTGCTGCTCACCCAGGGGTCCTGCCCTGTCTTGCACCCTTGGCTGGAGGCTCCCACCAACACAGAGGAAGAGCCCAGTGGAAAGTTCACCCAGCAGAAAATCAGAACGTCCCTTCCAGCCTGTCCCACCAAGCGGACCTGGCTGGCGCTTGGCGATATGAGGACCAGTGCCCACGTGATGGAGCCCAGCTCACCTCCAGTGCATGGAGACAAACACGTTCGGCAGTCTGGGAGAAGCTGCAGTAGATTATGAAACATCAGCTGTGAGGTACAGCATCCAAGATCTTAGATCAGTTCCTTGCATCCAGGGCCTTGCGGAGGAAGAGGAGCCTAGTGGTGAAAAAATACTGATGAAAACAAATAGCCATTTTCTTGGTACTTAGGCTTCCTTCCGGACCTCACCCAGTTGCCGCAGGGTTGGCCAACAGTGGAATTTTCCCCAGTACACAATGCTTTTAGTATTCAAATGGTAGTGTCTGGTTACACTGACTATTTCCAAGCAGAGTCCTTCAGATGCTTACTCATTTTTGTGATGGCCAGGTATTTGCATGGGTTTTACAGCCTTGTGTGCTTAAGACAGTAATGTGACGGGAACGCAACAGAAAAGGAAGAAGATAAATCCTTGCTGGCTGAGAATGTGCGCATACAGGGTGATAGAAAGAATGATATTGGGCACACACATTGTGCCAGCTCTTCCCTTTACCTATGGGGTTGTGCTCTGAGCAGATCCTGTTTCTCTGATCGGTCCCTTAGCAGCTGAACGGGGAGATAAGTGGAAGGAGGGTGGAAATTGCATGGCTGAGCAGCAGAGGGGTGGTGGAAGGATCAGTTAGCAGAAGACATGGCAGGCAAGAGGCAATTCCTGGGCAAATCTGTTTTCCATTTAAAACAGATTAGCCCAGGCTTTGGGGTAAAAGGAAAAAGACTTCTCTCTCTCCCAAAATACTAGGATGAGAGGGAAAGGAAGATTTGTTGACAGGGTGTAAATCTACAGCATAAGCAGGGATGGTTTCTAAATATGAGAGAGAACCAGTTCAAACTGGTTTAACAGAAACTTCGTGCACCAAAAACCTCTAGCGAGGACATTAGAATGAGAGCGTTGCATCCTCAGCAGCAGCTCCCATCTGCTTGGCTGTGGAACCACACGGTCCATGTAACGACCCCACAGCCCCCCAAAGCATCTGCCTCTGTCATTAAGCCTCCTTGAGTGTGTCACAAATGCCCCTTCATCCTCTAATATAGATTTGCAGCCACCTCCAAGGCAGAGAAAAGGGTTGTGTGGTGAGGCTTGGAAGACATGGCTACCAGCTTCTGAATTTGATGACACTCTACGAAAGGACTGTTTTGGTTTGCTTTGGTTTTAATGAAGGCTCTACTGCCTGAAGTCCTCTGATTACAGGAAAAAAATCTCTTATTTCTTTCAAAACATAGTGTGTGTGTTGGGGGGGAGGAGTAGAAGTCAGCAAAATGATGTGGAAAACTGATCCAAATAGAAAAAAAAACAAGAGGGAGAAGCACCCGCATGCATTTTTTTTAAGTCTGACTGGCAAGTTTTTGCTGTTGGACTGGTGACCCCAGGAGCTGGGGCTGGCTCTTTATAACCCGTACAAAACCAAGGGGAAGCAGACCCAGGGCACAGAGGACCCACAAGAGGCTTGGGAGACCTGAGGTCAATTCTCTGTTCTTCTGAAGGTTGTACCAGCTCTCCCCTGCCTTGCAGGTGGCTATGAGGCTTCGAGACCAGGGGGAGTATGGTAATATAGACCATAACATTACCACAGACGGGGAGGAAAGGAACAGGACCTCACATCTTACGGAGCTCACAGAGGCTCAGAGCATCTCACATCTTAGCACCCAACTCCAGCAGTGCACAATGTCCCTGCTGGTTTGACAGTACAGTGTCCAAGGCAACACTGGGTGGGATATTAAAACATTGCTGCCCCCTCTTGTGGGCATCTCAAAGGAGCTGGCAAACCACACTGGGCAGCTGCTCTGGCTGAACAATAACCCCATAATGAATAAAAAATGCAGCAGTGCAGCCCGCAGCCAGTGGTGGAGGCGCAGGCAGGAGGCAGGCAACAGAGCTCGGGTCCTCTGGGGGTGCAGCTGGGGGAGGGAAGGGCTCCCACGATGCCTACGTGAGAGGGACACTATTGTTTCATTTAAAGAAGAGTTTCTGGCTGGGGGAGTCCCAGCAGCTCAAATTCCTGGGCCAATGCTTTGCTTCAACCGGTCACAAATACTTTTGAACAATCCTGAAGCAGCCGGCATGTGCTTCAGGTGTGTCAGGGCAGAGAACAAAGACACAGACACTTCGTCTGCACTGAGACTTGTCGAAAATTTCCCCTCTTCTTGCCGGAGCGCCTGGCTGGCTCCACAGGGCTCCTGGCCTCTGCAGCTCCTGTCAGCTGCTCGTTGTCATTTTGTATATCCTCTCAAGTAGGCTGGCTCTGGGCAACTTAGCGAAGATGGTAATTAAACATTGGGTCTGGCCTCCGAGAAAGCTCCTAGAGCTGTTACAGGAACCGATGGTAAGTTTCAAAACTCCTGACACAGCTGGAGATGAGGACATCTTGGAGAGGCAACCATTGACTAAGGGCCACAGAAACTCTGTCACGCCTCAGGTGGCACCTTGCCTAGGAAACACTCATTTCCCTGTGACACTGGCCAGCCAAGCTTCCTTGCAGAAAGGTTCCTCCATGCCCTTTTACATGCTGCAGAAGAGATCGGATCTGCTATAATTTCTATAGCTGACTTATTTCTCTGTGACTATAAGCTATTACAGTAACATGCAGTTCTGTGCTTGATGACCAAGGGAGAGTATTTCCAATTTCTCTCTCCATTTCTTCAAGGAGAAAAAAAAAAAAATGCAGAAGAGAATCGGATTGCTATAAATTCCTATAGCTGACTTATTTCTCTGTGACTATAAGCTATTACAGTAACATGCAGTTCTGTGCTTGATGACCAAGGGAGAGTATTTCCAATTTCTCTCTCCATTTCTTCAAGGAGAAAAAAAAAAAAAGTGTCTGGAAAGTTTTCACAGGCTATCTCCCACATGGGCACTACTTTAGCAAGCAATGTTTGCTTACCACATGCCAGACTAGCCATGGCACTTCAAATCTGCATCTGCTCCATTTAGGAGCTCAACGGACACTGCAGTAGGAGCAAGTCCGATCATTCCTAATGCTTGCAGTAAGGGGGGGAAAACGACATTCAAGATTTCTCTTTACATTATGCAGAGCTTGCAGACAACCTTATTCCTTCTTCCCCCCAGCTTTAGAGCTCTCTTTTTAATCGGAATGAACTGTTTGACCTCAAAACCAAAATAATTTCTTCCTTAAGCAATAAATTAGGCCAGAGAGCTAAAGTAACTTATCAGAAAGTATCACTGTGGCTTTTGTGCGGGGGGCAATATTCTGGCCTGCCACTGTGGAGCCATCCCTTGTCGTGCCGGGGAAGCTGCTGTGTTTATTTGCAGAGCCATTGTGCCACAGGGCGGCTGGAGACACCTGATATTTAGCTGTGAGCTAATGCTTCCTGCATCCAGCTCGGCAGCCACACAAAGCCTGCGAGGTCCCCTCCAGCCCGCTGGGATTAACTCAGCCAAAAGCTCAGGCAAGCCCTCCTTCCTGCCAGTCGGAGCAAGGTGGGTCAAAAGCTTGGCTGGTCAGGAAGGGATGAGGGGCTCGATGGTCTTCCTTCTGCAGAGGTGGAGGCCACCAACAAGTCAGACCGGACACTTGTGAAGAGGCAGCAGGTTTCCCTCAGCGCAGCAGCAGAGTGGGCAGCAGCTCCCGAGGCTTGGCAGGAGCCTGGCTCTGTAAGCCGTGCAAACAACCCCCTCGAAAATGCTGACCTCGGTGGGGAAGACATTGCCTGCACACACTGCAAGGACAAGGGGCCGCTCCAGACCCCCGGGGGCCTCCTGCACCACAGAGCGGCCACGCTGGGGCGATGGGCTCAGGGGGGACACGCTAGGGAGCTCCACGCCAGGAGGAGCAGCTCTGCCCAAAACCAACCAACAACTTCACATAACGGCTTGTTTCTGGCCGCAGCTAGGGGAATAGCAAGGATTTGCTCACCGTCAGGCACAGCCAGTGAAACAAGGCAGCTCAGTTTTCACCGAAAAATGTTTCTTAATCAGCTGACAGCGAGGCAGTTGGCAATTCTGGTTTTTGAGGTGGGGGATTTTCATTTTGCAGAAAGTTTCAAAAGCTGGGCTCCCATTCACGTCTGAAAACCACACCTATTTTAAAGAGCTGGGATTTCCTGGATAGCAGAAACCCTTGTTTCTGGAGGGGGGCGAGCCGTCCCCCGTGGAGGGGGTGGGAAGGCTGAAGGCGGGGGGGAGCGCAGGGGTGCAGGGCCTTTCCCCGGCCGCCCCACGCAGGAGCTGCTGGCGCAGCCCGAGTGACCCCACACGGTAAAACCTGGGGAATGCAGACACCCGGCATGCGCCATTTCAGGTGTGGGTGTGCGGCACGGCTGTCGCTGCCTGGGTCTGGCCCTGGTGCCAGCTGCGCATCTGAGCTTCCTGGGTCGCGTTGTAACAAAATGGTGGCACTCCTCGCGGCCTCCCGTCCCCCCACACCCGGGAGCAGCAGGAGCAGCAGCTCTCCTTGCAGCAGAGGGTGCCCACCGGGTGCCACGTGAGAGCGGAGTCTGGCCCCTTCACCTGCCCCTATGCCCCCACTTTTCGGGCAGAAGGTGCTTTGCAAGGTGCAAAGCAAACAGGAGGGCTCTGGCCGGACCTGCAGACTCCACCAGGGCCATGTCTAACACCAGGAGACACAAAGATGTGCTTTAAGTGAAAGAGACTGTAATACACGTAGCCTTCTCTCTTCGGAGACTGTCAAGAGAAGCAGCCTTGGTTTCAAACAGCACTCTCACACCATGGGTTACCTGCACCGTGCCGGGACTGGTGACCCCATCGGCCGAGCAGAGCACAGCTCAGCAGAGAGCTGTTCCTGGGGCAGCTCTTCAGGGGCAGCTCTTCAGGGGACATGGGGGATAACACCGACATAAGTAGCTGGAAACGGCAGGATGGAAGAGCTGGTGTAGAGTGGGGGAAGAGAGGGGTGGTAGTGAGGTGGTAGTGACAGAGCAAACCCCACAGTCCAGAGCAGAGCGCAGGGGAGAAAGCCTTCCAGCTGTGGAGCAGCGTTTGGAGACCCAGCACTGCCAGGTCAGTGAAGCAGGGGCAGGTTTGCCTGGTTCCCATACATATCCATTGCCAATTAGCCAAATTTACATTTAGCTAACTTTACATTGCAGTGCTTGAGCGATCACCAGCCTGGAGACACAGCTAGAACAACTCCTGTTTGAAGAATAGTGTCTGCTTTTGGTTTCAGACCCAAACCCCAAACCAGTCTGACCAGCTGGAACCCAGTTTCAGGTTACACCCTGCCTTGCTCTCTGGGTGACTTAGTGGGTAATCATCTCACTCCCAGCACACCTCACATGATAGTTGGCTCTCCAGGTATCCACACATGTTGCATCCCGCACTCCCAGCCCTCCCCAAGCCATGGGACCGCTGCTGGTGCGGCAACACCCGAGCGCTCTCCCCTGAGCTACCGCAGTCTGGGCAGATGAAAGCGTACAAGATAGCAGGCATGGGAACGGTACCTGCCCCCTCTGTGGGTCATTGCTTCTCAGACACCACTCCCAAGTCAGATAAGACAAACAATTCCTTTTTATTATCAGAGTGAGTGCACAAAAAAAAAAAAATCAAGATGTTAGGTTTAATGCATAGGTCCTGATAGGCTGTGGGAAAAACAAAGAGATGGAAGAAATGATACGAGACAGATCATGAAAAGCCGTGGAGGAATCTGACCAGCCCCAGGGACACTGAGGCAGATGCCCGTGACAGGGAGAAGCGTGCAGTCAGATTGCCAGCAGGCTGTGGGTTGCGGTTTCTTCCCTTCCAGCCCAGGCATCGGCCCAACAAGGCAGCTCTCCTGGAGCTGCACTTGAGAGGACCTGAGCCATGCCCTGAGCTGGGCATGGCTTCACCAGCCTTCCAGAGCCACTCTGCCCTGAAAGGGTCCAAGCATTTAAACTGAAGTCTGTACACAGATTTATGCTTCTCACACACATGCACAGATGCAAACACACACACACACCAATTTCCTCTCTCTTCACAGCAGGAGTTTTCCAAGAGCAGCAGGCACTGGAAGTTCGGGGATTGGTGCCAACCCCACAGCTGACAAAGTGTACCAGGCACTTCAGAAATAGCAGCTTCTGCCCCCAACAGAAGCCCTCAGCTCCCAGAGGTACAAGCCTGGACAACAGAGATGCAGCAGTACAGATCTGGGAAGCACCTCACTGCAAACAGCCTATGGGGAAACAGGTGGGACCCCGTCGAAGTGGGGATGTCACACGCTGCCATGGGGCCAGGGATGAGCTCTGGACCTCCTGGGGCTTGGCTCATCTTGCACTGGGAGGGACGAGCCAGCAGGAGCGAGGAAGCCCAGGGACATTAGCTGGCGGTATCCAGCCCGCTCCTGTGCTCCGGGAGATGCCAGGGACTCAGGTCAGGCTGCGTGCTCAGAGGACAGCAAGGCTGCGTGCTCAGAGGACAGCACAGTAAAATCAAAGCTGCAGCAAAGGTCCAACTGCGAGG
>NW_008824350.1:4005205-4023820 GCF_000699105.1 Pygoscelis adeliae
AGAATAAATAGATATTTTCTCAATGTGTTTGGATTCAGACTGAACACTGGAAAAGCAACCAGGGCGACTCACAGAGAGAAAACGGACACATACTGTACATGGGAGGCTGTAACATGGCAGCCAGGCAGAAAAAAAACCTAGGTGTGCTTTTCTATTAAAAAGCAAAGCCTAGTGATTAAAGCAGGTATTTCTGTTTCCTTCTATCTTGAAAACAGGAACCACTGGAGAGTTTCACAGAGCCCTTGGAACAGGTCTGGATGGTTACGTGAATCTCACAGCCCTCAGGAGGCTCACCACGACCGGGAGGACTGCTGGGAGGCAGGGCCACCTTGCAGAGGACTGGGGGAAAGGGAGGAAAATACAAGGTTGGGTGGAAGAAAGTGGCACTGCAAACAAAAAATTGCTGACTCTGGTGAGCTTGCACCATTCACCAATGTGAATGCTGCACAAATGCAGTCCCAGGGTCCTTCAGTAAGTTGAGCGGAGTTGTGCTCCAGGTTTGAGCAGGAAGAAAGATGTAATTCAGAGTTTCACTGGATTGTTTGAGGTTAGGAAGGGATAGACATCAGAGAGCATCAAAACGCTCCCAGATCCTCACTTTCCAGAGCAGCCATTTAGCCAAGACAATCGCAAACACTAGTACTGCCATATCATGGCTAGATCTTGGCCTGATGCTACAAATGTCTTCAAAGAGAAAGAGTCCTTCAGGCACAGGCCCGTGTCTAAAAACAGAACTCCAGAAGTTTTGGGGAGTGCCCCAGTGCTGGTCTGGAGGCAGAGAGGCTGTAGATCAGACTGGTTTGGTGGCACTGCTGTAAAACAGATGCTCAGTGTCCTCTGTGGTGGAGAGGGTTGAGTTCGTAGCAGTGGTTGGCTGACGCCGACGGCTGTTCTTCTTCCTGTTCTTCAGGAAGAAGTAGCCGATGATCACCAGGACCACCATGATGCAGATCCCGAGGAGCACGGCAATCACTACCTCAAAGGCACCTATGGGGGATACATGAACACGTTAGAAGGGCTGCTCCATGAGATCTGATGCAGCAGGAGCAGTCATGAAGAAGCAAGCACAAAAGCTGCTGCAGAAGCTGTGCTGGCAAAGGGAAGAGGTGGGCAATAGCTGGCCTGACAGAAGGGCGGTCACTGCACAACTTGGCAAAGAAGAAAGAAGGCAGCCGCATGGCATAAGGGTATGGCCAGGATATAGCCAGCCTGTCTCTCCCAAATTATGGTTCCCATCATTTCTCAGATGCACCACGCCCTCTAAAGGCTATTCGGTAACTTTGGCTGGCTTGGCCATTTGACACCCCTATGAATCTCAAGCCCTTCTGCAACACTGGCCTCGCTTCATATGTCAACAGGGAGGCCACCAGGGGGTGGTCGCAGAAAGCACCTCCCAGTTGGGATAACGCTGTCAGAGTGAGCTACGGTGGATGGGCTGAGTTTGTGGAGAAAGAGCTCGTAGCAGTGCTGTGAGCACTTGGTCTTCTACAGCCAACCAAACTCCTGCATCATCAGTGGAGACAGTCAAATATGATGCATTTGAGAGATGGTGTGAATTTTTAAATCAGTCTCTAGGGTTGAAGAACAGAAGTGTATAATTTCAGGAGTTCTCTACTGAAGAAAGAGGCCTTACAGCTCTGTGGTGAAAGGACACCAACCTTAATGTGATATTCTTTTAAGAACTTGTAATTCAATAGCTTTGGTGTTCTTTACAGTTGTAGAGAGGGTGTATAGGGTCATCAGATTTCCCCATAGTCTAGCACCCAACATTATTCACATACCCACTTGGGCCTTCTTTCTTGCAGAAGTTAGTGGTCCTTATGTGAACTTGGCCCTTAGGAAGAATTTTACTTGCCATTTTTTGATGTTGAACAGTGGAGCATTCATGCAAGTTAGAAGGAAAATCAGGAGCCGCTGATATGAGCTACTGAGTCACAGACAAAGGAGAAATTGGACCACAGATGCACAGTGCACGGAAGCATCTCTTGCCAGTGCTAACATCCCACAAATCCCACATTGCTCCCTCAGCTTCAAAAGGGGGGTGGGAGAGAAGGCTATTATTTGCAAGGAAAGACAAAATATTTTTCAGGACAGGGTAAAAGCAACAAGCAAGATCTGTAGGAAAAACTCTTACTCACTTAAGATAGCACTTTGGGACTCAAAGGATTCCCATCTCCGGCCAATGGCATCTGCTTCTGAATTGGGAGCAGAGAGGGGCAAAAAAGTTTTACAAAGAAGGTTGGGAACAAGGGATAAGACAGGTTTCTGAGGAGCATATTTCCAGTGCTCTGAAGTGACTGAATGCATACAGCATCCCTTTTAGCAACAGTACTGAGCTCTCGGGGCAGGCTGTGAGGCACAGCGTAGCTGAGGGTGGTGCTTCAGAAAAGCAGCAACAGTTTGCCTCCTAACAGATACAGTTTGGCAGAATTCCTACTGTTTCAGCTGTTGGCCTCCACAGCAACACGTACAAAGCTCTACAGTGTAAACCTTTAGCTCTTGTCTGTTTAAAACTTCTGTCTAATACGTGTCATTGAGGATTTTCTTAATTTCCCCCCCTCCCACTTGGGAAGAACTGGAGCCAAGCTAGAAAGTTAGAGTCTCTTTAGAGAGGCCATACCATATCTCTGGTTAGTTTTGTCATCCTCCTCTGACTCTTTTTCAACATCAGCACCCAAAATGTTTTCCAGCTCTGAGAAATGACAGGCTGCATTGCAGAAAGATGCTGTAGATACACACTGTTCCCTGTAAGCCATCAGTCACGTTGAAGAACGCTGTGAGGCATGGCCAGGGTTTGAGAGCACAGCTGCTTTAACTGAAAGTTCCCAAGTCACTGCCTCTTTGGGACCACAAATTTAATCTGAGTGATTTTCATAGTTTGATCAGTAAAACTCCAGCCCTCACTACTATATCTGCTTACTTGTGATGCCTGAACATGATCGCATGCACTCTTCCTCTTCTTCAAAGTTGTTGTTATTGCCACCACAGCCCCCATAGGTGAAGGGGTCACATTTCTCAGAGAATGGGTTATAATACCAGCGGGGGATGCTCTCGGTGCACTGTCCAGTATCAGGCAAGTCCACACAGTGACCTGGCAAAACAAGGGAGAGGTGCTCTAGCCCAAGCAGTGTGTTCCCAGAGCAGCAACATTTTCTGCTCACAACAGAAGAGCCCAAGCACCATGGCAGGGTGAATCCACGGCCAGGAGCAGTGGCTCTTGGGTCCCTGCTGCCCAGTTGCCAGGTGCTCAAATTGGCATTGCCAAGGTGAGCTGCCACCTGCCCGTAAACCCAACTAGCAAGGAGGAAAAAGGAACATCAAAGCATGCAGTCATGCTAGACCTTGGATTCAATCCCCTGCAGAACTGACCTGTCCTCCTCGGGAGGCAGAAGGGAACATGAAGGGCCTGGACACGCAGAAACCACAGTTCAGCTCGGGTCTTCCCTACAAGCAAGCTGTATTTAAGCTGACTTGGGATATACTCTTTTAGCCCAGTGATAGTGCCACTGTCTACACTACTACAAACAAGGCAAAGGTATGGGATCGAGCACAGGCATATGATTACTCATATTATGCCATTGTTGTGTCCCCCACACTGCTTTGGCTTGCACTATTTCCAAAAAAGTGCTGCAGGGTTTTGTACAGGCCAGGTACTGTGCCCAACAGGTAATACGCATGAGATCTGCTTGGGTGGAAAAGGTTTAGGCAGGAGACTGAAAGCCTGCTATAAACAGCTGTCCTCAAGGTCAGCGAACAGGCCCTTGCTCATTTTTAGTACGGCAACTAGCCAGATGCTACACCCGTTTTTGGAATTTTACAGGGAAGCAGTTTTACCACGAAACAACAGACTGAAAAAAAACCCCAAAAGCTGGTAGATGTCAACCTAGGTGCTCTGGATGGTACATACCTTGCTTATGTGTGACATTGATTTTCTGCAGTCTATTGAACTCACGAGCATCTGCGAGAGAAATGTTTCATGTTAAAACTTCTCTCACCAGTTGAACACAAAAGAAATGCCTCCGTCCATGCAGACATGGGCCGACAGGGATTTCCTGCGCATTCCTTTGCTGTCATAAGCAAGGGAAAGGGAGGTATAATTTGAGGTTCTTAAATATCTCAAAGCTATGAGAGGAACATTGGAAAAATAAAATGTAATAATGAGAAACTATTCCCAATTTCCGTTCCACAAATACAGAGACAAAACTAAGGAAAACAAAGGCAGCTTTCTTTTTTTTTTTTCCCCATCAAGAAGTGTGGGAAACTGCTATCACTCCAGGTTTTAAGAAGTGTGAAAGAGCACTAGTGTAGGATATAAGAGAGGGCAAGAGAGATGAATCGTATGCTTGTAACCTAAAAAGGCAACAAAACACCCACATATAGGAAAGAGATTATGGGAATTCTGTCAGAAGAGGGACGGAGGGAGGGCGGGAGGGAGGGAGGGAGAGAGGAGGGACATGCAGACTTGGGCAGCTCGCCACTGTGCATTTACATTAGCATAACATGAGGATGTGACACTAGACAGACTGGGAGAAATCATGGTTTCATTTCCCATCTCCGAACTCTAGGAGAGCAGGTGAGGTCATTCAGTGATAAAAATATTGGAAGGGGAGGGGAGCTCTGAAGTCTTACAGACAGGTGCAGAGAAGAGAGTCGAAGAATATTTAAGAGGCAGGAAGCATCCCAGAAGGAAGATCAGCTCTTGCGGTCGGTAGAGATATGGGAGATGGCAGAACCTGCAAATATAATACTGAGGAAAGAGGTAATGCAGCGTCAGGAGGTAAGAACAGAAGGCACCAAAAAGCATTGAGTCAACACCTGTAACTTACATTGCACTCATCCCTGGGCAGATACTATGTTGTCTAAGCCAGAATGTGGAGTACTTACATTGTTCACAATACATCTCGTCCGATCCATCAGCACAGTCGAGGGTTTCATCACACTCCAAAAAGGCATCAATGCAGCAGCCATCCTTGCATCTGAAGAAGGGGGACTGACAGTTCCCATTGCACACTGCATCAGAAACAGTTCAGATAGCTCATTAAAAGTCATTGTTTCTCCCTGCCACACAGATGCTTTATGAAGGACTTAAAAGCTGCTGATAGGGCTGGCAAACAAGAAACAAGGCAGATTGGTTAAGGTCTCTCTTCAGTGCCACCCTGGACTCAAAAAAAGAAAAAAAAATCATTTCTTGTTTATAAATGTTTATAAATGAAACATTGCTCTGGGAACAGCCATGCTTCCTCTCAAAAAAGAAGTACACAGAAGGTGGAAGCAAGAATGAGCTACTCAGGAAGAATATGGAGACACAGTTTGACCAGAGAAAGTGTAAAATCTCCTTCATCACGGATACCCAGAACTGGACTGGATGCAGTCCTGAGCAACCCAATGTGACTCAAAGCTGGTCCTGCTTTGAGTAGTGGGTTGGACCAGATGACCTCCAGAGGTAATCCCCAACCTGAATTATCCTATGACATGAAAGTGAAAGGCTTAGTGAAGAAATTAGTCTCCAGGGCCTCACTTTCCACACTGACTGAGTGCTAATCAAAAGCCACAGGAATGGACGTGAGACACTGAGCCTGAGCTCACAGCAGGATTACACAGTGGTAACAGAGGCTCACCTGGCTGTTGTCGCCCACCAACAGAACCTGAAGAGACAAGGGGAAAAATAAAATAAATTTACCACCACATCATTTTGTCAGCTCAAGATCAGCTTTATATTGCCTTCGTATCTCACCTAAGAAGTGCACATTTTCTGGAAGCAAGCCCTGTAGGGGTTAGGGAGGGTAAATACAGATGCCTACCAGCCAGAGACCCCAGATGAGTAATACCCATGTGAGGCAGGCATGGAGGAGCGCAGGGGAACTTCCCACCACTAGCTAGACCGTTCCCAAACGGTCTTTCTTTTCCAAGGCTTTTGCCTCCTCCTTAAGCTGTGCTCCGCAAAGGGCCTGGCAGAGGCTCAGCCGGTTCTCTGAGGCAGCAGTAAGTCATTCTCAGATTTGGCTAACAGGGTGCCAAGGAGGAAGATTAATTTCATTTTGGGAGTGAAGCACTTCTGGCTCCCCAATAGCACAATGCTACCCTCTGAATTTAGGCTTCAGATGTGACACAAAGATTTGGTGAGGGTTTCTGCAGCCGGAGACACACCAGGGACACTGACCAGGGGAGCAGTGCTCCAGGAGCTGGGTCAGATATGTTGGCAGTGTAAGACTAGGACTCTCCATCCATAATTAGCCCGGTCTCCTCAGCTCTCTGGGCTCTAACTAGCTGCGAGCCAAGAAGCTGCAGTACCTGCCCACACAGTCATCCCAATCCTATGAGAAAGAGAGGGCTGATTTTTGAAGAAGACTCACCTCTAACGTTCTTGCAGGCGAGTTTACACTCTTCTTCCCATAAGTAGTTATTCTTGTTGGGCTTGCAGCCGCCAAAAATGAACTCCTCACACTGCTGAAGGCTCGGGTTGTAAAACCAACGTGGAAAAGATCCCCGGCACCAACCCACCTTCTTAGGAGTCAAACAATGCTCTGTCAAGAAAGTTAACATAAAAGGGCTCTGGTTAGCTTGCTTTGCCTTCACATATACAAAGGAGAAAATCTTCCAAAGAAAAGTTTATCAACAGTGTGGACACTTGTCTGAAAGATTATAAAATCTTCAGCAGCATGGAAAGGGTGAGTAGGGAATCATGGTGTATATTTTCTTATATGAAAGGCAGGGTCACAAAATCAAATTAGAAGGTGCCACATCCATAAAACAAAAGGAGCTGCTTCTCCACAGAGCACATGGTTAAGCTGTGAAACTCCTTGCTTCAGGATGTTGCTGCAGTGCAAAGATTACTCGAGGCCAAAAAGGGATTCATCCATGGCTATTAAACACAAAGACACCATCTTCTGCTTAAAAAAATCTCCCAGCTGCAAATTCCTCGGGGACTAGCCAAGCGTAGTAGGGATTTACTGGTAGCATGTCATGTTCTTGTACTCTTTCAAAAGTATCAACCTCTGGACACTGTTGGATGCAGCGTGCTGGATTTTGGACAGACCGTTAGCGTCACTTGACATGGCTGTTCTTGTATTTTTATGGTACCCGTGGTAGGAGGAGAAATTCCCTGCTTAGCTACTAGTCAACCATTTGTCCAAGAACTCCTTGCTCCTAATGCACTTGTAATGCTGAACATTTTGATCATTAAACAAGGCCATAAAGCCAGGGACACTTTGAATGTCATGCAGATGGCTCCACCTATCCTGCGGCTTAAGGGAATTAGGGCCTTCACAGCAAAACCATGAAGTCAACAAGACCTTTCAGGTTCTCCTGTCTTACACCCTCAGTTGCACCCCAGGCTTCAGCCACTCTGGTGTCACCCAGCAGAGGGCAATGACATGCAGAGAACATGGGGTATATTGCAGGCCACCTCTTCTGCAAGAGGATGTGAAAACCCTAAAAAAGATGACTATGAATGCGGAGACCTTCCACTACTGGTCAGGTGCGGGCTTTTACTGGGAAAAGTTGACATGCAAGTCTGGTCTCTTGGCTGTGCTCTTTTCCCATCTACCCCTCTAAGAAGAGCACCAGTAATGCCAGAGCAGCATCTAGGCTTGGGGACTCCAGCTAGACATCCATGGGCTCAGGCTCACCTTCAGTCTGCTCAGAATTCAGCACCATGATGGTGATGTTGGTGAAGTCTTGCTGTTGTGCAGTGTCTGTGACAGTAAGCTGGAAGACGTACATCCCCGCCTGTAGGTTGGAGATTTCTACCTGATCTTCTTCGTGCTTCTGAGAATGCAAAAGAAAGGCTTATGCAGAAGAAGGTACCTCTAATGAGGGAGTGAGTGAAGCAATGCAAGACCCATGTTCCTGCATTAGGAAGAAAGGAGCTTAGCTGGAAACCCCCAAGCAGATGTCTGGCATGAAAAATGTCTCAGTGCTATACAGTCCCCCCAAATCCATGGGCTGGTACCCAGCTGGAACAGCAGAGAGAAAGAGTACCACAAGCATAATTAGATATTTCATATTTTGGGGCATTGTGAAGGCACAAGGAAAAATAAAAATCTTTGGAGAGGACTGAAATACCTGTAGTTTTTATTTTACTTTTTTAAAAAATAAAACCTATTATGAATCATTTACTTAGTACATAGGGAATAAGCTAGGTGCATTTAAGAAATATATACTCTTTCATTTTGAATATGACAAGTATATTTAGTTGTAGAGATGGAAACAAGTGCCTATTTCTTTGCCTGCTGGGAGGTTTCTAAAAGAGAGTGAATTATTTTGTCAGAATAGAAAGCTGTGATATTATTGACACAAACTTTTTCCCTATATTTGCTAACAATATTGGGACTCCGTTTCCACACTGTCTGCCTTTTTGGTTAGGTTTCAAGAGAACACAGTGTTGCCATATATCATCTTAACGTATTAGCACAGCATAATACTAGAGGGCTCTTCCCCACCCTCCACCCCCCTTGAAAGTTGCTTTGGTTGAGCTAGGGGGAACGGAAAAGGAAAGGAGCACTTCCAAATTTCCACAGCCCCCTCAGCCCCCTAGAGCTAGTCATTGCTGGTCTTCAAAATCAGCTGTGGGCCCGATGCACTCATTTGCTAATTCTTCCAAAAGGTGCCACAAGAGGTCCATATGAGCTCCAAGGCTTTCCAGAGCATTTTGCAGAAGCTTAACAGTAATCGTTTGCTCTTCTAAAGCCACAATTCACGTTTAACATCTATCAGATAGGCAGTGTTCACACCCCAGAGATCTTGGAGCCAGTCAGGAGACATGACTTCTGCTCCAGCTCAGATAAAATAGGAGGAGGAACCTATGCTCTAAAGAGAGGCAAAGTCCAGGAAAAGCCTCAGGAGAACAGAAACAGAGCCTGACTATTCAGAGGCAGAGGAGGAGGGGGAGAAGCACCAGGGGTGGAGCAGAGCAAAACTAAGGGCAGGCCCCTCACTGAACTACAGGAGCTTGGGAGCAGAGGCAGCTCTTGCACCGAAGCTGCTGCCCTCTCGGGTGCTCCCACCCAGGCAGATCAGGTGTTGCTCAGGAAAGTTTGAGATGGTGTCCTGGTGCAGGGAGCCTGAGACCTGGTGAAGCCAAGAAATGCCACATCCCAGCAGTGTGCGAGAGGGTGGGGGCAACCACGAGGAGTGCTCCATAGCTTTTGGGAACAGGCTCGTGGGTGGACTGGCTAGAGGAGGGAAGGACAAGGTGACCTCTAAGTCAGTGGCTGTGAGAGCCCAACCTAGTGCAGACCACAGGTGACACTGAGCAAGCTGCTTCCTTCCTGCAGCTCCCTACCTTCATCTCCACGGAGGGGTCACCGAGGACCTGTTTCCATTCATAGCTGACTATCCCTCGGTCATCCGTGCTCTCTGTGCCTCTCAGCATCACTGGCTCCCCTGGCTGTACCCTCATGTCCATGCCAGTGCGGGCTATTGGAGGATGGTCATCTGCAGAAGAAATGCAGAACAAGGCTTGTGTAAGAGGCTGAAGGGCCAGACCTTGTCTCCGTTGCAAGAAGACAAGGGAGGGGGATTCTTCCAGGCTAAATCAATACAGACTTCAGCCACTGAAAGGAAAACACTTTTATGCAGCTGTGCTTCTTGCAGCCTGAGCAAGCAACAGGCTATCAATACCGTTATTACTGCCCTCACTAATTTAGTAACTCCGCAACCCACTCCGGCAGTGCCTTTGAGCCAGTTGGCTCCCTGGCCACTTCTGCCCACAGGAACTACCATAAGAGGGTGTCCCTATGGCTACAGCCATTGTGCTTCTGACCGTCAGACCACATCCTTGCAAAACAGCACAGAGCAATCTCCACCCTTCACTTAGGGAGATGACCTGATGTGGGTGTTGAAGAATGTGGAACTGAGTCTCATCATTCCTACCACCATCTCTAAGCACTATGTTAGCGCACTTAACCAGAGCTAGGCAATGCGGGATTTGGATGGGAAATATCCCTCCTTCACCTCATCTTCCACCCCACTCTCTGAAACACATGCCTTAAAAAAAGCACACAAATGCCATTCATGAGATCGTTATTTTTGTGCCATGCCATGGATTAGCTTACCAGCAGCCTCCGCAATCCATTAAACACTTTTCCAGCCTGTAAGCGTAAGAGATGAAAACTGATCCCTGCCCGTGCCAGCAAGAGCAGCCTATACAATGACACCATTGAGCCTGACTCATAACTCCTTTCGGCCTGAACGTCTCTGATCACAGGCTTCCTGCACAGCTCAGCCCATAAAACTCCACCTGGTAGCGCCTGTACCAAGTCCAAGACTCAATGTTCAAGTTCAACCTGAGTCTTTTGTAAAGGCATCGATCGTCATTTATAAGCTAGATAGAAATCACTCTACCATTACACTGTTTTATCGACTGTGACTGAAGAAGAGGATTAGTGCCCAAACCCCTTAGAAACTACTCCATCAGCTAATTACTTTCACTGTTGTAGACTTGCTCTAGAGCCTTCTGAAGGGACCTTTAAGATAAGGCATATATAAACAAACCTGACATTCAAAACAAGCTACTTTTTAGTTCTTTCATCACTAAATTCAGTAAGGATAGAGGGCTTTGCAACATGTATTCCAGATCAGTTACCACAAATCCACCCAGAATCTTCTATTTTCTAGTATCTTTTACCAAATGAAGACATATTCATTCTATCCTGGTCTTACAAATGCTGCTGCCACCAGAAAGTCACAGGGGAAACAAACCTTCCCTTGTTTACGTGTTCAAGCATTGCACTCAGCCCGTTCGGCTGCAGAATCGGGGAGGGTATACGCGTGCCAGCCCTTTGAGGTTCCCCCTGCAGCCTGCTCCCCAGCTGCAGCCCTGCAGCTTACCTCCCTCATCTCCAGGCTGATGGGGCTGCGGTTTTACTGTATAAAAAGAGGTCAGCTACTTCTAGCTTGTGCAGCTGCAGGGCTTCTGGTTACGTTTATCGCACCAGTCTGTGTGCTCTCTGCAGCCTGTCACTGTTTTTATCTTTTATTCCATCTTTCCATGTAAGTATTGGGTGGGAAAAATACGGGATCAAGCTCATATTGCTGAGCTTGTTCCAAGCACCAAAACAGGCAGAGGATACCCAGCTGGACTGAAAGAGGCCAGGAAGACACCACCTGCATCACAAGCAGAGATGCCCACCCTCGTGTCCTTTCAGCTTCGGGTGAGGCATACCTCCCTGCTGCTCCTTCCTCAGGGCTGCATCCCAGAGTGATGGGTCCTGTCTCAATCAGCACAAAGACTGCTTGCTGAAAGACACCAAGCAGGTCCAAGAGCGCCTGGCACCTCTTGGTTTTGAGCAGGGCCAGCGGAACAAATAAATGGAGTTCCGCTTTATTTTCAAGCGGTCTTGCCATGAGAACATTCATAGGCGAAAGCAATGACTGGAGCTGGCAACACCTTCCAAACCAAACAGGGAGAAACAGCCCCACAACCACCTTGTACACAGCGCTACAAGCCCTGGAAAGGGGGCACATTCCTGCCATTCCTCCCGGGCAATCACCATGATCCTGCCAGGGCGAAGTGCAGCCTGCTCCCTGCCACCCTCCTGCCAGGGTGAGCCCAGTAGGTGGATGCGATTGCACAAGGGAAAGACCAGTTCTTCAGCACTGCAGAGGACAGTCATTAACTCACAACAACTCCAAATCACGTTTTTTCCTTGTCATTTTTTAGCATGTACACTTAAAAAAAAAAAAAAAAATTGCGGCCACGTATTTCTCCGCAGGTCAATTTAGTTACTTTGGGTTGTGGATTGCACGGTGAAATAAAAGGTTGGTTCTGATCAATGGTCAGCAACCTCTCCAGACCCCACTCTGATTAGCCAAATTGCCTGACCCTCCTCACCTCCAGAAAAACAGTCAGACTATTTGCTGATGTGCAGGGGCTGCCAAGGAGGAACTCCCACTAGAAACGAAGGACTTCATTTTCAAGCCTCTCCCTTTTCTCCTTTGGATGTCTGAAAGCTCAGTGACTTTGGAGTATTTCTGCTACACTGACTATATGAAGCCTCCAGTGGCAACGTGGCTGTTCTCCACCTGAGCTTCATAACCGAGTGGTGACTGAGCCACAGTGAGTATCAACAAACTGCTCATAGAAGGGAGAGTCTCCATTCAGTTTGTTTTACTCCGAAAGTCTGTTTGAAAAACGAAAGTTACCTTTGCTATAATGCTCTTTTGACTATGGAAAGTTTCTGCTGTAAAACTCTGTAATTAACAGGGAGAGTAAAGCTTTATGATGCTGTTCTGTGTCATGCTCTTTACTGTGGAACACATGCTCCTGGAGTCACATCATTAAGTGACAACTTCCGCTTCCATTTATAAAATATATCAAGAGGTGAAATACCTTTTCTTTATGATCCCGGAGAAAAGCTTGATAGAGTAAATCCAAAATGCTTAAAAACAAATTTATATGGCTTACTGCGTATTCATGCCTCAGTCCCTGTTTTTTGCTTTTTTAAAAATTTCATCTAGTTTTAAGGCTTATGCAGTCAGTGATTTGTCTGGCTTCACTTCTAACAATGAGTAAATTTGAACCAAAGTTGATGGGGGAACAGGAGTCCAAAGGATATTAAATTCCTACAAGGGCTGCAAAAGCAAGCGTCTAGGTGGGGGGAGAGACCCCACTAGGGACCTCGCTATCCAAACATGCAGGCACCAGTGAAATCCCGCAGCAGAAAGCACTTGCAAAGCTCCCAGTTTGGGGATTCCTCTTTTGGAGCTCAGATATCAGCTCTTGCCCTTGAGACACAAATTCACAGAAAACCAGATTTCCTCCATTCCAGCGCCCATGCAGATACACCCTGAGTACTTGAGACTATAAAGCAATGCTTGAAAATACCTCAGAATGATTTGAGGTTGCCACTAGAAAGAGCTGGAAAGCTTTCTCATCGTCACTGAGGGGCTCTTACAGCCCGCTGTTGTCTGCCATTGCAGGAGTAGCTTGCAAATGAGACGAGTGTGGCTTGCACTGGGGACACTGAGGCACTGTGAAGGGAAGGACCTCACTGGGGACAAAAGCCACTGCTCAAAGCCACTGGGCAGGCCAATAGCAGAGACAGGAGCAGAAATGAGGCCACCCAAATTCCAGCGTCCATGAGACACGCAACCTTGGAGATTTCAAGCGTCAGAGGCCAGCTGAGCCTGCCTGCTGCAAAAGCAGATGGGCAGAGGCAGGCAGCAGCGTGGCTCTCCCCACAAATGCTAAAGCTCTGCTCTTGCGTTGCTTCCAGGGAAGTCATTCAAAAGTGAACAGCTTTCAGGGAGGGTTCATTCAAATCTTACCCATCGACAGTAGAAAACTCTCCATTGTAACAGGCAAAGGTAATGAAGGATGCTGCTGCTGCCACAGTGTTAATTTGCCTAAGGAGGGGGAGAGGGAGAAGGGAACAAGGCAATGCAACATAGTGCCTGGAGAAAGAGAAATACAGGCTCTTTCTGTAAGGATTCATGCTGGCTGGGCAGCAAATACAGTCATGATAAAGCCATATAGTTTTCCAACAACTCATGCAGAGTTAAGCAGGTCTCAGCATTAATTTCTAGAGGTTTCTATAGTGGTTTGTAAGAGGTGCACACAGCGGGTCAACTTAACCTCTCTAAAACAATACAGCACGACTGAACGGATTATATTTTCATAATAATGGAATCTGCTGCTGCCGCTGCCAGGCTCCTTCCATCCTTCCTCAGGGTGTGGGAAACCAGTCCGATTTGCTTTAGCAGGCAGAGGGAAAGACTCTCCTGCGAGTCTTCGTGCCATTTTAGTAAAGATGGGTTTGTTCCTCCAGTCTCCTTAAATAGCTCCAGAGACAAGACGTGAGGTAGCCACAACATGTGGCACTTCAGTAAATTCTCTGTGACAAACAGTAATTTCACAGCAAGTGGAGTAGAAGCTGCTCTTCACCTGCTCTGAGCAGGGAGCTGGACCGGCTGGTCTCCGAGGGCCCTTCTAGTGTACATTAGCCTCTGGATCTGTGGTGTGGGTACCGAACATGCCATTCCCCCTCTCCTGGCCTGAGCTGGCTCAGGGCTGAGCAGCACCAGCCAAGGGGAGACCAGCGACCAGACCTGTCTCAGCCCTGGCTGGGATCCCAGCACCGTTCAATTTAGTTGCACTGTGCCCGCAGAATGGAAACCAGCGTGGGACCAAACATTTGAAGAGGGGTGAACTTCAAACTTGGGGAGCTCTCCTTTTTGAATGCATTACCGAAGTTTTAACCTGCAAATCTCTCTCCATGTGAGGCAGGAGCAGACACATCCTGAACCCCGCCGTTCCCCAGCGCTTCCTGTCTCCCACGCACAAGCCCCGAATTCAACAGGAGGAGAGTGTCACCGAGCATTTCACAACCACCACAAAAGGTTCAGTTCAAGAAACGGACAGAGGTTCAGGGAGGTTATTTTCCAGTTTCACACCCAGAACTGGTTTGCCTAGACCAGAATAAGCTCGGGGTAGTTACTTAAACACTGGGCTCCATTATTACCAATAAAGTGCATGGTGAGCCTGCCCCTCCCAAATGAGCCAGCCAGAAAACTCGCACCAAAGTTCAGGCTGGAGAATCATTTAAGAGGATAGTGCCTTTTAACAATAACATCAGAGACTTTGGGCTGTACGTTAGCTGGAACAGGTGAGAGACAGAGCCAAGCTGTCGTCACCATCTTATAAAGGACTCAGAAGCTCTTGTTCTCCAAAATACGGAAAATATACTCAGATGATGTGCAGAAGCTAGATTTCAGCTGTATTCATTGTTGCCTGTACCCACGGGTTTTTCTGAAGTCATAACACCGTAAGAGTGGCCACAGTGGGTTAGAGCAAGGGTGCCTCTGTCCCTGTGTTCAGTTGCCAACAGTCCCGCTGTGGATGCTCGAGCAAGAGCAAGAACAGAGCAAGCATACACAGTGCTTCCCCCGTAATACTCTCCCAGCTTTCAGCTACTTCCATCAGGCTCCAGAAACACTCAAAGATTAAATTTGCCCATTCAGCAGCCCCCAGCTGTGCTCTTTCAAGTGTTATCTAGTCTCCTCCTGACCATATATAAACTTCTTAATTCAACAGGTCTGCTCCCTGTAGTAGCAGTGTGGGTCTTGCAATGTGCGGCTTTTTTGTTTAATGTTATCCACTGGGATCACTAAATATATATTTCACTATTCACTAGAAAAAACATGCTTTTAATCCTCATTATTGCAGAGGATGTCTGAAGATTGCCACATGGACATACCCTAGGACATACCCATGGCTCCTAGGACATCTGACAGCAGCACATAAAGGAAAGGTGTGGATGATAAAGCAGCATATAAGCTTCCTCCTGACCTTTAGAGCCAGTCTCAGGGGGCTGGCAATAACCTCGGCTCCAGAGCAGCCACAGAGCTTCACATTTTAACAGCGATACAGCACAACAGGAAGCAGGAAGACTGGACAGTTTTGTCTCCAGTCCAAAACCTGGGCCAAGATTTTTTGCCTATAAACATTTGGGAGGAAAACCTGACATGCTGAAAACAGCTTCCTTAACACTCGTTTCACCTGGCCTCTTCAGGTATCCTCAAAAGGTCCAGAAGAAAAATGGTGTAGAGCTTCCTTATGCTGCCAGGTGGACACGCTTGGTGCCCAGAGGCTCCTTCATTTGGCCTCCTGCACCTGCACCTTCGCACGCTTCCCCTCTTCCCCTCAGTGGCAGGCAGGCACCCGCCTTCCTGCCCAGACAGGCCCATTCCTCCTGCATGGACCCAATTCCAGCAGAACGGCTGGAGGGGCTTGGGGTTTTGTTTTGGATTTTTTTGTTCAGATCTGAACCAAAATCGAGATTTGCATTCCTAAGTGTCTCATCAGCTGCTGTGGGGAGGAGGGCCCAGCTCGTATGTTCTGATTTAGTCCTTGTTATTATTTGCTATTTCTCCAGTAAAATAACTCCTTTTCAGCTCTGGATTAATAAATAGTAATAGCCCTTCGTCTCTTTTCCTGCCGGCCCTCCGATGTCATTCAAGGTGATTCAGAAAGCTTTTGGCATCAGCCAAAGACAATGCCTAAAAATTTCAGGTGAGGAGGGAAACGCATTTCCCATCGAAGCACAGCATGAACATCACAGCCTGATCCAAACACAAAGTAGCGAGCTTCCCAGTGTCTGTCACTACAGCTGGAGATCTGCCGGGCACCCTGCACCCTCTGAGGGTGCAAACACGGGGTGCAGAAGGGACCGAGCCCTTCCTACACCCGCAGCAGTATCGTGGTGCAAGCCCCACGTGGGCGAGGAGGGGCATGCCCGCCTCGGCAGGCGGAGTATCCCTAACAGCATTTCTGGCATGTTTTTCACTTCTTGCTGATAAGCCCTCCTGGGTCTTCCTGCTCCACCGCAGCCATCCCAGCATCTGTGAAAGTAGCATTAGAGATAGTTTGCAGGGCAGCACCTGCGTATCGGTGGCTGGGATGCTCCAGCTGGGTGTCATGGATGGGGAAAAACAGCACTGCTGGTGGCACAGAGGGCTCAGTGACCCAGGGACACTTTCTAGAGACCCGCACACATGCGATGCCAGCCCAGGGAGGAAGGGGTTGCAGTCTCCTTGTATGGGGCTCTGATCCACAGAGGCAAAGAGACTGAATTGCTCAACAGTACACTGTATTTTAATCTAATCTTGTGAAATCAGGATGTACTGGAGATGATGCATTCCCTTTTCCTCCTACAACAAAGCATGTAGGAGTTCAGACAGCTGTCAGCATGCCACCTCTAGTCCTGGTGATGTGGGCTTCAGTTCCTCGCTAACTGCAGCTCCCGTGGAAAGGATTTTGAGCCTGGAATGGAGGCGCAGGACAACTACTGCAACAGCGAGATAGAGATTTACAAGGCCCTAAAATGCAGTGGGAAGCAACTAGGAGGGACAGAGGACAGGAGGACCACTTCTGCCACATCACTGCTCAAACCAGCGACAGCCAAGGGCTGCTCCAGAGGAGCCGTGCCCTAGTCTGAAACCCCTGCACTGCTGCTTAGTACGGACAAAAGTGGTCAGTGTGGGGTTTGGTGCCATTTCACACCTCCAGCACCTACAAGGCTCACAGGCTGGCACATCCCAGCAGAAGATCAAACACCTATTCAGCTCACGCCATCGAGCCCAAGACCATGCGCCCACCTAGATGCTCCCCTTGTCATCTTCACAGATCCCTTCCTTCCCCGCCACAGGTGGGCTGGGATGGGGTGTGAGGAGGATTACCCATACAGATACCCCTAACAGCCCTGCCCAGGCATCAACGTGTAATAAACTGGTTATGGTTGCCAAAGACCCAGCCAGGCTAGAGACGTCCCAGCCTCATTAGGCTTCCTCCAAAACATGGAAGAAGGAGGCAAAAGGAGGAATTGCCGTGTTTTCAGCGTTTCTGAACACACTGCCTTTCTTTGGAGACAGCAGAGCGTGTGGCAGGTGGCCAGCTCCAGATTAGTTTGTTTTCCACCTGGTTTTCTGGGTCCAGGTGCAATCTTTCAGAGCAGGGAACCAGGGACTGGGGAAGAGAAACACACCTCCAAAGGGGGAGTTTTCTAACCAGCCTCCCCAGCTGCTCCCTCTCCCTCGCCCAGCAGCAAAGACCAGCCCCAACAAGCAGAGCGATACCGAGACACCTCACCATCCAGGCTGCTGCTGCTCACAAGATTCAGGCTGTGGCAAAATGAAAAGTAAGTGGATTGCATCCTGCCTCCAGCCCCTGAGCAATTAAGAGATTAATGCAGCCCTTTAAAACACAGTGATGTGTAGATTTTAAAGGATTTCACTTTCCAACCTCAAAGGCCTGGGGGGTGGGAGAAGAAAAACAATACCTTTTTCTCTACATTGTTAAGTATCAAAAACTCAGCCTGAATTTGGTAAACACTCGCTCCACCTGCTTCAAATAGGTTAAAGAGCGATTCCCTCTCCATTTACTAATAGGTAAACTGAGGCACAGATCTTAAGTGAGTTTATCAAAGTTAGGGAAAACCTTTGCGGCAGAGGGACATATAGAAACCCCATCTTTAACATTGCTTTATCCTGACCATTTGGCAGCACAGCTCCACAAATGACAGCTGAAGGAACTGCCACCTTAGTGCCATTAGTGCTCCTCCAGCCCCGGTTTGCACAGATCCATTATGGGCACCTTACCACTAGATCCGTGATCCTGCATTGCCAGGTAGGAATCGTACACGTCCTTCCTCAAGAAGTTGAGAAAGCCAATCTTCCTGGCAAACCTGCAGACAAAAGCCTGCTCATAGAGGCAGTTGAGGAGAAAGCAGCCCTGGATGTGGTCTTCCTCTGTGCCCGGGACCTGCTCCACGAGAGCCAGGTTACAAGCAGAGTCCTTACAGCAGGCTCTCAGGCAGTCCCTGCTCCGATGGACCATGGGGGACGACAAGAAGGTGGCTCCATTCTGGACAGAGGCGTCTGTATCCAGCACCAAATCTGGCATCCCTGCTGTAAAGTCCTCCAGGCATGTTTCACCGAAGGGCTTTTCCTCCTGCCCTTCGCCGAAGTCCACCACCAGCACCAAGCAGACCCAGAGCACAAACCATGGACCTGGACTCCCTCTGGCCATCTTGGTGCCCCAATCCTCACCGCCTGGAGACCTTAATCCTTTCCTAAAGGAAGAGACAAGATAGATGAAGCCAAGAGGGACAGCGTCCA
>NW_008824350.1:4023853-4031346 GCF_000699105.1 Pygoscelis adeliae
GGGGTGGCCAATGTGTTCCCCCACCCTGCAACTCATCCCCAGGCATGCACTCTCAGCCCCCCACCTGGGCGGTCTCCGGTGAAATCGATGTTGGGAGCGGGGCGTCCCCCTTGTCCCCCCGCGCCTTCACCTCTCAGGTGTGCCTTCAGCTGCGTCCAGCGGAGACAAAGGCACAGAGAGTGCAGGAAGTGAAAACCAACTCCCTGAGAGAGAGGGAAAAAAAAAAAATCAAGTCACTCCCCTGCATGCTGAATTGCGTAAGAGGAAGGGGAGGAGAGCCGGGCTGATACCATCTTCCATTCCTCTAGCAAAGGGAGCGAAGGCTCCCTCCCCGTGGGAGCCCGGAGCGGTACTCTCGCTCACACAGGTGCAAGGGCACGCACTCCAGATGAGCATCCCACCAGCCGGGTGCTTGCTGCATCCCCATGCTTAGGATGCTTCGAAGGAACCGAAACCCAGGGAGCACGCAGTCTGTATCCTCCGGCAGTAGCCCTCGCGCTCCGGTGTGGCCAGCTGTGTGGCATAGAGCACCATTAGCCCAGGTCTTGCTAACGTGAATGAGTGAACCTCGCAGCCGCATCTACAGCACCCATTGCCATCGCTGCTGCAAGAGGTTTCGTGCTCAGTGCAGGCATCTCAAAATCATTAATTCCCTGCTCTTGGGACACAATATTCCTCTTGAGTAAAAGCACTTGGGAGCATGACTGGAGGCTGCCCGCATGGTGGGAGCCCTGGCACAGCAGCAGTGAAAACTTTTAGTAATCACCCCCCACTGATGAGCAACATTTCACTACTCTCCCTAATCTCATATAGTTCATTCGCGGTCCATTTATAGTCCCTTGCCTCGCAGGATGGTGCTGTTTGGGGCCACGGGAACACAAAGGCTGCCTGCCGTAACTTCCATGTATTTTCTCCCTTCCTGCTTCTACTTGCAGATCCATGATCAAATTCCTCTGTTCAACAGATACACCAGTGTCATCCACCCCCTCTGTCTGTAAACAGTCCTAAAGCCCCTGGGTAAACTGTTCTTATCCCTCTGTCACAGTCCTTAGGAAAGCAGGGAGTGCTTGTAATTTGCTTGGACTTTATTTGTAATGAAATATTGCATCACTTAAAACAACAGCAGCAAATGTGAGATGGTATTGAGTGGCGTATCTTCGAAAAGAGATGGTGAGCAGCAGCTATGTATCAAACAGCAGCTGGCTTTGCGGTGTTGGGGACCATTCTGGCGCCCAGCATTTCAATTCTTGCTGCTTCTTTCTGTACCTCTGATCCAGCCTCATGTATCCTCATGGGATTTATTGAGAGTCCTTAGAAACATGTTTCCCCCTCCTGGCTGTCACAGACAAACACTATGGAATGTAATGTTGTGGGAATATTATTTTTCAATACCTCTCATGACTTTCTAAGTCCTGATGCTGATATTTGTGTATAGTACTAACTTCTGTTGCGAAAAGGGAATTGCTTTGATCTGCCTATGGTAGTGTATATAAAAATATATAGGCAAAGCCTAAACCATGAAAATAGATGGTAGGGCAGTAGGAAACATGCGTGTCTGCAGAGCAGAGAGATGTTTGTTTTCCTTATTGGCTATATGAATCTTTGTCAGAAGAAGCATGGGTGTCTCCCACTCCACACTCAGACCCCGTCTCTATACCAGGTCTTTAGGACTCATCTGCAGACCGTGCAAGCGGTAAAGGGAGAGCTGACCTCGCTGTGCTGCACATCTAAATACATGCAGGAGAAATAAAAACAACAATGAGGTTGTCTCCTTCTTTTATTCTGCACTGCCTAAGGCACTCTGCTGGGGGACCTCTCTTGTATTTAATCCAGAGGAGACTTTTTCCTGGATAAATATTTAAAGCCTTCGTTCTGGAGCCAGGTGAGACTCAGTGCAGTTCCCTGACGCAGGAGCATGCTACTCAGGGAGCAGCTGGCCCCATCCCCTTGCAAACCAGCGACCGTGCTTGGATATCCGCACTGGCAGAACTGCCCCCAAACAGTCTGGTTTGGTATTTTTGTCTAACTGGCAATAATCCAATCTATGTCAGCAGTAGTGTTGTGTTACAAAATCTCTGTCAAGGATTTCCTGCAAACCTGAAGGACACGATGTCTCTTCTGCTTGTGCCAGGTAACGTAACTCCTACAAACGCAGAGCTGGGAGAACTCCTTGATTGGCATCTCTAGTCCCCCCCTTTTTTTAATATGTTTATGAAGGGATGAGTCCCTTCATAAGCTGATCAAGCCTAGCCTTTAGAGTAGGGGGGTTTAATAGCTTTTGCTCTCAGCAGAAGGCTGTGCTAATGTCCTCCTGCAAGGTTTTCTGCTGCTCACCCTGAATGTATTTCTGGTTACTTTATATTCAATTTTCTTGTGCAGTATTGTCCTTTCATTTCAAAATCTTCTCTCCTTTTGTCTTCTTCAGCTGTATTTATTTTAGTGAAATCATATCCTGACTCAGTCTTCAGTTTGCTAGTGCGAGCAAGCCATGATCTTTCAATCAATTCTTTTATGGTACAGTCTCCATTTCCCCTCTGTTATCCTAATGGCCTTTTTTCTGCACATTTTCCAGTTTCAGGTATTTTATTATTAAATATATGTTACAGAATTCTATGCCTAGGAATTACATGAATTCTATGTCTAAGGAATGGATCACCATTACCAAGTATTTAATCTTCTCTCTCTCTGCTGGAAATACATTGCTGAATACATCTTGGGATCATATTAGTATCATTCATAGGTTGACTGCAGAGCCATCTTATGAACAGTACATGTTTTATGGATCTTGGACTTGTTCTCTCTGCCATTTTCAGCTGATCAGCCCCCAGCTAAAATTTTTGGTGACAATTTCCTAAGTATGTGATCTTAATTTTTACATTGTCTATATTCTTAAATTTGACTCATTTTTTTCTGCTTAGCAGATGGGTCTGGCTTGTTTCTTTGACCTTTAAAGATCACATTTTTGGTCCTCCACTGTAGGAGGGATGCATCCCACCTCTGTGCCAGTAGCACAGTTTCTAAATATGCCCAGTTTCTTCTGGAGAGGTTCAGTAATTAAAATTTTAATTGAGATTAGTCCCAAGATCAAGGACTTCCACTAGGAACCTCTCTCTGTTGCAGCAGCTTTCCTTCCAACTCAGTAACTTACTCTTTGCCCTCCTAACCTAGAAATCCCATCGCAGCCCTCATTGTCTGCCAAACAACTAATTTCTCACAACTTCAGCTGAGCCGTGTGTTATTCATATTATTGTGAAGGGAAAGTAGGGTGTGTGATTTTATGACTTGGGAGTGTTTTTAAGGGGTCCTGAAACACTGAGTCATTGTTAACGTTTGTCTGTCTTTGAGCAGTGTCTGTTCTCAGTCTGGCAATAACTATTCAGGAGATGACTCAGGGGGGGTAAACCACACCATAATTCAATATTTGACTAAGTTTATAAGAGCTCTTAGACACGCATGGCTTGTAAGAAACTTGGTGCAGGAGCCTGCATCACCTGCCTTCTTGTGATTGCTATGGAGACCCCAGCACCCATCGGCAGGTGGACGCCCACCTTCCAGAATGAAGTGACCCCAACAGGCAGAAAAATAAGGACGACTTGGTGCAGGCCCCCTTTGTCCCGCTGTGCAGCCCAGCTCCGTGACATCACCGTCTGCAATGACTTCCTGACAGCAGCTTGTCCCACATGCTGCTGCAGACAAATCCATTCTGCTGGGCTTTACCTGGGAACCGTTCCATGTATGATTAACGCTTGGGAGACAGGTTTGCTTGCTTGCTTGTTTTGTTGTATTTGCCTCAGGTTAAACCTCCTGGTGTGGTTTAGGGGTGAGACCCGGATGCAAGTGACGGCACAAAGATGTGGCAAAGGAAGGAGACGGGGAGGGACCTCATTGGGCCATGACTAACCACTGGTCCTGTGGAATGAAGCAAGGGAAAGGATGACAGGCTGCTGAGTCCTCCCGAGAGCCATTCCCACTGCATCGAGGGTAGCTTTGGGGAAAGGGGTTATAATGAGGGTATATTGTTTCTTTGGGGAAGTTCTTGTCTGCAGTCCTGCATGGCACTGGCTTTTATTTTAATGTTGGTGGTCAAGGTAAACCGTTAAGGGCAGGAGCACTGGGAAAGGAAGAAGGGAAAATAGCGTCAAGACTAGTTACACCGAAAAAGTATCTGCATTTTTGTCTTGTCTACGCTAGGTTTTTACGGGAGATAGGTATGGAAATGTGAAGCAAAGAACCTTCAATTTGCAGGAATTAGAATAAACTTAACATTTCCTGTTGAAGTCCCCATAGGCAACCTGAGCTGTTCTTTACAGCACCTGTGAGTGGAACAGGATTGGCCGTGGGGAACCCCACGGCCTCTCCTTCTCCATCACTTCCTACAGTGACTGCATCCCCGGGAACCTTCTGACTTTCAACACCTTCAGGCCAGCTGCCAGTGCCTTCCATGAAAGGCTGCTCTCCCCTGTGTTTGTAGATGGCAATTTCCCTGCAGGTGTGAGCAGTACAGTCCCTGCAAGTGTAATTGCACCCTTTCAAGGGGATCGGGTCACAATAAACTTCTTGGTGCAAGAACTATACAGACGGCCTCTGCAAGCCTGAAATGTTGAAAGCATGCTGGAAAACAAGGAAGATCCCCTTCATCTATTCAGCCAGTGCTTCTCTTGTCTCCAACTCTACCATTCAAGGACTTGCTGGAACCTCTGTGCCACATGAGAACACTGATAATGCTTTCAGTGCCGCAGGCCTCTAAAAAAAACAAGAGGGAAGGCAACAAAACAACAAGGACAGGTTTTCAAAGATCCCCAAATAATCCATTTGGTATCTAATTCATGTTGTCAGCTTTACCTAAGTATTCAAGGGGAGGGGAGGGCTTCCTCCCCTTGGCTTAATCATCCCACTACCTACAGAATGTCTGAGGATGGACACAGATAAGCAGAATTAATTGCCTAAATAAGGAGAGACTCCAGGGTTTGCTACTCCTCTGGTGTGCCAAAGCAGTAAGTACAACTATTTCTCATTTACCCTTCACAGCTGCTGCTGAGCCATTAGGCTTTATGCTTCACCTGACTGCCAGTAACAGAGGCAGGAGGGAGGGCAGGCAGGCAGCCTAGCTCATCTGACCTCTTATCTTTATTGCTGAGACCGGTCTATTTTCTGAGGTGGTGCCAAATAGTGCGATTTTGGGTTGATTAGTCAAATACTAAGTAGGGAAATGTTTTCCTCTGTCTCTCAGCATTCTTCCTTCTGACTGCCCTTTTGTTGCCTTATGAAAGGCAAGACTATCGGGGGGAGAGGAGTAAGACTGAAGAATATATAGGCTCCTCTCCGTGTGCTGGTGGGAAGGCAGCAGTACTGCTCAGGTGAGAGGTGGGGACTGCGTGAGCTGGAAACCCCTGGCTGCTTCCTTAATTTTCCAGGAGTTGAAGGTGAGAGATGATGTGCTCTCCCTCTTCTTGCTAGAGCTCTGGGGCAACGGTGCAGCCTTTTTGGTTTCCACGCCCCTGTGGAGACACTGGAGGATGAGGAAAGTGGATGATGGATGTCAAGATGCTGGGTGTACTGGGGTTGCTCACTCGGGGCTCTGGATTTTTTAGATCTCCAGCCCTGGCTACATTTTCTGATCCGTACAACGTTTTCTGTGCCTGTTCCTGCTCACAGGAGGGTGCAGAACCTCTTTACCTTGTGGTGTCAACGTAGTATTGATACAGTCACCACTGCTGTCTTCCCTGGTTTAATTTGTGTTAACTATCATGTTTGCAACCACAGGGAAAGTGATTCTTTTCTAAAACAGGTGGAGAGTGGCTTCTGGCTGTCTTGAAGGAAAACACTCCTCTCTAGGCTGGGACTCAAGGGAAAGGGGCCGACCTGGTTCTCTGGAAAGATGAGCTGGGGCCCTGCTGAATTATTGAGCGCGCACCACAGTCGTCAGCTTAGAGAGAAAGAGAAGCACCAAGCTTAGGTCACAGGTGTGGGATGGAGATTATTAGCGTCAAGAACAGAGGAGCGTAACCAGATCTGCCTCATGCACTTGGTTGGTCTGCTGTCTGGATCAGTGTCACAGCTGCTTGGCACTACGACACAGATGCTCAGCTTGGTTTGGTGGCCCTCTCTGGGGCCACAGACAGTCACAAAACCCCAACTCCACAGTATCAAATCCCCCCCTCCTTTCAGAAGCAAAACCTCACTCTTAAGGCAGGCCTGGAGGAGCAGCAACCCCAGGTCACACACATGGAAACTGAGGCGCGGGGTTTCAGTCTAACACTCAAATGTGTTGGCCACGTTTAAATCCCCTTTATTCACCTACATAAATGATAAGCAGATTTGCAGAGGACATGATCACCAGCAACTGCAGCAGGAGGTCCACTGGAGCTTACATGTGCACAGCTCTTGTGAAAAAAATCAGGTTGTCTGATTAGATGACTTAGTTGCCCAAGTATGTGTGTTCACTTCCGAAATTTTGGTCCAGGTTGTATGCCCAAGGCTATAAGGAGAAATATCTAGGTTGAAAATAAGATCTCATCTCCCAGCCATACCTGAGATCTCTGAGATCCCCCCGCTGTGCACGTCCAATCAAAATGGTGAATGTCCTTCTGTCCCTTTGGCCACCTGAATCTGCTGTGATGCGAGGAAAGGACAGGATGGGGTGCAGCACTGTGAAAAGAGTCATGCAGCTGCTTCTTGTTTGGTTGCAGCTGGCACTTTCCAGCACCGGCAGGTGGCTGCTGCACCTGTAGGAGATGCTGCCTCGTTCAAAGGGGACGATATCACTTACCCTGTATGAGGCACCCAATCCTGTGCCTGCAGCAACTTCTACCACACCCTCACGGAGTGATCTTGCACACAGTCTTTTTGTTTCTTCCTCTTGCTTTAATGATAGAATAAAATAGTTTATTACTGGAAGAGGCCTACTTTAGCTGTAAATATTTATTTCTATATTGCCACCTTCTCATTACAAAGAATTCATGACTAAGCTTATTGTTGTGGTTTAACCTCAGTTGGCAACTGAGCACCACACAGCCACTTGCTCACTCCCCCCTGGTGGGATGGGGGAGAGAATCGGACGGGTAAAAGTGATAAAACTCATGGGTTGAGATAAAGACAGTTTAATAGGTAAAGCAAAAGCCGCGCACGCAAGCAAAGCAAAACCAGGAATTCATTCACTACTTCCCATGGGCAGGCAGGTGTTCAGCCACCTCCAGGAAAGCAGGGCTCCATCATGTGTAACAGTTACTTGGGAAGACAAACACCATCACTCCGAACATCCCCCCCTTCCTTCTTCTTCCCCCAGCTTTATATGCTGATCATGACGTCACATGGTATGGAATATCCCTTTGGCCAGTTTGGGTCAGCTGTCCTGGCCGTGCCCCCTCCCAGCCCCCTGTGTACCCCCAGCCTTCTCAGTCGGTAGAGCATGGGAAGCTGAAAAGTCCTTGGCTAGTGTAAGCATTACCTCGCAACAACTAAAACATCGGTGCGTTATCAACATTGTTCTCACC